>NC_133125.1:63587556-63894431 GCF_048418815.1 Hemitrygon akajei
TATGCTTTTTGTTTGTACTGACTGAAATAAAAATTTCATTCATTCATTAAAATTTTGTGATTAAAGAAAGAATAAGATTTATAGACCAGTTAGTTTGACATCAGTAGTAAGGGAAATAGTAGTCCATTATGAGGGATCTGGTAATAGAAATGTGGTTTTGTCACATTTGTGCACAAACTTCATATTCCTTAATTTCCCCTAATATCTAAAAAGCTATTTACATCTGGCTTTTCTGAGATCCAGCAAGGGAAACATCGTTTCTGCATCTACCTTGTCAAACTCCAATCCTCCTGCCTCCAGGAAGAATAGGGCAGGTCAGATGACCTTTCCTGTCATTCCAGAATCAATCTGATAAAATTTCATGATACTCCCTCCATCACAAAGTCAAACCTGAAAACAATGCTACAGATGTCGTCTCAAAAGAGCTGTATATAATTAGAGCAAGACATTTCTAACATTACGGTACAGCAGACTATTTGTTGAAATGTTAATTTTCATGATCTGTGTACAGTCGGCCCTCCTTATCCGTGAATTCCGCATGCGCGAATTCAACTAACCGCGAATCTCGAAAACCCGTAAGTGCTCTTCCAGCACTTGTTGTTCGAGTGTGTACAGACTTTTTTTTCTCGTCATTATTCCCTGAACAATGCAGTGTAACAACCATTTTACATAGCATTTACATTGTATTAGGTATTATAAGTAATCTAGAGATGATTTAAAGTATACGGGAGGATGTGCATGGGTTATCGTGGATCGGGATTGAAAAAAATCGGAACTTCTCTTACTAAGGAAGTGAGAACAGGAACAACTGGTATTATATAGCATCAGTTAGTCAAACGTTTGTCTTAGTATATAGTATATATTTTACCTTTCTATGCATATAAAACACTTAAGAGCATATGTTTCAGCGCCGAGCTCAGGAATGGAAGTTCTCGGGACCCGGGACTGATTGCTCCCGAGTGTGCTTTCCACTGTGTCGGATTGATGTTGAGGATCAAAAACCCCAACCCCCCCACCCCTCCACAAACCCAATAATTAAACCACAGCGTTGCTTAGTAATAATTGTAGCTTTCATTGGGGCAGAGCCTTTCTCACTTTATCCTTTAAAATTGTTCCGATCGTTGACTGACGTAGTCTAATGCTTTTCCAATGACCGATGGCGTTTCACCTCTTTCCGATCACTTTATTATTTCCACTTTATTTTTAATCGTGTTCATGATTATTTTCGCAAACAGAAACACTGCGGATTCAGATCTCTGCCGCCGGGTCTTAATGTCCACCTGACTGAGACAGGTTAAATAAGGTCTGGGGTTCCGCTGGGTCCTAAGGTCCACCACATTGAGACAGGTTGAATAAGGGACTTGAGCATCTGTGAATTTTGGCATCCGCGGGGGGTCCCGGAACTAATCCCTCGCGGATAAGGAGGGCCAACTGTACAACACCAAAATCTTTCTGAACGCCAGCACTTCCCAATCTTTCACCATTTTAAATAAAAGTAGTCTTTCTATTTTTTAACGAATGATCCCATATTTTTCCACATTGTATTTCACGTGCTATGTCTTTGCTTATCACTTAGCCTGTCTATACCCTCCCGAAGCCTCTCTTCTAAAAAGTCCTCACTGCGATCTACTTTGTTATCAGCAAGCAGAAATAAATTACACTTGAGGGCTTCACAAAATCGGTGTTAAAAATTTTGAGCATCTTGAGCACCATTGGTCACATCTTCCCAATTCCAGTTTCTGTTTGCTAACCAATTCTTGATCCATGCCTGTATTTTACCAATACTGTGCATCTTCTTCATGGGCCCTTAGCTCCCAGTGGAACACAGGCCATTGACGACCTCCCATCTCCATCATCCAAAGCCAATGGTACGGTTGGAGTTCATCAATGTTTTTGTAATCATTGCATACACTGTACAGGGGATTGTCCTATACAGCTTCATCAGAGCCCCGCTAGCAGGCCTTACCCATTTCCACCTCTCTCGACGGGGATGTAAAGTTGAACTTTGAGAGGCACCAATACTGTGCCCTTCACTTTTTCTTAATCGTCTCTTGCAGTGTTGTAGAGGATGTTCTTTGAGTTCATAAGCACCACATTAACTGGTTCAATCTTATTTACTGTTAGTTAAAGCACAAAAAAACTTAACAGATTTGTCAAACATAACTTTCCTTTAATAAATTTGTGTTGCTTTTGTCCAAAGCTATTGTTATTATCTAAGCACACTGTTACTAATTTCCCAATAATAGTTTTCAGCATCTTCCTTAATGATTAATGTCCAACTGGCCCAAAGTTCCCAGATTTTCTCCCTTACTTTGTCTTGCTAAAAACTTATGAGACCATACATTGTATCCAACAATGACAGTAAATCTGTGCGGGAGATATTTTTTTTAAAGTAGAAAAGCCATTGCACTGAGGCCGCTCCCCTCTCTTGAGCTTGGAAGTCCGATTCCAGTGGTACAAGTAGTCTTCACAACTGGGTTTTCCTTGGTTGACCATGACTATTTTTGTGCCTTGTCATGCCCTTTGCTTTCCACTAAATATTGCCGTATTGATCGTTGGATCTCACTGTTGAACTCATCTGTCCAGTCCGCTGGAGCTAACTTTGCATACTAGGACCGGCATGTCCCTATCACTCCAGGGTATGAACTCCACCAGCTACCCTCACCTAGTTTACCCCACCTGCCAAAGTAGTGAATTGTGGTGTGGCCGGTGTCATTAAATCATAATTGTTATTGGAAACGTGTATTAGTTCAAATACAGCTTCCTATTACACATTAGATCAAGTTTTTTATTATTTTGTTTTAGTGGAAATATGATAGAATAACTGCTGCATATCTACTGCTGTTACACAAGAAAAGCCATGGAAAGTCAGTCCGTTTATTCGCTTGTGCTGAGCAGCAGGTGTCAACACCTCTAACAGAATTGAAGGTGAGGAGTTAATTTAAGACTTAATTTTAAAATGTCTTTAACAGTAACTTAATTTTTTATTGCATATTACAACTACCAAAATTTTTTAAAATGCAACTTTTGAGGAAAATGTATAAATCACTATTTTAGGTACAAATCCTTTATTTTTAATGCCCTATTTTCATGCCCTTCATATCCCACTCCCAATTTAAAAGAACCTCAGGCTCATGATGATCTGGAGTTGTCTGGGACCACTCCCTATATAATCCATTGCTAAAAAAGTGGTAAGTGCTTGTCTTTGAAAAGGACCACATGAAGAAGAGCGACATGCAGCTTCCTAGCCTACAGCAAAACCTGTTTGTCTGCTTACAGGCAAAAAGCAAGAAACCCGAAAGAACCCAACTTTTTTTTTAAAAAAAGACCAACATCTAATGAACAGAGAAAGAGGGAAAAAATACAAATCATGCTAATGATAGAAGCAAGCAACAGCGTTTTGAACCAAATTGAGTCCATAAACCCATATGCCGGAGCAGCTGAAGTAGGCCCAAAGCCTCAGTCTCAAGTTCATCATAAAGTGGGAAAATCGCCACAAAACTCGCAGACACAAAATGGATAGCAGCCAGAGGAGCGCCACAGAGATAGGAATGAATGTCGCAATAGAGCAAGTGCAATCGGCCTGACCTCTCCTCTGGCTCCGACATCCTACCTTTCCAGTCTATCTGGGCTGGCATATAAATTGTCCAAACACCAGGTCGTCCCCCACATTAGCACTCAGGCCCCGCTGCAGTGATAAGTTCTCAGCCTAGACCTTGCCGCCCAGCCCAGAGCCATTCTCAACCTTTCCACATCAGCTTGCTGCTTAGATCAATCCTACCTTGCATCTGGTTTAGGTGGACAGACATCGAAACTCCCCTGCCTTGACTCGTCTCTGAATCGCTCACTGCAACTGCTTCCCCGACTCTGAAACCATCTCAAACATGTTCCGTTATGACTTTGCAATGCACCAGCATGGTTCATACTTTGAGTCAGCTTCATCTTTGCTCACCTCTTCATTGCTTGTGGTGACAGTTTACCACAATTTATCTCAGAAAAGGTGTTCTTAATGATGTTTTTAGTTGTATTTCTTGCCTTCCCTTCTATTGGGAGAAACCTGGTCTCCCAATAGAATTATGAGCTTAAATTCTAAATTTGATCCTTGTTTGCATTCTATCTACTCTACTCTTCCCCCCACCCCCCGCCAGAAAAGAAAGATTCTTATTACAAGCCTTTTTGAAAATAAATGAAGGATATAATTAGTGGATTGGCATGTATGTTGTTTTTTTCTTAAAGAGTAGGATATTATCTTGTGGAAGAATGTGTAACGGATTGTAAGTGGTTTATTTCCTATGAGATTGTTTCATCTTTTTGCATCAGTATTGGTGTACATTTGAATATAGATGTTTATATTACTGATGTAATGACTGTGCCAAACTAGTGTTTGTAATGCAAATTTTATCATGTAGCTTCTTTGAAGAACTGTTTTTCTTTGAAATTTATGGTGATATGAGTAATTTTTACTTTTTGCGGTCACATTACTATTTAATCTTTGTATTTTGTAGCAAATTTATCTCCTATTTTTTATTAGTCAAAGAGAAATATAAACTTCGAAGATTTGGAAGATGATCAAGCCTGCATACGTGGATCACTGGACTTTATCGATAAGTGCATCCTCAAAGAGAAATTTCCTTTTACAAACTCATCCCAAGTTACAGAGGTCTGCATAATTTTTCATAGATTTCTTTATGATCTGGTACTTCATTCTGACAATTTCATTTTGCCAACAATAAAAATATATCAAATTGTATAAATTCTTGTGTTTGGAGGAATCAAGTTCTGCATTTTTGCTCATGATTCCAGCCATTTCTGGATCCTTAAAACTGCGGAGATCTTAACTTCTCAGCCAATGACAAGTGCATTCAAAACAGCAAAACTTGGAGTAATCTGTGTTTGTTTGCATAATACAGTGACATCTTGATCAGGAATAGCACATGCCTCTGGAAGATTGATACTGATGGCTGATGTTATTGTATTTAAATGTTCATTGGTATGTCATTCTTGTGGAGAAGAAAAAGCTGCTTTCTACTGTTAACATTCCTTGATAAACTTGACTGAGGTCAATACTAAATAATTAGCTAACCTCCATTTAAACATATCAAAATGAAGTTCTACAACTTGTGAATCAATTACCAGATGAATCATCACGTCAACATTTCAATATTGCGTGCTCAGCATGTTATTCCCCAAAAATCATAAAGTGATATTTGGCATTCATATAATTGAATTAATGAGGAAGACCAATGCATTGCTAGATTTGTTTTTCTGTGTGTAACGTCTGTCTTTGTATCTCTGGTACATTTGTATTTTATGCACGTGCACGCGCGCGCACACACCCACCAAATTGACATGTTGATTACTGCAAACTTTAATCAATTTGTACTGGTACATTTGAAGTGTTTTAAACTATCCAAAACATTTCTTCCGTTTGTGATTAAGCACCAAATTGCTTCAATTTTGACTTGAGGTCAGATCGATGCCCAATATGAAAGCTGCTTCTATATTGTTGGATCTTGTGCAGCCAATAAAATGGAGTCTGCTTAAAACTGTTGGAAAAACTGCTCGTATGTTTTTCGTAGGAACAGTCTTTGTGTCAAGATGCTCATGTTTCTAATCTTTATAATCATTCACAGGCATGTTGTATTTTTGAAATTCCATGAGATTAACTCATCGATTTCTTTAAAATACTTTTTAATCTTATTACACAGCAAGCACTTAAAGATCATTCAGAAGATAATTTTCAGTCTTTGGATAAACAACAAAAGCTTGCTTCAATGAAATCTGGAAACAAAGAAAATATAAAGCAAATAAAAGTGCATATGAATGTCAACGATAACTTTGTGCAGCCTGAAACCAGAACACCGGTTGTTCAGAAAAGCCGTGAAAAGAAAAATCTAGTTATTCCCAGAAGAAATGAAGATGTTCCTAATAAAGGTAACCTCTTCAGTTGTTAAAATCTTAGGTTTTTGTGTCTGTTATGAAACAGGAAGTGGTCCAGCCACGTGGTTCAGTTTCCAGCCAATGTAGTCTGGCACTCATAGATTAAGAAAGAGTTGTTTGTTCTGTAGAGTGTAACAGTAGGGATGTATGTACAAGCTATGAAACTGTTGCCACATTTCTTTCTGGTATTTGAAATACTGATTTGCTTTATAGTGACCACTATTTTCTAGCAAGACAGATGAAACATGTTGCATTACAGAAAATCAGTATACTTCATGAAAGCATAGAAATAAAACCAGGAATAAGCTAAACAGCCCCTCAAGCTAGTTCTGCCAAGGAGCAAGATCACTGCCAATCAACCACCTCAACACAATTTTTTTGTCCTATCTCCATTTCCTTTGATTCCCATGCTTTTTGAAAGTGTATTACTCAAATTTTAGTGACATCAGTCTGGGTTTTCACAGAGGGAATTCCAAAGATTTGCCATCCTTTGAGTGGTGGTGGGGTATGGGGAAATTAAGACATAATTTAATGATATATTACCAGATGTGTGCTAAATTTCCAGTGATCATTATTTATGTCAAAATAGTAAAGCATTCTTGCAATTACACTGCAAATAATGATCAAAACATGATCTTTTACCTCTGTTTTGGAACACTATTTTTGTACCTGGTCACCTAACACTGATGTGCAAGATACTATTTTTGTTCAAAATGAACATTAACTCCAGCATAAAATAGTGGTTGATTTCAGAAATTAAGTTCTTGAGGAATTATGGTTTAGGCATATTTTATTTGGAACAGAAGATATAGTTTCAATTAATAAAGAATTATCCAGCATATTAGAATACAAGGAATTTAGAACTTTGGAAGAGAAGCTACATAGAACAACTTAATTGGAAGAGTGAGAGACCTGTGGCATAACTGTAGTTCAAAGACATATAGTTGTGATTCCACAGAGAAGACATTGAGAATATACAGAAGTCATCAATATAACTGTTTAGTGAATATAGGAGGTATTCATAAAACAGTATAAACTTTTTTGGCTGATTTTTGCTTCACATGGAATAAATAACACACTTTAGATATTGCATAATTTAAAATTAAATGCTAATATAGAGGAACTAACTTTTTCATCGTTTTATGATTTAAAGGAAAATGTAAAGAAAACCAATGTCCTGCTTCCTTCTTAACTCTTTCCAAACAAAATTATCTTTCAAACACAAAACTTGCATTGGTTTTCACTTCGCCTCCAACTTCCACCTTGCCCTCAAATTTATCTGGTCCATTTCTGACACTTCCCTCCCCTTTCTCAATCTCACTGTCTCTATCTCTGGAGACAACTTATCCACTGATATCTATTATGGACCCACAGGCTCTCACATTTGCCTGGAATATATCTCTTCCCACCCTGTTACTTGTAAAAGTGCCATCCTCTTCTCTCAATTCCTCTGTCTCTGCCGCAACTGCTCTCAGGATGAGGCTTTTCATTCTAGAATGAAGGATGTCCTCCTTTCTCAAATGAAGGGGCTTCCCTTCCTCCACCTTCAAAGCTGCCCTCAACCACATCTTTTCCATTTCACGCATGTCTGCTCTCACCCCATCCTCCTGCCATCCTACAAGGGATAGAGTTCCTCTTGTCCTCATCTGCTGCTCCACCAGCCTTCACTTCCAGCACATAATTCTCCAAAGCTTCCACCATCTCCAACAGGATCCCACCTCCAAGCACACCTCTCCCTCCCACCCACTTTCTGCTTATCATAGTGGTTGCTCCCTATGCGACTCCCTTGTCCATTCGTCTCTCCCTACTGATCTCCCTCCTGGCACTTGTCCTTACAAGTGGAACAAGTGCTACACCTGCCCCTACACCTCTTCACTCATTACCATTCAGGGCCCATTTTAATTCCACTTCCCATTCCCATTGCGATATGTCCATCTATGGCCTGCATCACTGTCGTGATGAGACCACACTCAGGTTGGAGGAACAACCTTATATTCTGTTTGGGTAGCCTCCAGCCTATGGCATGAAAATCAATTTCTCAAACATATGGTAATATCCCCCATGCTCCCCCCACTTCACCATTTTCCATCCCCTTTTCCCTCTCTCACCTTATCTCCCTCCCTGCCCATTGTCTCCCTCTGGGGTTCCTCCCCCGCCTTTCTTTCTTCCATGGTCTTCTGTCTCTTTCGCCAATCAACTTCCCAGCTCTTTACTTCATCCCTCCCCCATCAGGTTTTACTTATCACCTTGTGTTTCCCTTCTCTCCCCCTTCCCCCCCCCCCACCTTTTAAATCTACTCCTCAGCATTTTTTCTCCAGTCCTGCTGAAGGGTTTCAGCCTGAAACGTCCCTCCAGCGTTTTGTGTGAGTTGCTCGGATTTCCAGCATGTGCAGATTTTCTCTTGTTTGTGATTGGCTTTCACTTGCCTTTTTCCAAGTTAGAATACGTTTTTTTAATCCGTTCTTAAAAATTGTGTTTACTTTGAAGAAAGTCAGTATTTTAAATATCACTACTTGTACTGAATGGTAATAATACCCATCAATGACAGGAAATACATTTTTGTACTTGCATACTGACTTGTATTGAAACTTTGATTTGTTTTTGCATAGCTACAAAACTTTGCTGGAAATTTTATGTTTGAGCTGAGTTTAAAGCAAATATTGAAAGGTTTTTATTTTGTATTACGTTTTAATTTCTTTGTCTCATTGTTTAACTGTCAGCTGTGGTCAAAGAGACATCTTTAAATCAGGATTCAAACCAAGATGTCCCACAGGAACATACAGCTGCTGCATTTAGTCCAGAAAGACGGTATGTGCATACAGCAACTGTATGATTCAAAGTAAGCAGTAGAACATTTAATTATTGGGGAAACTCTTTTTGTCTTCACATACAATTATTTTCTGTAACCACCACTGCCTGTGAGGTGTTTGTACGTTCTCCCCTTGACCACACGGGTTTCCTCTGGGTGCTCTGGTTTCCTCCCATAGTCCAAAAGATGTACCATTTTGTAGATTAATTGTTCATTGCTAGGTTTACATTGGGGGGTTGCTGGGCGGCGTGGCTCGGAGAGCCTATTCTGCACAGTATCCCAATAAATAAAAGAAATGCCATCAGTAGAATTAGCAGATATACATAGCTCCTCCCATTTCAGTTCCAGTTTCCTTTCCTTAAACTACTACCGGCATTGGATATTTTCCAAATAGGAAGAACTTGTGAATTTGGTACTAAATTTAAAAGTTCCCCAATACAGAAATCAGTTTTTAAAGAAAAGTAAAAAATACAATTACAAAATTATTAAATGTTGGCCTTTATCTCAAGAGCTGGAAATTGTTATCAGAGTCCAAGCTGTATCTTGATTAGAGTACTTATTCATATCTGGGAATTGCACCTCAAAGTATATATTGGCATTTGAAGGCATGTTAATGCACGCAAGTATGTTATTTTCCTGAAATTTCCAAACAGTAAGCTTCTGACATTTTCTTCATCCCCTCCTGATAAGTTCACACTTATGCAGATCTTAAAACACCATCTTCTTCCAACAGCTCTGATTAATTGATAACACCACGCCCAAAGAAATGCTTTAATAGCTGGCAACACACACAAAATGTTGGTGGAACGCAGCAGGTCAGGCAGTATCTATAGGGAGAAGCTCTGTCAACGTTTTGGGCCGAGACCCCGACAGCGCTTCTCCCTATAGATGCTGCCTAACCTGCTGCGTTACATCAGCATTTTGTGTGTGTTGTTTGAATTTCCAGTATTTCCTTGTGTTTGCCCTTTAATAGCTGGTTAAGCCAAGCTCCCAGCTGCTAAAGCTAACAATTTGAATGTCTTTCATGTGCAAACTATAAAAATCACACTACTAAAATGTAATTAATAAAATAAATAAAACTATTAACTTGCACGTATTTTAAAATCAATCACTAAAAAGCAATTATCCAAAAGGTTGTTCATTGAATTAGTGGAATTATTTAACCTTATACTTCAGCAAACAACAGATTTCCCAACATAACTGCTGGGAAACTGCAGGGAGTTGGTAATGCATAATACATCTAATACAAGAATGCATTTGGAGAAGAGCTGGAAAACAACTCTGAAGAAGTTTAGTATTTCCACACCCTTGTTTGGTAGTCTGAGGTTGCCTCGAGAGAAATGAATTTAGTTCTGTTCGACAAAAACTAATGGCATTTCTCATGGAAGTCCAGATCACTATTTTCCAAAATAATTTTTTTTACTTTGAATAAAACTTGATGGGGGTGGGGCACACCATTCCACTTGATGTCTTTTCCAAATAGCCCACTCAGTATCTCTTCTGGTATTCTGAACAAAGACTGTTTCTGTTCTGCATCAAGTGAAACAGTTGGTTGCAATCAAGATTCTCTTAAGTACCTTAAAATCAGTTAAGAAGTTTCTTAATGCAATCTATCCAGCCATAACGCTATAGGATGAAAGTGATTAAAATAGAAAAAGTGCAGAAAGGATTCACAAAAGTATTGACTGGTTTGGATGGCTTGCGTTCTAAGGAGAGGTTGAATATCCATGGTCTGTCTTCTCAGGAGTGAAGGAAGCTGAGAGGTGACACGATAAAAGTACATAAACTATTAGAGCCCTGGTAGATAAAAGACTATAGATAGTCAGTGTTCATTTCCCATGCTGAAGGATCTCAGCCTGAAACGTCAACTGTACTCTTTTCCATAAATGCTGCCTGGCCTATTGAGTTCCTCCAGCATTTTATGTGAGTTGCTTGGATTTCCAGCACCTGCAGATTTTCTGTCGTTTGTTCATTTCCCATGGTAGGGTCGTCATGGTAGGGTACCCATGGAGGGTATACATGAGTGAGGAGAGCTTTAAAGGGGATCTGAGGAGCTGTTTTTGTTTTTAAACCATAAAGACTGGTTGGCATCTGGAATGAGATGCAAGAGGTGGTGGAAGTGGAATGGTAACAGCATTTAAGAAGCATCTATTCAGGTACTTGAATGAGCAAGGAATGGAGAACATAGAATTATGCATACAAGTGGTATTGGTGGGTATGATTGTCAGCATAGACAAGGTGGGCTGGAGGGCCTTTGTTTCTGTGCTGTATAACTATGACCCAATGATTTTACTTTCTGTCTTCTGTATTTAGGGACTATAGTATTATTTTTCTACAGGATTATTTAAAATTTCAGTTGAACCTCTTTTTGTTTTCTTAACTCTTCACTCATTATTAAGATTTCAATTATTATCAATGGAGATTGGATTTCCCTTTTAACAACCACATGTAGTAGGTCCTGTCTGATTTCTGAAACACTTTGCATTTTTAATCTTTGAATTTCTTCTTTCTCTTCTTGGCATACTTCCCTAATCAATTCAGTTCTTCCTGTAATTTATCTTATTCAGCTTTCAAATCTGTCATTTTCATTAGGTTTGTATCATCTGAAAATTTTGCCAGTGGTATTTCTCTTTGTACCATATACTTTATGAAACCACTCATAAGATACCAGACTCCCAGTGGAGCGTTTGCATATTGCTGCATGTTCACAAATGGTTATTATTCAAGGTCAGTCATAAACCAACTCTCATCCTGGTAGGTCTAAGGGCTCCTGAACTGTTAAGTGAAGAACACTGTAAATTAACAAAAGATCCACTCAGTGATGATGAAAATTATGTAGTTTTATTATTTGCACAATTTTGGTTCTGCTTTATAAGGAGTGGATTAGGCTTTTCATATTAAAATAAAAGAACCTATTAAATGTTGGAACTTACAGGACTCGTTCATTGGACATTAATTTATATCAGAATAATGGTGAAAGCAGCCAAAAGAAAAAGGGAACCAAGATGTTTGGAAGCTTGGAGCGGGGGTTGGACAAGGTGATCACAATGCTAACTCCTAGCAAACGGAAAAGACCTTTTAAAGATGGACCAAGGAAGATCAAGGTTAGTCTTTCAGGTTAACTTTACCAATTGATCCATTGTTAAAAATCAGATTGAGTGGTTAAACTGTGGAATCAGTTATGTTGAACATACTGAGGAGTAGTATGAGGAGTTGAACATACTAGAAGTAGTAATGGTAGGACACTGAGGAGTGCAGTAGAACAGAGGGATCTGGGAGTACAGATACATAATTCCCTAAAAGTGGCGTCACAAGCAGATAGGGTTGTAAAGAGACCTTTTGGTACATTGGCCTTTATAAATCAAAGTATTGAGTATAAGAGTTGGAATGTAATGGTGAGGTTGTCTAAGACATTGGTGAGACTGAATTTGGAGTATTGTGTGCAGTTTTGGTCACCTAATTACAGGAAGGATATTAATAAGGTTGAAAGAGTACAGAGAAGGTTTACAAGGATGTTGCCGGGACTTGAGAAATTGAGTTACAGAGAAAGGTTGAATAGATTAGGACTTTATTCCCTGGAGCGTAGAAGAATGAGGGGTGATTTGATAGAGGTGTATAAAATTATGATAGGTATAGATAGAGTGAATGCAAGCAGGCTTTTTCCACTGAGGCTAGGGGAGAAAAAAAACAGGTCATGGGTGAAGGGGGAAAAGCTTAAAGGGAACATCCTAGGGGGGGCTTCTTCACACACAGAGTGGTGGGAGTGTGGAATGAGCTGCCAGATGAACTGGTGAATGTGGGCTCACTCTTGACATTTAAGAAAAACTTGGACAGGTATATGGATGAGAGGGGTTTGGAAGGATGTGGGTCAGGTGCAGGTCAGTGGGACTAGGCAGAAAAATGGTTCGGCACAGCCAAGAAGGGCCAAAAGGCCTGTTTCTGTGCTGTAATGTTCTATGGTTCTACTCTAGCAAGGGGGGATATTTATTAATTTTATTTGTTTCTGTTAATTGATGTAAGATAAAAATATTGGTAGTCGATAATTTTGTAAATCTTCTTGACTCTTGGATGTTTTCCTGCACCATTTGTACTTTATTGGCAAGCTCCATAGCATAGTCTTTGCTTTACCTCAAATTCTGTTGTAGCCAGAAATAATTACCACCTGTTGGCCATCAAAATGCAACTACTCAATGAACCTTCTTGACTGTTTTTGTTTGTTGTCGCCATTCACAAATGTAGGCCTTAAGTTATGCATATTTGTGACACAATTCTCAGCTCTCAACTTTTTCACTGCCTCTCTGAGCAGCAACTTCTCCAGCCAAATGTTTAAATGGCAAACAATTCAATCTTGTGCTTTAACTTCTGCTGCAAATTTTAAACTATTAACTTTTTAGTTGCAGTATCACTTATCTATTAGCAAATTGCCTATGAGCAACTTCATATTGCTCATATGAGCCTTGTACTTCTGACTCATATAGAGTCATAGAAAAGTACAGCTCAAAAGCAGACCCTTGGACCCATCTAGTCCATGCCGATCCACTTAAACTGCCTCTCCCATTGGCCTGTACTGGGACCATAGTCCTCCACACTGTACCTATCCAAACTTTTCTTTTAAACTTTGAAATCGACCTCACGTGCACCACTTGCACTGGCAGTTCATTCCACACTCTCGTGACCCTCTGAGTAAAGTTTTCCCTCATGTTCCTCTTAAACTTTTCATCTTTCATCCTTAACTCATGACCTCTAGTTGTAGTCCCACCAAATCTCAGTGGAAAAAGCCTGGTTTAATTTGCCCTATCTATATCCCTCATAATTTTGTATACCTCTCTCAAATCTCCTCTCAATCTTCTACAGTCCAAGGAATAAAATCCCTTACTGAAGTCCATATAAACAACATCCACTGCTTTACCCTCGTCAACTTTCCTAGTAACCGCTTCAAAAAATTCAATAAGATTTGTCAAACATGACCTTCCACGTACAAATCCATGTTGACTGTTCCTAATCAGACCCTGTCTATCCAGATAATTATATTTACTATCTCTAAGAATACTTTCCATTAATTTACCCACCACTGACGTCAAACTGACAGGCCTATAATTGCTAGGTTTACTCTTAGAACCCTTTTTAAACAATGGAACCACATGAGTAATACACCAATCCTCCGGCACCATCCCCGTTTCTAATGACATTTGAAATATTTCTGTCAGAGCCCCTGCTATTTCCACACTAACTTCCCTCAAGGTCCTAGGGAATATCCTGTCAGGATCCGGAGAGTTATCCACTTTTATATTCCTTAAAAGCACCAGTACTTCCTCCTCTTTAATCATCATAGTTTCCATAACTTCCCAATTTGTTTCCCTTACCTTACACAATTCAATATCCTTCTCCCTAGTGAATACCAAAGAAAAGAAATTGTTCAAAATCTCCCCCATCTCTTTCAGCTCCACACATAGCTGTCCACTCTGATTCTCTAAGGGACCAATTTTATCCGTCACTATCCTTTTGCTATTAATATAACGGTAGAAACCCTTTGGATTTATTTTCACCTTACTTGCCAAAGCAACCTCGTATCTTCTTTTAGCTTTTCTAATTTCTTTCTTAAGATTCTCCTTACATTCTTTGTATTCCTCGAGCACCTCATTTACTCCATGCTGCCTATATTTATTGTAGATGTCTCTCTTTTTCCTAACCAAGTTTCCAATATCCCTTGAAATCTATGGCTCTCTCAAACTTTTAACCTTTCCTTTCAACCTAACAGGAACATAAAGATTCTGTACCCTCAAAATTTCACCTTTAAATGACCTCCATTTCTCTATTACATCCTTCCCATAAAATAAATTGTCCCAATCCACTCCTTCCAAATCCTTTCGCATCTCCTCAAAGTTAGCCTTTCTCCAATCAAAAATCTCAATACTAGGTCCAGTCCTTTCCTTCTCCATAATTATATTGAAATTAATGGCATTGTGATCACTGGACCCGAAGTATTCCCCAACACATGCCTCCGTCACCTGACCTATTTCATTCCCTAACAGGAGATCCAACACCGACCTTTCTCTAGTTGGTATCTCTATGTATTGCTGCAAAAAACGATCCTGCACACATTTTACAAACTCCAAACCATCCATCCCTTTTACAATATGGGCTTCCCAATCTATGAGTGGAAAATTAAGATCTCCCACAATCACAATCCTGTGCTTACTACAAATATCTGCTATCTCCTTGCAAATTTGCTCCTCCAATTCGCGCTCCCCATTAGGTGGCCTATAATACACCCCTGTAGATAGATAGATAGATAGATACTTTATTCATCCCCATGGGGAAATTCAACTTTTTTTCCAATGTCCCATACACTTGTTGTAGCAAAACTAATTACATACAATACTTAATTCAGTAAAAAATATGATATGCATCTAAATCACTATCTCAAAAAGCATTAATAATAGCTTTTAAAAAGTTCTTAAGTCCTGGCGGTTGAATTGTAAAGCCTAATGGCATTGGGGAGTATTGACCTCTTCATCCTGTCTGAGGAGCATTGCATCGATAGTAACCTGTCGCTGAAACTGCTTCTCTGTCTCTGGATGGTGCTATGTAGAGGATGTTCAGAGTTTTCCATAATTGACCGTAGCCTACTCAGCGCCCTTCGCTCAGCTACCGATGTTAAACTCTCCAGTACTTTGCCCACGACAGAGCCCGCCTTCCTTACCAGCTTATTAAGACGTGAGGCGTCCCTCTTCTTAATGCTTCCTCCCCAACACGCCACCACAAAGAAGAGGGCGCTCTCCACAACTGACCTATAGAACATCTTCAGCATCTCACTACAGACATTGAATGACGCCAACCTTCTAAGGAAGTACAGTCGACTCTGTGCCTTCCTGCACAAGGCATCTGTGTTGGCAGTCCAGTCTAGCTTCTCGTCTAACTGTACTCCCAGATACTTGTAGGTCTTAACCTGCTCCACACATTCTCCATTAATGATCACTGGCTCCATATGAGGCCTAGATCTCCTAAAGTCCACCACCATCTCCTTGGTCTTGGTGATATTGAGACGCAGGTAGTTTGAGTTGCACCATATCACAAAGTCCTGTATCAGTTTCCTATACTCCTCCTCCTGTCCATTCCTGACACACCCCACTATGGCCGTGTCATCAGCGAACTTCTGCACATGGCAGGACTCCGAGTTATATTGGAAGTCTGATGGGTACAGGGTGAACAGGACCGGAGAGAGTACGGTTCCCTGCGGCGCTCCTGTGCTGCTGACCACCATGTCAGACCTACAGTCTCCCAACCGCACATACTGAGGTCTATCTGTCAAGTAGTCCACTATCCAATCCACCATGTGAGAGTCTGCTCCCATCTCCGTTAGTTTGTGCCTTAAGATCTTGGGCTGGATGGTGTTAAAGGCACTAGAGAAGTCAAGGAATGTAATCCTCACAGCACAACTGACCCCATCTAGGTGAGAGAGTGATTTTTGCAGCAAATACATGATAGCATCCTCCACTCCCACCTTCTCCTTATACGCAAACTGAAGAGGATCCTGGGCGTGCCTGGTTTGTGGCCTCAGATTCTGTATTATCAGCCGCTCCATGGTCTTCATCACGTGCGACGTCAAGGCAACAGGTCTGAAGTCATTCAACTCCTTTGGTTGTGGTTTCTTCGGTACTGGGACAATACAGGATGTTTTCCCCTGTCTGGGTACTCTTCTCTGCTCCAGGCTCATGTTGAAGATGCGCTGTAGTGGTTCTCCCAGCTCAGTCGCACAGGCCCTCAGTAATCGTGGGGAAACTCCATCCGGTCCAGCCGCCTTGCTGGTACAGATCTTCCTCAGTTGACCTTCCACCTGTGCAGCCATAATCCTGGGCGTGGGCAAGGTCTCCTGTGAGTGGCTATTTTCCTGTGAGGGAAGTAAGCCTGGTGTGGATTTCTGCGGTGAGGATGAGATTGAGCTGTCGAACCTGTTGAAGAAGTTGTTCAGCTGGTTCGCTTTCTCCACATCTCCACTTATGTTTGCCCCCCGCTTTGCACCGCATCCGGTGATGATCTTCATCCCATCCCACACCTCCTTCATGCTTTTTTTCTGCAGCTTTTGTTCTAGCTTCCTCCTATACTGCTCCTTTGCCCCCCTTATCTGTACTCCGAGTTCCTTCTGAACTCTTTTAAGCTCCAACCGAGTGTTACTACACCTTTCCCATTCCTCAATTCCACCCAAATAGTCTCCCTAGACAAGCCCTCTACTCTATCCTGCCAGACCACAGCTGCAATATTTTCTCAGACAAGCAACGCAACACCTCCCACTCTTGTCCCTCCGATTCTATCACACCTGAAGCAACGAAATCCAGGAATATTTAGTTGCCCATCACACCCCTCCTGCAACCATGTTTCACTAATAGCTACAACATCATATTTCCAGGTATCAATCCATGCTCTAAGCTCATCCACCTTTCTTACAATGCTCATAGCATTAAAATAAATGCATTTAAGCAATTCTCCACCTCTTCCTCTCTATTTATCTCTAACAGTACAAAGAACTTTACTGTCTTCTTTTTCTTCCTTCTCCCATATATCTGTTTCTACACTCTGGTTCCCCTCCCCCCTCGTATCTAGTTTAAATCCACTGGAGCCTCTCTAGAAAACCTACCTGGAAGAATATTTGCCCCCCTCCAGTTCAGATGTCCCACCAGAACAGGTCCCACCTTCCCAGGAAAACTGCCCAATTATCTATAAATCTGAAACCCTCCCTCCTGCACCATGTCTTCAGCCACATGTTGATCTGCACTATCTTACTATTTCTAAACCCACCTGCACGTGGCACTGGTAGCAATCCTGAGATTGCTATCCTGGAGGTCCTGTCCTTTAACTTGGCACCTAGCTCCCTAAACTCACCTTTCAGGACCTCCTCACTCTTCCTGCCCACGTCATTGGTCCCTACATGGACCACGACGTCTGGCTGCTCACCCTCCCTCTTGAGAATACTGAGAACTTAATCCGAGATATCGCGGACCCTGGCACCAGGGAGGCAACAGACCATCCGGGATTCTCGATCTCTTCTACAGAACCTCCTATCTGTCCCCCTAACTATCAAATCCCCTATCACTACTGCTCTCCTCTTTTCCCTCCTTCCCTTTTGAGCTGAGGGTCTAGTCTCGGTGCCAGAGATGCAACCACTGCAACTTGTCCCTGGTAGGTCGTCCCCACCAACAGTATCCAAAACGGTATACTTATTGTTGATGGGAAAGGCCACAGGGGTGCTCTGCTCTTCCCGTCTACTCCCCTTCCCTCTCCTGACAGTCACCCAACTACCTGCCTCTTGACTCCTAGGGGTGACTATCTCCCTGGTTAAATTGGTTAAACACAACCTACCACGCAAAAAGCCATACTGACTATCTTTAATCAGTCCGTGTCTATCCAAATACTCATATTCCAGTCCCTTAGAATACCTTTTAGTGACTTTCTGCCTATTGATGTTAGGCTCACTGGTCTATAATTTCCTGGTTTATTTTTAGAGCCTTCTTTTTATCCCCTTCATTACATCCTAATCTTTGTCTTAACATTTTTTTTCCATTGGATATTTTTTCTGCATTAAAAACGCTTTTGGGATTCTGTGAATCATGTCAGTTATGGAAAATTAAATGCCAAAGTGACAGCTAAATTTGTCACACTAAGAGGCGGAGTAGATGAATGAACTTTTTGCCTTTGAGGATATGACTCATTAATAAAACTCAACTTTCCTAATTTTCTTATTTTGATATGGCAAGAAGAAAATTCTTAAACTGATTTTTTGATTGAATTATGGTGCATTTTGAGGTAATAAGCTTTCATAATGAAATCTTCAGAACCTCTTAACTTTCAGTGCAGGGTCAAGATACAAGTCACACCTGCACAATGTACATCAGTACTGAGAGACCTCATACCTGATGTGTGCCATGGAGAGGGTGCCCCTCTCCCATTAACTTCAGTTCCTCCTTGACTTCAAAACACCTGACTGCTACCATTCACAGAACAGCTCTATTAGTGAAGCCTAGAAACATGAAACTCTTATCAAAGTCACTAATAAATTGTCTACAGAAATGATAAAACAGTACTTTCTGAACACTTTAAAGTTAGTGACAGTGAACCTTAAGGAACATGACTAATCATAACCTGCCAATTTGGATATCAGCCCACCATTCCTGTCTGTCCCTTTTAGGCCCACCTCATGCATGAAGCATAATTGGCACTGATCCCATTAACCTACATTAGGCCCATATCTTTCCTACTCTTTTCCTATCTCAGTATCTACCCAAAGTGCTTTTAAATGTTGTAATCATATCGAGATAACTATGGATCTCCTTTAAATTTCTTTCCCTCACCTTAAACCGCTGACCTCTAGTTCTCAACTAGCCTACCCTGGAAGAATAACTACCTACCCTATCTATAAGTCTCATAATTTTATAAACCATACAAGATTACCCCTCAGCCTCCAACATTTCAATGAGAATAAACTCATTCTATCCACACTTGTATAACTACAGCTCTCCATTCTCGGTAACATCCTGGTGAATAGATAGATAGATAGATAGATAGATACTTTATTCATCCCCATGGGGAAATTCAACTTTTTTCCAATGTCCCATACACTTGTTGTAGCAAAACTAATTACATACAATACTTAACTCAGTAAAAAAAATGTGATATGCATCTAAATCACCATCTCAAAAAGCATTAATAATAGCTTTAAAAAGTTCTTAAGTCCTGGCGGTAGAATTGTAAAGCCTAATGGCATTGGGGAGTATTGACCTCTTCATCCTGTCTGAGGAGCATTGCATCGATAGTAACCTGTCGCTGAAACTGCTTCTCTGTCTCAGGATGGTGCTATGTAGAGGATGTTCAGAGTTATCCATAATTGACCGTAGCCTACTCAGCGCCCTTCGCTCAGCTACCGATGTTAAACTCTCCAGTACTTTGCCCACGACAGAGCCCGCCTTCCTTACCAGCTTATTAAGACGTGAGGCGTCCCTCTTCTTAATGCTTCCTCCCCAACACGCCACCACAAAGAAGAGGGCGCTCTCCACAACTGACCTATAGAACATCTTCAGCATCTCACTACAGACATTGAATGACGCCAACCTTCTTAGGAAGTACATTCGACTCTGTGCCTTCCTGCACAAGGCATCTGTGTTGGCAGTCCAGTCTAGCTTCTCGTCTAACTGTACTCCCAAATACTTGTAGGTCTTAACCTGCTCCACACATTCTCCATTAATGATCACTGGCTCCATATGAGGCCTAGATCTCCTAAAGTCCACTACCATCTCCTTGGTCTTGGTGATATTGAGACGCAGGTAGTTTGAGTTGCACCATATCACAAAGTCCTGTATCAGTTTCCTATACTCCTCCTCCTGTCCATTCCTGACACACCCCACTATGGCCGTGTCATCAGCGAACTTCTGCACATGGCAGGACTCCGAGTTATATTGGAAGTCTGATGGGTACAGGGTGAACAGGACCGGAGAGAGTACGGTTCCCTGCGGCGCCCCTGTGCTGCTGACCACCGTGTCAGACCTACAGTCTCCCAACCGCACATACTGAGGTCTATCTGTCAAGTAGTCCACTATCCAATCCATCATGTGAGAGTCTTTCTTTACCACGACCTTCCTAAAGAGTAGAAACCTGAGCACCACATAATACTCCAAATGCAATACTACCAACATTTCATATAGCTGTAACATGGCGTCTGATTTCCCAGCTCCTATACCCAATGCCTAGCTCTGTGCAGGCAAGCATACTAAAAGCCTTCTTTGTATGAACTCGAGCAATAGAGTCAAAGCACTACAGCATAGAAACTGACCTTTTGGCCCATTTGATTATTCTGCATAGTCCCTTTAGTCAAGGTATAGATCATACTGTAGCTCTCCATACCCTTCCCATCCATGTACTTATCCAAATTTCTCTTAAATGTTGAAAACGAAACTACATGCACCATTTGTGCCGGCAGGTCATTCCACACTCTCATCACCCTCTGAGTGAAGATTCCCCCTCAGGTTCTCTTAAATATTTTACTTTCACTCTTAACCTATGACCTCTAGTTATAGTCTCACCCAACCTCAATGGAAAAAGCCTGGTTGCATTTCCCCTATCTGAAACCTTATAATTTTGTAAACCTCTACCAAATCTCCCCTCCTTCTCCTACACTCCAGAGAATAAAGTGCTGATCTAACATGCAGCTTGTATTTGTCCTTTCTCTGCAGTCTCACAGAAATGTAGCTATGCTTGCCTGATACTATCATCTGTTATGCAGTAATTCACACTACCATCCTGAGAAATCTTTTAAAGTAAATTATTTTGGAATACTTTAGATGGTCTAATAACCCAACCTGGCTTACTTTAAATACCGAATCATTAAAGGATCATCATATTTATTTTCTCTGACAATACATTATATGCAAATAGATCCTTGAAGAAAATTCTAATTTGTTTAGTATTACAAAAAGGAAATTATTCCAAAATTGGAATTGCACTTTTGTATTCAATGCTTGTGGTTAAACAAGTGAAAACTCTTTGAATTTGTAATATGGAAACTGCAGTAAAATCATGCTTGCTCTTTTAGGCACAATATAATGTGACAACAACCACCATGGTGAATGCAGACCAAGCTTTGGATGAAATTATTCGGATTTTACCAACCAAACGTGTAGACTTTGTGCAAAAGGGGTAAGTTTTTAAAATTAGTCCAATATTTGAATGAAAGTAATGGGTATTAGTGTTAAAGTATTGCAGGTTTGATGGGAATGAGGTACCTATGCATCAACAAAATTGAAAACACGTTTAATAGTTTCATCTCACAAGATTTATTGTTCTGGTGTTTACTACTGTGGCAGTGAATGAGTGCAAAGTTCTCTATTTACAACTTCTTTTAAATGCAGTTATCTTTTATACACACACAAGCCATTATATAAATGGAATACAGATGATTATTTACTGGAATAATTGTTTAGAACATTTCAATGTTATTTTAATTCCTACTGTAAAATGTCCCAATTGTAGCTCTGTAAATTGTTCAGTCAATTTATTTTAATTTGGTGACTTATGAATTTGACCATTCACTTTGTTAGGTTACTTGGCCTGCTTGATGACACCTTATACTGGATAACCAAGATTTCCAAACATTTTTGATTATGGACTGAAAATGAGTCACAATCTGGCTACTTTTGTTTTCATCATATCCAGCCATCGCTGGCATTTTTTTTGCCCTTTTTCTTTATACAGTCTGATCTGCTGGATATGCCCAGCAGACTAGACCATATAACATTACATAAACTTTATAATATTAGCAACATATTGCTTAGACACAGGTCTTGCTGTTTTTAATGCCTTAATGGACATTTTATTTAATCCAATCAGAAACAAATTGATTTACTCCAGCAATTGCTCTACTTCACCTTCAATGATACCTGCAGTTTCTTCCTTTCTTATTCTGATGAAAAGTCTCAAACCTGAAGCATTGTTTTTCTTTCTATAGATGCCGCCTAATCTGCTGATTCCTTCTAGTATTTTCTGATTTTTATCTTGGCTTTCTTGCATTCGTAGTTCTTTTGATTTTCACTCTTTTCAAGTTGGAAGATGGCACACAGCAGTGTTGCTTGCGTTGCTTAAATGGCACACAGGGTTGGTTCTATCTGTTCGACTAAAGTTTCAAAAACTGCAGTGATGCTAAACTTTAACAGGTGGCAAATGAGAGGCATTATGCCATCTCTGTACAACAGGACATGGGTTAGCAGAATAGACAGGGAAGTGGCAAATAGAATTTAATACATAAGTTTGAAGTGTTGCATTTTGGCAGAAGGGACGGGAAAAGACAGAGTAACATAAAATGCTGATGGAACTCAGCAGGGCAGGCAGCGTCTATGGAGAGGAATAAAGTGATGTTTGGGCATCAGGACATGATTTCCTCTAGCATTTTGTGGGTGTTACTCTGGATTTCCAGTATCTGCAGAACCTCTTGTGTTTGGGATGGGAAAAGGCAACAGGTTTGGTGAGATACTTCTGAGATGTGCAGGAACAGAGGGGAATGGGGAGGGGTTAAGTGCAGAATTCTTTGAAGATGATGCGGGCAGTCCCCCGGGTTACGATCAAATTCCGTTCCTGTCAGATTTGTACATAAGTCAGAACAGGTACATACAGTATTATTTAGCGTCAGTTAGTACAGTCGGCCCTCATTATCTGCGGGTGATTGGTTCCGGGGACCCCCCTCCCCCCCCCCCCCCCCCCCCCCCCCCCGCGGATACAAAAAACACAGATGCTCAGGTCCCTTATTTAAACTGGCTTAGTGCGGTGGTCTTTAGGACCCAGCGGAACTCCGGACCTTATTTAACCTGTCTCAGTCCGGTGGACTTTAGGACCCGGCGCAGCTCTGAATCCGCAGTGTTTCTGTTCATGAAAATAATCATGATCACGATTAAAAAGAAGATGGAAGCGATAAAGCGATCGGAAAGAGGTGAAACTCTATTGGTCATTGGAAAAGCATTAGGCTGCAGTCGGTCAACGATCAGAACAATTTTAATGGAGCATGTGAAAGCCCCTGCCCCAATGAAAGCTACAATTATTACTAAGCAACGCACTGGTTTAATTATTGAAATACATACATTTCTTAAGTGTTTTATTTGCGTAGAAAGGTAAAATATATACTATATACAAAGACAAACATTTGACTAACTGACGCTAAATAATACCGGATGTACCTGTTCCAACTTCAAATCTGACTTAAAGGTGTACTCAGGAACGGAACTCATTCATAACCTGGGGACTGCCTGTACTTCTAAATCATCTCTAGATTACTTATAATACCTAATACAATGTAAATGCTATGTAAGTAGTTGTTATACTGTATTGTTTAGGGAATAATGACAAGAAAATGTAGCCTATACATGCTCAAACAACAAGTGCTGGAGAGAAAACTTCTGGGTTTTCGCAATCCACGGTTGGTTGAATCCGCAGATAAGGAGGGCCGACTGTATATAGTATATATTTTGCCTTTCTATGCATATAAAATACTTAAGAAACGTATGTATTCCAATAATTAAACCACTGTATTGCTTAGTAATAATTGTAGCTTTCATCGGGGCAGGGCCTTTCACATGCTGCATTATTCTCACTTTATCCGTTATCCTTTAAAATTGTTCCGATCGTTGACCGACTGTAGCCTAACACTTTTCCAATGATCAGTGTTTCACCTCTTTCCAATCAGTTTATTATTTCCATTTCATTTTCAATCGTGATCGTTTTCCGTCAAGGGAACAGATAACTGCGGATTCAGCAGCAGCTGCGGGTCCTCTGCTCCCCTGGGTCCTAAAATTCACCCGCACTGAGACAGGTGTAAAGGGGGTTTCTTCTTTTTCTTTGTTACTACGTATGTTAATCAAAATGGCTGCTTTGTTTTGTTAAAAGCAGGAATGCTTCTTTGTTGCGAGAGAGTGCTGGAAGCTTGTTTGGGTTAAAATTTACTGATAACGAGAATTGTATTCATTTATTAACCAATTGGGATTAATGTTGTTCTTTCTTCTGAGTCTGTAAGCTATTGTTGGCGGGCATTTTGGGGGAGTTGGCACGAGGGGGTGAGAGAGGGAGGACGCGATGCTGTAAACTGGGCGAGGAATGGACCCAAAGCGGGGTGTCCGAGGCCAGGAGGTACCCCAAGGAGAGGAGACGAAGATAGATGTGCTTGGTTGACCACTTTGGGTGGTCCTGAGCTGCGAGTCGAGGAGTTCGGAGGGGATCGAATGGTGGCCAGTAGACTTCAGTAATTGAGCTCCAACGGTTGTGCAGGAAGTGGTTTGGACTTTGATAAGTTTGGTGCCTTTTCTTTATTTTCTTTTCCTTCATATATACTGTATCGTTATTAATCACTTAGTTGTAGTAATAAGTGACTAATAACGATACAGTATATATGAAGGAAAAGGCGCCAAACTTATCAAAGTCCAAACCACTTCGGGCACAACCGTTGGAGCTCAATTACTGAAGTCTTCTGGCCACCATTCGATCCCCTCCAAACTCCTCGACTCGCAGCTCAGGGCCACCCGAAGTGGTCAACCAAGCACATCTATCTTCGTCTCCTCTCCTCAGGGTACCTCCTGGCCTCAGACCCCAACTTGGGGTCCATTCCGCTCCCAGTTTACAGCATTGCGTCCTCCCTCTCTCACCCCCTCGCGCTGATCTCCCCAAAAGCCCGCCAACAATAGCTTACAGACTCAGAAGAAAGAACAACATTAATCCCAATTGGTTAACAAAGGAATACAATTCTCGTTATCAGTAAATTTTAACCCAAACAAGCTTCCAGCACTCTCTCGCAACAAAGAAGCATTCCCACTTTTAACAAAACAAAGAAGCCATTTTGATTAACATACGCAGTAACAAAGAAAAAGAAGAAACCCCCTTTACACAGGTTAGATGGGACAAGTGAGGGCAGTGCTGACTGGAAAAGGGGGGGGGATCAGGGTGAATCTTGCTAACAAATATTTAAGCCAAATACAAAGTTACACACTTAACGCAGTGTTAACAGCAACAACTTAAAATGGAGGATGGCGTCATGATCTGACTTAAAATGGAAGACGGCGTTCTCCTCCCTCCATTCATAATTACGAGTTGTTCGTAAGTCGGACATTCATAATTCGGGGACTGCCTGTAGAAGTGAAAGAGAAGTAAGTGGCTATGAAGTCCAAATTTCAACATGCTCTACTGAATATATAAAAAATAAAGTTATGATGAACTTTTATATAACTCTGATTAGACCACAAGTAGAGAATTGAATTCAGTTTTGGTCACAACATTTGGGGGCGGATGTGAAGGTTCTAATGCAGTGATATTACCTGAATAGTCCCAGTAATGGAAGATTTGACTACATTGTTAGGCGAGAGAAACTTGAGTTGTTCTTAGTGTAAAGGAGATTGAAAGGTATGAGATAATTGGGTTAGAAAAGGTAGATAAATAAAAGCTGTCCCTATTAGTTGATGGTATATTGGCTATGGCTTATGGATCTCAGGTGATGATGAAGAGATGCACATGGACAAGGAAGGACATTTTTTTCTTAAGCAAGGTGGAGACCATCAATATTTTCAAAAGTAAATTGGATTAACACCTTAAACTTGCAGGATTACTGGCTGCGTGTAGGGGAATTGAACTGATTAGATTACTCAACAAAAAGCTAAATTGGGTTACAAGATTGCCTCCTGTGCCATAATGAGTCTAACTTAACACTGGACAGCAAAAGGAAAAAGGGAGTGCATCCAATGGAAAGCATGAGATCTTTGTGGCCAGTTTTCTTCTTTGTTTTCCATACTCTATCTTTACACTGCAATATTGCAAAGGTGGGGACGAGATGGATGGTGTACAGTTTTTGGGTCGCTAAAGTTAGAGGTGGGGGTGGGTAGCTTTCACAGGATGATGTAGGAGGAAAAGGAGATGGCAGGCCTACATAGGGATGAATAAATAACAAAGATCAGTTGAGCTTTCAAATGATACAACATTAGGAAGTACAGTGACCCCAATGCTGATACCCTCTCTGATATCCTATCAGTTGTCCTCCTGGAGCATGTTGAACAACATTGCCATCAGCAACTTCATCAGCTTCCTGTAAATCTGAAACTTAATGTATTGATTTTGTTAGATGAGCCAAGATAATTTTGATGCGGGATGGATAAAAAATGTTCATTAACGTCCTTCACAAGCTAATACTGCCCTCCCTACAAGTCACACTTACGTACTAAGGCTGTTTAAATGTAAAGCAAGAGCAGCTCTTGAAATACTCCTCATCCAGAAAGTGCCGTAATATAGCCTATAGTGTTTTTTCTTTGGCATTGCAAGTAATCCCACTGGTTATATTACAAGACACTTTGCAGTAAATGCATTAAAGAAAGGATCAGTATTAGTTACGCGGGGGGAGGGGTGGAGAATGACTAAAATTTAATTGAAAATTTCTTTACATTATTTTTTCACATTCAGGGCTTTGTTTCCTAAACAATACAACTCTCAGCATATTAGCAATTTGTTACTACTTCTGAATTCTGTATTCTGGATAACTTGCATTTGGCTAAAACACTTCCTTCTTTTCTGGAGGAGCTGTTACTCCATACTCTTGCATGGCACTCAATTTGGTATAATGTACTGTCTTTTTAATAGGTTTGAGTTGTACAGCAACATTTCCTAGTATAAATATTGTTGGAAAGATTCAGTAAACTAATCAAAATTGTTTCTTTCCCAACTTCTAAAATGTTTGCATTTCTATTACTACTTCACAGATTTGAAATAATTTGTTTTATATAGAGTCTTAAAATAGTCCTGTTGGTTACGCTGTCAGCTAGTTATTTCCAGCACCAGATCTTAATAAATAAGCTGACTTTTTTGTAAAGCTATCTATTCCCAGGGGTTGAAACAGAAAATGTGCTTCTACTGGGATTTGCGACATTAAACCTCTCAAGCCATCTCCATTTGATTTTATGAACTCAATATTTTTTTATATCCTTGTAAGATACTCTGACATTGAAGTTCACTCTATCAATACTGACGTTAATCACACAAAGCACAAGGAATAATTTTGCTTCCAGCAAGAAATGCAAACCTAGAAGCAAAGTAATTTAGCCTTGTATAAAGTAAAGGAGATTGGATGTAAAAATTGGCAAATGAATGGATGAAGTAACTCCATTCTGCTAACCCATTAGTGGTTGGAAACATTTTAAAATTCAAAGTAAGTTTATTATCAAAGCACATACAGCATATGTCACCATATACAGCCATGAGATTCATTTTCTTGCGGGCAATCACAGTAAATACAAGTGACACAATAGAATCAATGAAAGATCACACCCAACAAGACAAAAAAATACAACAAACTGAAAGTAAGTAAATAAACAATAAATATTGAAAACATGAGATGATGAGTTCTTGAAAGTGAGCCCATAGGTTGTGGGAACAGTTCAGTAATAGGTCGAATGAAGTTATCCCCTTTGTTTCAAGAGCCTGATGGTTGAGAGGTAATAGTTCTTTCTTAACCTGTTAGTGTTGGTCCATGTAGCATCTTCCTGATGGCAGAGGAGAGCAAGGCCTGGAGGTGGGGATACTGCTTATCTGCGGCAACACTCCTTGCAGATGTGCTCAATGGTGAGGAGGGATTTACCCTTGTTGGACTGGACAGTATTCACTACATTTTAGGCTTTTTATACAAGGGTATTGATGTTTCCATGCCAAGTGTGATACAACCAGTCAATATACTCTCCACCACACATCTGCAGAAATTTGTCAAAGTTTTAGATGACATGCAGAATCTTCACAAACTTCTAAGGAAGTGGAGTAGGTTGTCATTGTATACAAGCCACTGGCTCCGTACCCTCTCTCTGCAAATGCTACCTGTCATGCTGACTTGTTTCCAGTTTTAAGTTTTTGTTTCAGATTTATATCTGTAGTTTTTTTTTTCTCTTTTCAGTCCCTAGCTGAGTTTGATGTGCCTGGCCAGTTGGACTTTGCCTATATTCTCCTTTATTTCTGATCTCAAGCAAGATTTTTTATTTTTGCTTCTGGGACTTTTCTCTTTATCCAGATAGATTGGTTGTCATTAGCAAGCTGCTAACATCATTTCTGTTGACACTCATTTGTTTTCTTTTTTTCTCCTGGTCTTCACTTTGTCACAAACATCACCTTTGTTCTTCCCCTTCGTTTCTCTTCTGTGCAACTTTTAAAACATACCTGCCTTCTAAATTGACCCAGTTAGGTGCAAATACTATAAATCTGAAACCTCACTGCGTCTCACTCCACAAATGCTGCTGACCTGCAATTTTTGCTTTTATACCAAACTCGGAGGCATTTCACTTCAACGCTTTATATAAAAGTACTGAGTAAAAAGGCTGACTCACTGTGACGTATTGAAATATATTACCTACATATTCTTGCATGTACAGTAAATGCAGGCAGAAGAATAATTAGTATTCTCTTTATTGTAAAATGATAAAACATGATGCATCTGTTTTCCTTAATCTGTATCTAAATTGTAGCATACTACATTGGAAATATGAGCTTGGCCATTGTCTCTCTTAGATTCTTAACCAATTTTTTGCTGAAAATAGCAGTTGGTCAATCAGTGCTGTAAATGACAGAATCCCAGAAAATGCTGAAAATATCAGAATTCTAAATTCCAGAAAGTAATTTTATGTTAATCCTGCTCTTGTTTGGGGAAAAACACTTTTTGGTAGACCAGCACGTGATTGTTTTTGTTAGTCAATGTTACAATTCCTTTCTATACACAGTTTTCAAGAATCAGTTTATATTGCTTCCTCTGGATGGTGCTATTGTATTAATTACTCAATGTTCCAACATTTAGACATGGTTGATACACCAAGAATACTTTTGCAAAATAAACCTTTGCTTGGGAGTTGGATTAACTTTTATCGCATGGTGCGGCAAGCTTTTCAATTTCCCAAATATTATCAAGGACTGTTAAGTCCTGAAGAACATTTAACATTCCTATCTGGATGAATGAATCCCCTAACAAAAAAAAAGGCATTGTCATTCTTCCTTCATAGTGCTTTTATGAGCACCGATTGAGAATTTTATGTGAACACATTATTCTTATGCTGTTTTACCTTCATCTTAAATGCTTCTATGACATTTACCTCAACTCTATATGGTAATACCATCTATATTTATAGAAGCCCGCATTTGGTAGTTCTCATTTATGTTTGAGTGGAAACTCTGGTGGGAGGCAGTGAAGAAAATATATCTTTTGAAATGGAAGCAACTTTGGGTGTAATTTGCAGCAAAATTAGTAATTCTGTTCAAAGTAGAAATATCATTTTACTTCATGATATCTTAATGTTCTCACTGCTTTATTTTTCATTCAGAGAATATCTTGTCTTTATTATTAAAAATTACTTTAAATCAATTGATGGCTTGGTAATTAGCATAACAGATATGGAGAATTTCCTTTGGTAATTACTTTGTAAAATCAAAACTGGTAATTGGGAGCAACTGCAATGCAATAAAGTCTCCTGAAACTTGCCACAGTACCATTTGAAATACAGTGTGAACATTGATGAGATTGAACTTTTAAATAGTTCACTTCTATCTGTTTTAACTAAATTTTGTGGTCTTAACATAAAAATCTTCCATATATGTGTGCACTCAAGGAATGATAGTCTCTCAATGGGTGATTAAAGTATGCTTATAAATCTATTTTTTTCATACTTTATTCATTAGATGCATTAAGCCAATTTGCTCAAGTTAGAACAACATTGAAATAACAGAATTTTAGAAGAAATTCTATATTATGATTATATATTCATACTGTGCAATCATCACCTTGTTCTCCATCAGCTATACTTTAAAATGCTGGACGAGGTCAGACTTTGGAAAGGTCACCATGCAGTTCAAATTGGAGATGTGTCAGCTCAGCAAGCCTGAAGTGATTGGTATCAGAAGACAGCGACTAAAGGGTGATGCCTGGGTTTATAAACGTTTAGTCGAAGATATTTTATCCAGTTCCAACATCTAATTAGTGCTTATATTAGCAATTAAATTTAAGTTCTTTGATTAATGAAAGGAGTATTTTGTTGTTGTGGCATTGTGTACCATTTACTATTTTACTTGTGCCTTCACTGATTTCTCAGTTTAATGTAATCTAGCTGCATCAATATACACTGACCATAACAAAAAAAGTTTTGGAAACGTGCATGTAGAGGGTATTTTTTAGTGATTCTTTTTATAAATAATTCTAATATCTTTTACATCAACATTAGGACACTATCACCTGAGAAGGTTCCTAAAATACATGAGGATGAGGATGGATGGACTAGGCATGTTACCCTAGGCACTGAGAAATTTGTGTTCCTAGCTATGTAAACCTAAGAAGCTGTATAAAATTGTGATCTTCCTAACTTAAATTTAGCCATGAGTGAGTGAATTTTAAAAATCATTTGTATGCCGAAATAGAAATATTTATATATGGGAGGGTCAAACAAAGAAGTTTGAAATGGAGTGGTCCATTCAATTTTAAATTGCTTTACTAATATTAAGTTAAACCTCTCTTGGTAAAAATTGAGGCATAATTAACGCAGATAAAGAAACTCATGATTAAATTGCACAACATAGCTTTGTAGTAGTTATATTCAACTTCTATTTTATTTTCTGTTTATTTTTTGTGATCATGTAATGTGTAATTTGTAAAAAGTGCATTTTTTATCTGTGTGAGTTGGTTATACTGTCATTCCTTAATAAACTTGTAAATTTTCTTAGATTTGGTCTTAATATACCATTTTATTTTTGAATCTTAATTGTTAATTTTCTAATTTTCAGTCGTGACTATTCCAATTTTTTTGAAAATCCAGCATTTACAGAACACTGCATTCAGTCAAAGATTGCTTAATATATCATTTGCATAATTCTCTTCCTGTCTGTGATTTAAAGAGGATTTATTGGGATCGTTAAAAGAGTCACAGCTGCAGTTACCACAGTTGAACTATACACTCAGTATGTTGCATAAAATTAAGTTGATTTAAATAACTTGCCTGTCTTTCTGAATGTTAAATGAAATTTTGTATTTACTAACTAATGATCTAAAATGGACTGACATGACACAAGGAAATTGCCTCTGGAAGCTGATTCCAGCTTATCAGTGACTTGTGACAGTACTATTAAAGGGTACTGTGACAATGTTGAGAGTGCATTTTACCTGTAGAGTATTTGCAATGATCCCTTTTTACCTGCTTAAATGTTTCCCTTTGCTGGTTTACATTATTCAGCTTGTTTAGATTAAACAGCATACAATAAATTGACTGACTTACCAGCCAAAAAAAAAAGATACCATTCTTAATGGTTAAAGGTCTCTGAGCAATTGCAGGGAATATCAAAGTGTCTGATTAAATTTACGGTATTGAGATCTGTTTACATTGCTCAACCACACTTCAGCTAATCGTAGAACTATAAGTTAAGATAAATTTGATTTTTATGACAATCAACGAAGTGATGAATGAGCATACCAATTTACATATTTAACGTGTAGTGCAAGGCCATTTAATGTCTGACAGTTCTCAGCAGTTGTATGAATATCTGATACTATGAATATTTAGTTCATTGAGGTTATAGTATATTGCCTCATTTTGCATTCATTCCCCAAGGATAAAATTGCACATTTTGCCTCTACAGATACAGTCCAAATTTGGTCTGCTGTTTTCTTTTTGAATCTGCCTTGGTTAAGAAATTAGCATCCATTGTTTATTAAATTCATTGTTAACTGAACTTTTTTTGTTTCTTTTCTTTACTTCTGTACCAATTGGTATCAATGTGTGGGCATCCAAGCAGAGAAAAGCAACAGTTTTAAAATAAAAATTCAAGAAAATACACTGGGATTTTAAATGCCATTTTACAATATTGTACCTCTGTGTGCCGATTAGAGATATTCACTTATTTAATTTCTTGGTGTTTTTTTATATAAATATAATTAACCTTAATGATTCCTGCTTCTGTAAAAAAAAATTGTACCATCTCTGAAATTCTCACCCTCCTTATCCCTCATCTCCCACAGTCTAGTATGTTCTTCTGATTCCAGCCTCTTTGTTATTCTCAAATTTAGACCCTAAAACTCTATTTCTACATCAGATTTGTCCTTTCAGGATACTCACTGCTTAAACCAAGTGCTTGGACTCCGTTTTTATACCTCATCTTTCTCAGTAAATTTCGATAATAGTGAAGTGTGCCTTGGATAATTTTAGTATTTTTGAAGAGGAAACATGAAAAGGCATAAGCATTGTTTTTTTTAAAAAAAGCCTCTTTCTGATTCCATAAATGTCTGTCATCTTTTGTTGCACACAAATGCTTGAGGAACTCAGCAGACCAGGCAGCATCTATGGGGAAGAAAGTACAGTCAATGTTTCTGGCTGAAACCCTTCAGCAGGACTGAAATAAAAATGCTGAGAAGCAGATTTGAAAGGTGGGGGGAGGGGAGAGAGAAATGCCAGGTGATAGGTGAAACTTGGAGGGTGAGGGATGGAGCAAAGACCTAGGAAGTTGATTGGTGAAAAAGTCAGAAGGCCATGGAAGAAAGAAAAAAGGGGGTGGGGTAGGAGCACTGGAGGGAGGCGATGGGTGGGCAAGGAGGTAACATGAGAGAGGGAAAAGGGAATGGGAAGTGGTGAAGTGGGGGGGGTCATTACTGGAAGTTAGAGAAATAGATGTTCATACCATCAGTTGGAGGCTCCCCAAATGGAATACAAGGTGTTGTTCCTCCAACCTAAGTGTGGCCTTATCCCGACAGTGAAGGAGGCCATGGATGGACATATCAGAATGGGAATGGAAAGTGAAATTAAAATGGGTGGCCACTGGGAGTTCCCATTTGTTCTGGCGGATGGAGTGTAGATGCTAGGCAAAGCAGTCTCCCAATCTGTGTCAGGTCTCACCAATATATAAGAGGCCCACTGTGTGCACCAAACATGGTATATGACCCCAACAGACTCAGGTGAAGTGTCACCTCACCTGGAATGACTGGTTGGGGCCCTGAATGGTAGTGATTTTACCAAACAACTTCCTAGCTCTTTACTTCATCCCTCCCCTTCCAAGTTTCACCTATTGCCTGGAGTTTTTCTCTCCCCTCCCCCACCTTTCAAACCTACTCCTCAGCTTTTTTTCTTTTCAAATCTTTTTATTAATTTTTTAAGAAAAACATAAGAAAAATATTAGTACAAAACATTTGAGAGTACATAATAGATTAATTAACAATCAAATATGTATTAATCAATACACAGAGTCTCTCAAACTCATAGTATAATGTAAAGGAATTAAGAAAAAAAAAGAAACCCCCCCCAAAAAAAAACAACTAAAAAAAAACTTTAAAAAAAACTAACCAACATGGGCAATCGCATAATGTTAAATACATACAGTAGTGCCAATGACTCCCAACCTCCATCCACACAATCCAGGATAGTAACAATAAGGTTCAGGATCAGACCATTTAATTCATATGAAAATGTTGAATAAATGGTCTCCAAGCTTCCTCAAATTTAACTGAAGAGTCAAAAACTACACTTCTAATTTTTTCTAAGCTCAAACAGGAAATAGTTTGAGAAAACCACTGAAATACAGTTGGAGGGTTAATTTCTTTCCAATTCAGTAAAATAAATCTTCTAGCCATTAGTGTAACAAATGCAATCATTCGTTGGGATGAAGCGGATAAACGCTTATTATCTATCATTGGTAGACCAAAAATTGCGGTAAAAGGATGTGGTTGGAGATTAATATTTAAAACTCTTGAAATAATATTAAAAATATCTTTCCAATAGTTTTATAAACAAGGACAAGACCAAAACATATGGGTCAACGAAGCAATATCAGAATGACATCTATCACAGGTTGGATTAACATAAGAATAAAATCGAGCAAGTTTATCTTTAGACATGTGAGCTCTATGTACAACCTTAAATTGTATTAGAGCATGTTTAGCACAGATAGAGGATGAGTTTACCAATAATAAAATTTTTTCCCATTGCTCAATAGATATAGGGCAATGCAATTCTTCCTGCCATTCCTTCTTAATTTTTTCTGATATATCTGGTTGTACATTCATAATCATATTATAAATGATAGCTACTAAGCCCTTTTGACAAGGATTAAGAGCAAAAATTCTTTCTGTAATGTCCAATGGACATTCTTTCGAAAAAGACTTTAGTTCATTATATAAAAAATTTCTAACTTGTAGATATCTAAAAAAATGGGTTTTAGATAAATTATATTTATTAGATAACTGTTCAAAGGACATAATGTTACCATCCAAAAACAGATCACGAAAACATGTTATACCTTTTATTAATAATAATAAATTTAATTAATAATATAAAAAGATATAAAATCAGAGTAAGCCCAGTAGAAAAAAGAGAGCTTTAACCGTATGTAAGAAATACATGTGAACCGTATCAAAAAAAAAACCCCAAACGTCAATCTATAACAGATCCAAATCTATAGGCTAAATTACATTGGTCAGCCCGATCAAATGTCATTGTTCCAGGAAACCTTGAGCATCCGCTGGCGATTTAAACAGCCGAAAAGATCCATCTTGAAGGGTGACTCTCAGGTGTGCTGGAAACAGCAACGCTTGCTTGTAGCCTTTCTGGTGAAAATTCGACATAACCGATCTAAAAGCCAGCCTAGCCCGTAATACCTCCGGGCTATAGTCCTCCAGAATGCGAAAATTGAAGTTTTGATAGGTTATCATACCTTTTTTACGAGCCGCACGAATCAGACGTTCTTTGATATGAGGATAATGGATTCTAAGAATTACGTGCCGCGGTTTCAGACTTGAATCTGCCTGAAATCTGGACACCCGATGTGCCCGATCGATTATCGGGGGATTATCCAGAACCTCTGCGCCCAGGACATCCACTAGAAATTTAGAGAAGAAAACGGTCAGATCACCGCTTTCAAATTTTTCCGGGATCCCAATTAACCGAAGATTTTGTCTTCGAGAACGATTTTCCAAATCAGTAATTTTAACTTCATAACGATCCATCTGTTGGATCGTCGAAGTTTGCTCTTCTTGTATTTTTTCGATTATACATTCCTTCTTACGAGCGGCTTCTTCAAGAACCAAAATGCTTGCTTGTTGTTCTTTTGATTCCCGTGAAAGGGTCAGGAACTTTTCTTCGAGTGATTTCAAACGTTCGTCATACTGTGTAAATCTTCCAAGTAATTTTCTCTCCAGATCTTCAAATTTAGCTTCTATAAACTTCACAACTACTTCTAAAGTTAACGGTTCTCTCGTCTGTTTCGGTTCTTTTGCTTTAGACATTTCAGCAAGTTGAGAATAATTCAAATAGTTTAAGAAGAAAAATTCTATATGTTTGGACCCCTTTAAAATAAGTTTAAGGGGTGTTTGTAGGTTAAAAAAAAAACGTAAAAGGTTTGGAGCAAAGCCTAGATGCGGTTTACTCCATGTTCATACCATCAGTTGGAGGCTCCCCAAATGGAATACAAGGTGTTGTTCCTCCAACCTAAGTGTGGCCTTATCCCGACAGTGAAGGAGGCCATGGATGGACATATCAGAATGGGAATGGAAAGTGAAATTAAAATGAGATTTTTCTGAAGTCTGGCTGAAGGGTTTCGGCCCGAAATGTCAACTGTACTTTTTTCCGTAGATGCTACCAGGTGTGCTGAGTTCCTCCAGCTTTGTGTGTGTTGTTTGGATTTCCAGCATCTGCAGATCTCCTCTTGTTTGTGATTCTGCTCTCACAGATTGCTATTCTGCTTTTCTTTCACGCTAAAAGAAAGCTTAAAGAGCATTTCTATGGATACTGGAATTAAGCAATAGGAACAAAATACTCTGCTGTTCAGGCAGCATTTATGGATGATCAAACAGTTAGCATTTCAGGCCACCTCATCTGAAGTGATAACATGTTACCTGACCTGCTTGACCACAAGTGCTACTGCATCTGTCACTGGATTCCATGTGGAATGGGATCAAACCTGGTATAAGATCAGTGATCCCATTGATTTTGATGGAGATTCTTCACTGGGTTGAAAAGCAAAAGGGAACACTTAATAAATTTCAATAGTTTTGTAATATCTGAATGTTAGTGACTTTTTAAAAATATTAAATTTGCCCAGAACAGTGTGGCTGTGTACTAATTTACCATAGTCATCAGTGAAGCCTTCCCTTCTGATACCAGTGTGGTGAGATGAGTCCTTCTGTAGCCAGTTGTGTGTATGAAGACAGTAGTCTAGAACCAACATCATCCAAAAAGAAAGCTTCACCCCACATGAAGCCAAATGGTAAATTCTCAACATCTTCCTTGACTTGTACTGGCATGTCCAAGTACAAAGTAAAATGGGAGACGCTGGGAAATTACAGCTTCTCCAGAGGGAAAAAATGTTAAGACGTCACCTTGTAGAAAAATGATAGGCTGAACTGAAGTACAGGTTGAGGGGTGGCTCTGTACAGTGGCTGACTGAAGTGCATATGACAATACAGTCTGGACTTCTCTACCTACATACTATAGTATGGAATATGCTGAAGAATGATACTGGTACACTCAATCTTTCCCCCCAGCCCTGCTATTACCAAAGTCCAGAGACATGTTGTATAATGCTAAGTCAAGTGGCTAGTTATGGCTCACGTCTAGCCCTTCAGCTTTACAACTGCCAAGGCAATACATTTCATTCAGCTCCACACATTTTAGTAAAATTTGGTAACCTCATCACCCTCACTAGCCCAGCTTCAAAAGGTAAGTAATTTGATTTCCTAATTTAATGCTTTTACTCACTGTTTGAACACCTGACTATGAAATATTGCCAAATATGTTCTATTCATAAAAAGCAGGCCTAATCCAATTTGGCTAATTATTATCCAGTTCAACTATTCTCAGCCATAAGCAAAATAATGCAGAGGTTGTTCACAGTACTGATAAGTGGCACTTGCCCACCAATAACCCATTCATTGATATTTATTTTGGGTTTTCTTGGACCATACATTCCAGATCTTGTCACATGGTTGCGATGGTACAAAGCAGTTCCACAACATGTCTGCGCATTTGGAGTTCAATGCCAGCACCGTCTGTAAGGAGTTTGTACATTCTCCTTGTGAATGTGTGTGTTTCTTCCACGTGCTCCAGTTTCCTCCCACAGTCCAAGACATCCTGGTTAGTAGCTTCATTGGTCATTGCAAATTGTCCTGTAATTAGGCTATGGTTAAATTGGTGGGCCAGTTCCATGCTGTATATCTTATATAATAATATTTTAAAAAATTAGCCCAAGTTGCAAAATTCTTGGTCAGGATGGCTGTATCAAGGCAACATATGATCATCTGGCTTTGAAGAGTCCTGTTAAAACTTATTTCAATAGGCAACAAGAACAAGGCACTTCAGTGGTTGGAGTCAACCACAAAGAACATTGGCAATTGACCATTCCACCCTCTGCTACCAATTTAGGAGTTCCTCAAGTTCCCTGAACATTCAGATATTACAAGCATTTTCAGCTGTTTTATCAATGACATTGCCTCCAAATGCTGCATGCATATTTCATTTGCTTCCAGATTTCAGACAGCATTGAGGCATAGACTGGTAAGTGGGAGGTAAATTTTGTTCCCTGAAGGTACTAAGCAATGGGAGAATCCAACTGTCTATCCTTGATATTCAATAGCATTCCCATTGTAATGTTTACTCTACTAACATTCTCCTGGAGGTTTCCTTTTACCAGTAATTCCACTAACTACAAGGAACACAAGAAGAACCATAGAATGTTTTCATTTTACCTGGTTGAGTACAGCTCCAAAACTATACATGAAACTCAACATTGTCCATTACAAATCAGCTCACTTTATTGGCACCACATCTGCTGCCAGCATAATGTGAACAATTACTTTTTTACTCTCCTAGGCTACCCCTACCGTACCTGACAAGACAGAGACCTCAGTCACCAAGGACAATGGGGGCAAGCATATTGAACAACTTCACATTAGTTTTCTCCTCTGTATTGTGCCCCATCCTGACATGGGAATATATTACATTCCTTTATCATCACTGGGCCTAAATCATAGAACTCATCATTGAGGGAATGTCTTTGCCAGAAAAACTGCAGTATTCAGGAAGGAAAGCGGAATAAATAACGTTTCTAAGTTCCTGAATGTAACTGGCATAAACTTGAGAATATTGTGAACTATGAAGAAGATAGCAATTGAAGGTAGATTGGGCAGTTGAAATGAATTCAGAGAAATGTGAGATGTTGTATTTTGGTAGGAAGAATGAAGGGAGGCTATAGAGAATAATAATGTTGTAGAGAGCACAAGTAATTTCTCAGCTTTATAAGTAGAAGCAGAGAGCATAAAAACAGGTAGGTCATACTGAACCTTTATAAAACATTGATCCAGCCTGACCTGGATAGGAAGGATGTGAAGGCATCCGGAAAGGATTTAATTAAATACTTCCTGTGATGAAGGGTCAAATAAGAAGGCTAGAGTGAAAATAAAAACAAAAACTGCTGAAACAGGCAGCATCTGGGGAAAGAGAAATGTTAATGCTTTAGGTCTGGGACCCTTTATCAAAACTGGGAATGAAAGAAGTCAAGTAACACACGCAAAATGCTGTGTGTGTTGCTTGGATTTCCAGCATGTGCAGATTTTTTCTTGTTTGTTGATGAGAGAAGTTTTATGAATGGAGAAGGTGGGGGAGGAATGAGTAGTTCAAAGGGAATATGTCTGATAGGGTAAGACCAAGAGTTAATATGACAGAAGTACATTATGCTTCGGTTGTTTCAGTTCTACGTCTGAACTGCGAAAAAGAGAAAGCATATGAATATTCAGTAGCAGGGAAGGTCAAAATAGGATGGATACAATCAAGCAAATATCTCTGAGAGGCAAGACCAAATAAGTTAAATGTGTCAAACAAATTGTGCCTTTTTATCTGCCTTGTGTTTTGTTAACAGTAGGGCTGTAGGACATGGCAAACAGGTGTACTAAAGGGGGCAACATCATTGATGCTGTATTCACTGTTCAGTGTATTCTCTATGCTGGAGAAACCAAATATACTTTGAGCAATCTTATTGCCAAGAACCTGCCTTCATTCTGGTGGAGTGACCCTGAGCTTCCTGCTGCCTATCACACTAATTCTCCCTATCACTCCCATTCTGACCTTTCTGTCTATAATCTCTTGCACTATTTCGAGGCCTATGAAAGCTTTAGGAATCACCCTTAACTTCCATCTGAACACATTCGAGACTCAACCTTGAATTATTTAACTTGAAGTCTTTCTTTCTTTCATTCTTTCTCTCTGTATCAGAACTGGCCATTTCTGCTCATATCATCTGATTGCCTCTCAGTTAACATATCTTGGCATGCTGGGTATGTCCCTCATACTTGCTACAAGAACGTGTAACAGATTAAGAAACAAACTGTACTTCTAAAAGCCACATTAATTCATTTGGTCTTGCCCTATCTGACATGATTCCCTTTGCCCAACTCTTTCTTTCTCCACTTTCTCAACTACATAAAGCTAAATTACTTTCTCTCAAAGTTTGAAGTAAGCTTGTCAAAATATGTATGTGTCACCATATACTACCCTGAGGTTCATTTTCTTGTGACATTCACAATAGAACAAAGATTACAATAGAAACAATGAAAAACTATGCACAGAGACTGACAAACAACCAAAATGCAAAAGAAGACAGTGTACAAATACAAAATAATAATAATAAATAGTAAATAAATAATACTGACTCTACTGTAATAGAGTCCATGAAAGTGACGCCATAGGTTATGGAATCAGTTCAATGTTGAGGTAAGTGAAGTTATCCACACTTGTTCAGGAGTCTGTTGGCTGCAGGGTAATAACTGGACCTTGATATGGATGCTGCTTTCTTGTGGCAGTGCCCCCAGTGGATGTGCTTAATGGAGGGGGAGGGGGAGGGGGTTTGCATGTGATGGACTGAACTGTGTTTGCCACTTTTTGTAGGCTTCTTGGACACTGGTGTTTCCATACCAGGTCATTAAGTAACCAGTCAGGATACGCTCCACTGTGCATCTATAGAAGCTTATCAAAGTTTTAAAAGACATACCAAATCTTTGCAAACTTCTAAGTAAGTAGAGGTGCTGCCTTGCCTTCTTTGTAATGGCACTTTTGTACTGGTTTTAGGACAGATCCTCTGAAATGATAACACCAAGGAATTTAAAGTTACTGATCCTCTCCATCTCCAATCCTCCAATAAGGACTGGCTGAGAGGTGGTTGTCGTGGCACTGTTCAACTAGATTTTCAATCTCTCTCCTATATGCCAATTCATCATCACCTTTCATTTGGCCAACAACAGTGGTGAGGTTAGCAAATTTAAATATGGCATTGGAGTTGTACTTAGCCTCACAGTCATAAGTGTAAAATGAGTAGAGCAGGGGACAAAGCATACAGCCTTGTAGTGTAACCATGGAAGAGATGTTGCTGCCAGTTTGAACTGACTGGGTTCTGCAAGTGAGGAAATCAAGGATCCAGTTGCACAGGGAGCTATCAAATATAGATCTTGGATTTTATTAATTTGTTTTGAGAGGATGAAAGTGTTGAATGATGGGGTGTAGTCAATGAAAAGAATGCTAATGTATGCATCTTCACTGTGCGGGGCTGAAGTTGATATGTCTCAAAACAATTCATCACAGTGGATGTAAGTCCTACTATGTGACTTAGGATCTGCTCCAAATTGCCTATCATCACAAGAAGTCAACAACAGATACCTTTTTTTTGGCTTTTCACTCAGCCCTGCACAGTGACAATACACATATTGGCATGCCTTTCATTGATTACACCCCATCATTCAACACTTTCATCCTCTCAAAACTAATTAATAAAATCCAAGACATCCAAATCAATATGTTAATGATGTCAGTAAACACTCTAACCAGCTGATTAGCATGGGTATTCAGCACTCAGCCAGGTACACCATCTTGGTCAGATGCTTTCTGTGGGTTCACCCTCCTGAAGGATGCTCTTATATTGGCCTCAGGTACTGAAATCACAGGGTCGTTGGCGATTGTGAGAATTTGTGAAGGTGCATGCATGTTCTGTTGATAGAGTCCCAGACTTGGAACATGAACTGTTTCTCTTTCCAGGGGTACTGTCTGACTTGATGAGTGCTCCCAGATATTTCTGCCTTTATTTTGTACTAAAAATGCCCGTTGAATAACCACTGACTCCCGGAACAAGGTGATCATATAAATTGCCTCTGTTTCGATTTGATTGTAATTCCTTACCCCTACTGCTTCATTTCCCAGAAATTGCTACTCTTCCTCATCTTCCTAGCTGCTCCCCCTCATCCTGCATTCTAAGAACAAAATTCTCAGTGCCTCTCATACGTTACTCGGTGACACTACTTAGGAGTCCAAATACATGCTTCCTTGAAAATGGGAACACAGGTTGATAGGTTGGTGGAAAAAACATGGCATTCTTGCCTTTGTAGATCATGTTATAAAGTATAAGAGTTGGGACATCATGTAGCAACTTTAAAAAACACATTTTAGAGTGAAGTGTTTACTGCAACACTATATAAAGGATGTGGTTGTGATGGAGGGAGTGCAGAGGAGATTCACTAGGATGTTGCCTGGATTGGAGGACTTTAATTATGGGCAGAGATCAGATAGGTTGGGCTTGTTTTTCTTGAAGCAAGGAAGGCTGAGCAGTCAGCTGATAAAAGACATAAATAAGGTAGGTAGTCAGAATCATTTTCCCATGATAGAGATTGCATGGGTTTAAGGTGAGATTTAAAAAGGATCTCAGGGGAATGTTTTTGTCTTACACAGAGAATGGTTGACATCTGGAACATAGGGCCAGAGAAGGAGTTGTTGGACACAATTACTACATTTAAAATGACATTTGAATAGGCAGAAAGGTTGACATGGACATGATGCAGCAAAGAGCCCATTTTTGTGCTATATGTCTCCATAACGCTGCTTAATCCATCTTTTTGGCAAAGGTTTGGCCTTGGTTTTCATGTCTCCATAAACTATCTCAACTACCTTTCTAGTCATTGGATGTTTTCTGATTTTAATGGTACTACCTTAGTGCAAGATATTTGCTGGTATAGTGTACTAACCTTATTTTAAATATTGTTTTAAATATTTAAATTATTTTAAATAATGCATATCTGCATTTTCTCAAGACCAGTTGTGAAGTGCAAAATCTTTGGAATGTGCACTTAGGTAAGGCAAAGGCAATGGAGCAGCATAATAATTAAAATATTAAATTAATTAAATTATCTGCATAACCAAAATTAATATTCTGACTAATAATAGGCTGAAGACAACGTACAACTGTAGTAGGTGGAAATAATTATGATCTGAAGGAGCCATATCTGCAATAAATGTCTGCCTTGAGGAACCTTAGATCAGAATTGAAAATCATTTCTGGTGACAGATCTTCAGCCTGAAATATTCATTCTGTTTCTGTTTTCACATATGCAGCCTGACCTGTTGAGTATTTCCAAGATTTGAATCAGAGTTGGTGGACTGAAATCTTACATTGGGACACCAGGATGCAGGGAAAAGTTACCTGCACATTTTGCTTTAGAGGGCAGTCACATATCTTAGATAAAGTTCTTCAGAACTGATCAGACAATAGGGACAAGAATGTTTAATAGTGTGATCCATTTGATACAGTGGGGCAAATGTGGAAACCCAAAAGATAATGACGGGAGCAGCTGCAGTCCTTGCACTCCTCCAACAGACATGGCACTTGTGTATCCTATGTAAACGAGAGCATAGTCTGCAAGGAGGACAAGCAAACCAATCACGTACTATGGGATGGGGAAGAGGGCATTCAAACTGGGGAAGTGTGAAAGAATGTAGCAGTCATAAGGGACAGACTCACTAGCAAAACAAATGCCATCACCATCAGCTGAGAGCAAGACTGAGGACATCGGCTCTGGACTGGAACTTGTTGTTGGCTGTCAAGGTCCGTGTGGAAACCAGAGAGTAAACTCTACACGGAAGGAGCTTCTACTAAAGGAAGGCTTGAAATTACGAAGGCAACAAACTATGGGTTACTATTTGAACCATATACAAACTGACACATGGACAAAATTGAATGAGAGTACAATACCTGCTTCGAGGACTACATGGGAGAAATGGATTTTGTTTATTGGAGTACTGGAACAACTACTAGGAAAGAGGTTCTGTTGGGAAAGATTTCCTGAATTGCATTGGAACTGATATCCTGGAGAATCAGATAACCAGGCTGCAGATAAGGCTTTAAAGTGAACAGTGGAGACAAGTGTTCAGATGAAGGAAAATGCGGAAAATTAAACAGAAGAACAAGGTGATGGTGTAGGATACCAAACTGAGTAGAGGCAGTCAGGAAGAGACAGTGCATGCACCCAGGTGAATGAATATCTGATCAGAGTCAGAGCAGGGAAAATGATAGAAAGGCAATACTGAAGGCTTTTCATTGGTGCACATAACAGCAAGGCCAATACTTTAGTGGCACAAATCAAAATAACTGAATACAATATTATAGAGGTGTGGTTGCAGATCACCAGAGTTAGATGTGATATATTCCATGATATTTAATTTTTGGTGTGTTAGAAAAAAATGGAAAAGGTGGTTCTGATAATAAAGAATAGGACAGTACTCATGGTTTGCAACATATCTCCCTATAAGACAGAAAAAAAACTTCAGGAGGAAAAGTAACCTAACTGAGAGAGGTCAAAAGAAAAGGTTTATAATGCTATCAAAAAAAAGGGCAGGAAGCCTGTCTTGCAAAATTAAAAAATTCAGGAAAATCACAAAATTAATATGGAGAGAAAAAGTAGGATACAGACAGTCCCCAGTTTATGAATGACCAATTTATGGACAACCATTTATAATTATATGTAAAATTTTATGTATTATTATATGCAGGATTGATGATAATGTTATTAATCTTATATATTATTATTAAATTCAGAAGTCTGACGTATGCATGCATACATTCATTTCTACAAATGTCACTATTTTTCTCTCTCTCCTTTTAGTAATTGTTCTTTCTCATCCATCTTATGTGCTTTTTGTCTTTCAATACATTACTGTGGAGCTTTAGTTACAATACTCAGTGATTTTTTTTTGACTTATGGACATCAGTAAAATCAGAACCTGTTCATTACATGAGAAATCTAGAAACAAAGCATGAAAACAGAGTAAAACCTTCTATAGGTATACAACAAGAATTATTTAAGAAATAAAGACACAGTAGAGTACTTTTCACATTATACAGCGTTAATGATCCAGAATGCAGAATTGATGGCTTTCTGGCCAAGCTTACAGATGCAAAAGTAAGTGGAGGAGTAGGTAGTGCTGAGGAAGCAGGGAGTCTGCAGAAGGACTTGAACAAATTAGGGGAACAGGCAAAGAAGTAGCAAATATTATGTGTCTATATTCATAGAAGAAAATAGAGAAAGCCTCCCACAAATGCTGGAGCCCAGGTCTAAAGTGAACAAGATGCTGAAAGAAATTAGCATTAACTTAAAAATATTCAACAAATTAACGGGACAGAAAGCCAACAAAACCACAGGATCTGCTGACCTGGACCTTAAGTTCTAAAGCCTTACCATGCAGATAGTCAACAGACTGGTTGTTTTCCAATATTTCCATAGAATCTAGAACAGTTGTTGAAGGTGTAGTAAACGTAAACATATTGTGTAAATAAAAACATGAAGAGGGAAAGTTAGGAACAAGAGACAATCAGTCTTGCATCAATACGAATCAAAAATTTAGATTCAAGTATTAAATAAGAGCATAAAATCATAAGATATAGGAGCAGAGTTAGGTCATTTGGCCTATTATGTCTGCTCTGCCATTTCATCATTGCTGATCCGTTTTCCCTCTCAGCCCCAATCTCCTGCCTTCTCCCTGTATTCCTTCATGCCCTAACTGATCAGGAATCTATCAACCTCTGCCTTAAATATACCCCGTGACTTGACCTCCACAGCCAACTGTGGAATTCCAGCCAATTCCACAGATTCCCCACTCTCTGGCGAAAGAAATTCCTCCTCATCTCCATTCTAAAAGCACATCTTTCTATTCTGAGGCTGTGTCTTCTGGTCTTAGACTTCCTCATCATAGGAATCATCATCTCCACATCCACCCTATCAAGGACTTTCAACAGTCAATAGGTTTCAATGAGGTCACCCCTCATTCTTCTGAATTCCAGTGAATACAGGCCCAGAGCCATCAAATGATAAGCTGTTCAAACCTGGACTAATTTCTGTGAACCTCCTTTGAATTTTCTCCAGTTTCAACACATTCTTTCTTAGATGAGGGGCCCAAACTGCTCACATTGCTCCAAGTGAGGCCTCACCAGTGCTTTATAAAGCCTCAACATTACACCCTTGTTCTAATATTCTAGTCCTCTTGAAATAAATGCTAACATCGCATTTGCCTTCCTCACCACCAAGACAACCAGCAAATTAACCTTTAGGGAATCCTGCATAAGAACTCTCAAGTCCCTTTGCACCTTAGATCTTTGAATTTTTTCTCCATTTAGAAAATAGTCTACCTTTTAATTCTTCTTCCAAAGTGCATGACCATATACTTCCCGACACTGTATTCCATCTGCCATTTCTTTCCCCAGTCTCCTAATCTGTCTAAGTCCTTCTGAAGCCTCTCTACTTCCTCAAAGGCACCTGCCCCTTCACCTATCTTCATATAATTCGCAAACTTTGCCACATCCAAGTCATTGACATATAATGTAAAAAGAAGTAGTCTCAGTGGAAACTGCTGTGGAACACCACTAGTCATCGGCAGTCAACCAGAAAAGGCTCCCTTTATTCCCCCTTTTTGCCTCCTACCAATTAGCCATGGCTTTATCCATGCTAGTATTTTTTCTGTAATACCATGGTTCTTAACTTGTTAGGCAGCATCATGTGTGGCAACTTGTCAATGTTAGCAGGGTATTTAGGAAATAATGCCAGATAAAGACAACATGAATTAATGAAAGGAAAATCACTTTTGACAATCTAATGGAGTTTTTTTTTGAGGTTATAACTTGCAGAATATATAGGGGCAAAAATAGATATGTTGCATTTGGAAGGCCTCCAAGAAAGTACACACAAGAGGTTATTAAAAGAAATTGGGGCACCTGGTATTTAGAGTAATATATTGGTATGGATTAAGGATTCATTAATGGACAGATAGCACAGAGTTACAATAAATAGGTCATTTTCAGGTTGAGGGACTATGACTAGTGGATTTTCACAGGGAACGGTGCCAGGGTCCCACCTGTTCACAGTCTATACCAGTGAACTGGATAAGGGGACCAGGTAATAGTTCAAAGGTAGACGATGATACTGAGCCAGATTGCAGAGTGGGTTATGAGGAGGACACAGAGAGGCTTCCGGGGGATACTGACAAACTACTAGATTGGAAAAGGACATGCCGTACTTAATTAAATAAAAAATGTGAATGTGTGAAATTATTCTGATAAAGTAGATAACAAGACAGAATATTAGTAAATGGTGAGAGACTGTCGGACATTAGTCTTCAGGGAGACCTGTGTGTCTTGGTTAAACATCAAGGTAAAATGAGGAATTATAAAAATGGTATGTTGTGCTATGTTGACCTTAATTACAATGAGATTTGAGAGAAATGTAGCAGTAATTTTACTGTGATTATACAGTGCATGGCCCTAGTGAAACAGTTGTTCAATTATTATAGTCAGGTCAGGTCACCTCCCAAGCCTTCCCCACCCACCAAGAAAAAATATTTTGCAAAAGAGTGCAATAAAATTTCAGTGTTTTGAGTCCTGGAATGGGGGAGGGGATTTGTCCTCGAGCTTAAAAGAATAAGTGGTGATCTCAAGGAAACAAATAAAATTCATTAAAGGCTTATTGGTATGTAGAACCAGGGATCAAGGTCTCAAAATAAAGCTTGAAATCATGAAAACTGAATATGCTGAACATGTGAAATTAATGATTTTATTTGGTTCTGATGAAAGTTCTTGAATCTGTTATCTAAAATTCTTAATCTTTCCACAGCTTGAGGTGCTGAATGTTTCTATCACTTTCTCCTTTTATCTCAGAGGGGTCAGATATTTCAGAGCTATAATAAAAATATTCAGAACGTAGTGATTCTTTGGAATTCTCTATCAAAGGAGGTTGTGGAAGCTCAGTTGTTGAGTATATTCAAGACAGATCAATGGATGTTTGACTAGCAAGGGAATACAGAAATATGGGATTAGTATAGGCAAATATGATGTTATTAAATGTTAAAGCAGGCATGAAGGGCCAAGTGGTGAAATCTTGCTTCAATTCCTTAATTATTTCTATGTGCAAATGTTCAGTTGCGTCAAAGAGGATAACCTCTGCAGAGAGAGTAATAACCATACATCATCAGTACTTTGCAGGTGAAATAGCCATTAATTTTGCTTTTAGCATGCTACTTACAGTGATGAACTAGTCATTAAAATGTCTGAGATATTTGTGTTCAAATACTCCTGAAGCAGGTGAAGAAATGTTAGAGAAAAGAAAATCCCTGAATTTTTGTTTCAAATTATGAACCAGAAATAGCAATCACCCTTCAGCCTCAGAACATTCAGAGTACGCAATCGCTCCTCACCACTCCCTTCCCCTGGAGAGGCTGGGTGGCTTATCTGTAGCACCAAATAAAACTGTAAGGCTTTTTTTTTTCCTGTTGTGATTCTTTGCCAAGTTGCAGTTTCAGAAATTGCATTTTTTTGTCGGTTCAGAATTTTATTTACCTCAGTCAGTCCCCACCTTCAAAACTGGTCATAATCCATTATTGCACCAGTTTGGGGAGACTTCAGATTGGGTTAATTTAATTTGAAGAGCAGAAACTAATCAATACATTTTAAATACCTGTCATATGAAAAATTTAATATGCCTAAAAATGACCACACTAATAGAATTATTAAATTGTTTATTGTTATTTCAAAAATATTTCCACTGAATTTATATGTTCATGAGGGCCACTTCATTTGAAAATGCTTACTTTTTAGTTTTGCTAATAAAACTAGTTCAGGTTACCATTCATAAAGAAATACTTCTTAATGGAAGGGAAAATAAACATATGCTAATTGGTTTGTGGAATGTTTTGCAATGACAATGCAAATAAGTTCTAGCAGAAACCTGAGTTGTAAACGATCGAATGCAATTTCAAATACAATATGGGAACTTTGGTTTCATGATTTCCTTAAGGGAAAATCTTGCCTGATGAACCTGTCTTTGAGGAAATTACAAGTAGGATAGATAAAGGGGGTACAGTGGATGTTGCATATTTGGACTTTCAGAAGGCCTTTGTCCAGGTGCCACACATGAGGCTGTTTACCAAGTTAAGAGCCCATGGTATTACAGGAAAGTTACTAACATGGTTAGAGCATCCACTGATTGATAGGAGGCAGTGAGTAGGAATTAAAGGATCCTTTTCTAATTGGCAGGCAGTGACTAGTGGTGTTCTGCAGGGGCTGGTGTTGGGACCACTTCTTTTTATGCTGTCTATCGATGATTTAGATGATGGAATAGATGGCTTTGGTGCCGAATTTGCAGATGATACGAAGATTGGTAGGAGGTCATGTAGTGTTGAGGAAACAGGTAGGCTGTAGACAGATTAGGTGAATGAACAAGAAAGTGGCAAATGAACTACAATGTTGGAAAATGCATGGTCATGCTTTTGGTAGAAGAAATAAATTTGCAGACTATTTTCTAAATGAGGACAAAATCCAAAAATCTGAGATGCAGAGGGACTTGGGAGTCCTTGTGGAGAACACCCTAAAGGTTAACTTGCAGATAGAGCTGGTGGTGAGGAAGGCAAATGCAATGTTAGCCCTCATTTGAAGAGGTCTAGCATATAAGAGCAGGGATGTGATGCTGAGGCTTTGTAAGGCACTGGTGAGGCCTCACCTTGAGAATTGTGAATAGTTCTGGGCTCCTCAACTAAAAACAGATGAGCTGCCATTGGAGAGGGTTCAGAGGAGGCTCACAAGGCTGATTCCGGAAATGAAAGGGTTATCTGGAGCTCTGGATCTGTACTTGCTGGAATTTAGAAGGATACCAGGGGATCTCATTGAAACCCTTTGAATGTTGAAAGGCCGAGTCAGAGTAAATATGGAAAGGGTGTTTCCCATGGTGAGGGAATGTAGAACAAGAGGGCACAGCCTCAGGATAAAGGGGCGCCCATTTAAAACAGAGACGCAAAGAAATTTCTTTAGTCAGAGGGTGGTCATATGGTGAACTACATATACCTGTCTGGACACGCCCCCCCGCTGACTGCTCCTGTGGTTCCTCCCACAGACCCCTGTATAAAGGCGATTGAGGCCTGAGCCCGGCCTCAGTCTTCAGGATGTTGTGTGGTGGTCGCTTGCTGCTTGTGCTTTCTTCCAGCCAATAAAAGCCTACCTTAACTCACGTCTCCGAGAGTTATTGATAGTGCATCAGGTGCATTTGTGGGATTTATTACCACAGGCAGCTGTGGAGGCCAGGTCATTGTGTGTATTTAAGGCAGAGATTGATGGTTCTTGATTGTACATGGCATCAAAGGTTACAGGAAGAAGGCTGGGAACTGGAATTGAGGAGGAGATAGAAAAAAGGTCAGCCATGATTGAATGGCAGAGCAGACTCGATGGGCCAGATGGCCTAATTCTGCTCCTATGTTTTATGGTCTGTTGCTCTTTTTCACAAACACATCAAACATGCTCAGCCATCGATTATGATTGGAGAAAGCAGTATGATAGTCAGTCTCTGATACATCCAGGAAAAGATCAAATTGTTGTTAATTCTGAGTGTTAACCAAGGTTCTATTCTGATATGTCCATGAAGGTTCTCAATCATCCAGGTCATTGTATATCAAGCAGTAGTAAATCAAGGCAACTGGACTTGCTGTGTTGTCTAAAAGGTTCTTATATATGTGCAAATTAAAACAATGCGCACTCAGATGCTACACTGGTACATATATTCACACTGAAAAAGGATATAGTGCATTCCAGGCGTATAGGACGAATAAACTCATCTCAGGGTACCAGCCAGGGTACAGGTATCAATTTTAACTGATGTTTTAATGACAAACTCTGCCATCTTCATCGGGGATGATGCCTACGCACGTCTAGTCCAGTGGTGTATGTGCCGCCAATGTCTGTTCCTCCTGATTGGTTGGTCCTCAACCAATCAGGTCTCCACTGTCCCACCTTGTTTACAATCGAATTCCTGTTCTTACCTAGAGTGAGACCTTCATCTTTGTTAAAATTCCTTCCCTCTAGTTTTATTTCAATTGTTTCCTTCACCAGGTGGTCCAAAAAGCCTTTGGCGCGGCACATTAGCTTTGTGCAGTCGAAGCCACTGTTCTGCTACTGCCAATTTCTCCATTTACAGGATTCCCTATGAATGCAGAGCAACGTATATCACCAGGCGGGACATACGGTGGAAACCCGCATCAAGGAGCACATGAGGTGTATCCATTTGGGCTACTTGGGGAAATAGACAATAGCAGAACATTGCATTTGTAGTGGCCAAGGGATTGACTTCAATGGCACAAAACTACTGTGCTGAGGACTAACCATCAGGAGGGATAGACGTCGGGGGGTATATATACCCCACTGCACTAGACATGCCTAGGCATTATTCCTGATGAAGATGGCAGGAGTTTGTCATTGAAACATCTGTTAAAATTGATACCTGTACCTGGCTGGTAGCCCATGAAGAGTTTATTCATTAAATTCAGTCCCTTATATAACTGGTGTAATGGACAACACAATTTTAGATGCAACACTCATCTGGGAGACAGCTATTGTATTTCTTAAGGCTAATATCTGAGATAGCATTCCCAAGATTAGCCCAGTTTGCCTGAAATGATGTTTATTAAATTATTTATAATGGTTCTGAATCCAAACAAACCTCAAGTGGAAGATGGCTTAATCTTACATGCACTAGCAAAGGATTTTGCTATTAAATTGTGATTCTGTTTTTCTTACCATGCCATCAGCTTTTGCATGTTGTATGTTGTTACTAAAAAACAATCACACTAAAGGCACAGAATAAGTAGCTCATTTTAAAGGATAGAAATTAAGAAAAGAAGCTTGTTTGGAGTTGATATGTTGCATGTATCTAAGCTATTTGTAAAGACAAGAAGCTTAATGATTCATATTGCCTCACATCACATAAAGTGCTTTTCAGTTTGCCTGATGATAGTTTGGATTGTTAGAGCAATATGAAATGTATGACTTTCAAGTGGTTGTCAGATTATAAAAAGAATAAAGAGGTAACAGAGAAGGTACAAAAATGTTTACAAAGATGATATCAGACAAAGGCTGGGGAAATGGGGATTGGTGCTTTTCTTGGCTGAGGTGTCCAGGACCAGTGGTCACAGTCTCAAAATAAGAAATCAATCATTTAGGACATAGTTAGGAAGAAAGTTCTTCACCCAGAAGACAGTGCATCTTTGGAATTCCTTTTTCAAGATATCTGTGGAGATACAGCTTCAGAGTATATTCAAGACCAGAACTGATTGATTTTTGGATAAAGGAGATCAAAAGATAAGAAGTTAATGTAGAAAAGTGGCACAAAGTTGATCTTTCAACCATGATCTTCCTGCAGGTGTTCACTGCCTGAGTTAACAATGATTTAATAAAGAACGGCAAAAGGGGCTGGGTGACCTCTGTTTGCTTCTACTTCTTATAATTTTAATTGAGGTCACAAAGGATCCCTGAATTTGTAATCTTTTAACAATGGTTTTATTTGGTTAGTTAATGCATGGCCAGCATATCTATAATTAAGAGCTTACCTTTGGGAGATCACTTGGAAATAACATTTGGTAAGTATTTTAGAGTCTTAGAAAGGGCAGAAGAATCTGTCACAATAATGAAACATAGAAATTGTTAAGATGCAACAGAAGCTGAATGTTCAAAGTTCAAAGTAAATTTTATTATCAAAGTGCTTACAGTATATATGTCACCGTATACAACCTTGAGATTCATTTTCTTGTGGCCATGCTCAACAAATCTATAGAATAGTAACGGTAACATAATCTATGAATGACTGCCTAACTAGGGCATCCAACCATGTCAGCTAGATCTAAAGTTATTCACCGATTCACAAGGAATTCTTTTTGCTATAGTCTTCAACATCTTCATTTTCTGTTTGGCAAGATAGAAAGCATCGGACAAAAAACATTTTTATCTCTATTTCAGTAAACAAGTAAACAATGATAAATTATTGAATATCCCAAACTTGGTGCATTTGTATGAATTTGGAGATCCTGGTTATGTATTTGAAAAGAGGTGGCATACTGTCCTTGGAATGAGATGAATATGATTGCCTAAATATCTCCGGTATTCATAATTTTCCTACATTTTATCGGAAAGTACGAATTGCAACTGTTTCCATGGGCCAGTGATGATTTAACCACATTCAGGAGTACAGAAGGCAACCTATAACTCAAATCCAAAGTAGAGATGCGTCTTCTGATGAATTGAAGGAGGTTGAGATGGGATGTTGAGTCCTCTGAGAGAAGATTTTTTATTCAATATTACTTTCCTAATTTGAGGGAACTGGTCTATAAATTACTTCTGGAAATTGCAGCATAAATTGATCTCCAGTTTCGTGATCATTGGCCTCTGTAACATTTGTAATTCAAATTTCTTTACTTACATGTGCTTTTGAGAAAGGGGAGGGTCAAACTAGGCAGGTAAAGTCAGGGGCAATATAAAGTTTGTTAATCACAGGTTGATCCAGTTGTCACCAAAGGTTTCAGCAATGGATAGTGTTGTAAATAACATTGGCAGTATGGGTTGCAGCTGAGTTGTTTCAATATAGTTGATCAATTACATGCCGATAGTACTGTTAGAAATCTAGGGCCAGCTGGATATTCTTTCCTAGATAAAGAGCAGATTTAGGTCATTTGGCCTACTGAGTCTGCTCCACCTTTCAATCATGGCTGATCCTTATTTTTTCCCTTGTCCTAGACTCTACCACCATGGGAAACATCCTTTCCACATCTACTCTATCTAGGCATTTCAACATTCAAAAGGTTTCAATGAGATCCCCCCTCATCCTTCTGAATTCCAGCGATCACAGACCCAGAGCTATCAAACGTTCCTCATTTGATAACCCTTTCATTCCTGGAATCATCCTTGTGAACCTCCTCTGGACCCTCTCCAATGCCAGCACATCTTTCCTAAGTTGAGGGGCCCAAAACTATTTACAATACTCAAGGTGAGGCCTCCCCATTGCCTTAAAGCCTCAGCATCACATCCTTGCTCTTGTATTCTAGACCTCTTGAAATGAATACTAACATGGCATTTGCCTTCCTCACCACCGACTCAACCTGCAAATTAACCTTCAGTGTGTTCTGCACAAAGACTCCCAAGTCCCTCTGCATCTCAGATCCCTGGATTTTCTCTCCGTGTAGAAAATTGTCCGCATTTTTTTTCTACTACCAAAGTGCATGACCATACAATTTTCAACATTGTATTTCATTTGCCACTTTCTTGCCCATTCTCCTAATCTGTCTAAGCCCTTCTTTGCATCCTACCTGTTTCCTCAACACTACCTGCCCCTCCATCAATCTTCATATTATCTGTAAACTTGGCAACAAAGCCGTCTATTCCATCCTCTAAAGCATTTATATACAGCATAAAAAGAAGTGATCACAACATTGACCCCTGCGGAACACAATCAGCCACTGGCAGCCAACCAGAAAAGGATCCTTTTATTCCCACTCACTGCCTCCTACCAATCAGCCAATGCTCTAACCATGTTAGTAACTTCCCTGTAATACCATGGCTATTAACTTGGTAAGCAGCTTCATGTGTGGCACCTTGTCAAAAGCCTTCTGAAAGTCCAAATATACAACATCCACTACATCCCCTTTATCTATCCTACTTGTAATCTCCACAAAGAATTCCAACAGGTTCGTCAAGCAGGATTTTCTCTGAAGGGAACCATGCTGACACATTTTGTCCTGTGTCACCAAGTACTCCATCACCTCATCCCAACAAATGACTCTAACATCTTCCCAACCTCTGAGGTCAGGCTAACTAATCTATAATTTCCTTTTTGCTGCCTTCCTCCTTTCTTAAAGAGTGGAGTAACTTTTGCAATTTTCCAATCCTCTGGCACCATGTCAGAATCCAATGATTTTTGAAAGATCATTGCTAATGCCTCCACAATCTCTAACGCTACCTCTTTCAGAACCCTAGGGTGCAGTTCATCTGGTCCGGGTGACTTATGTACCTTTAGGTCTTTCAGCTTTTTGAACAGCTCGTCTCTTGTAACAGTAACTGCACCCGCTTCTCTTCCTTCACACAGTACAACATCAGTGTCTTCCACAGTGAAGACTGATTCAGACTACTAATTTAGTTCATCAGCCATCTTCTTGTCCCCATTATTATTTTTCCTGCCTCATTTTCTAGCAGTCCTATATCCACTCTCATTTCTCTTTTATTTTTAACATTCTTGAAAAAACTTTTACTATTCACTTTAATATTATTTGCTAGCTTGCTTTCATATTTCATCTTTTCCCTTCTGATGATTTTTTTAGTTGTTCTCTGTAGGTTTTTAAAAGCTTCCCAATCCTCTATCTTCCCACTAATTTTTGCTTTGTTGTACACCCTTTCATTTGCTTTTAAAATAGCTTTGACTTCCCTTGTCAGCCACAGTTGTACTAATTTACCATTTGGGTATTTCTTCATTTTTGGAATACACATGTCCTGCACCTTCCTCATTTTCCCCAGAAACATATGTCATTGCTGCTCTGCTGATATCCCTGCAAGAAGCTCCTTCCAATTTACTTTGGCCAATCCTCTCTCATACCACTGTAATTTCCTTTACTCCACTGAAATACTGCTACATCAGACTTTACTTTCTCCCTATCAAATTTCAAGTTGAACACAATCATATTGTGATCACTAAGGGTTCTTTTACCTTAAGCTCCCTAATTGCCTCTGGTTCACTACATAACATCCAATCCAGTACAGCTGATCCCCTAGGAGGCTCAACCACAAACTGCTCTAAAAAGCCATCTCTTAGGCATTCAACAAACTCACTCTCTTAGGATCCATTACCAACCTGATTTTCCCAATCAACCTGCATGTTAAAATCTCCCATGACTACCATGACATTGCCCTTTTGACTCATCTTTTCTGTTTCCTGTTGTAACCTGTGGTCCATCTCCCAGCCACTGTTTGGAGGCCTGTATATAACTGCCATCAGAGTCCTTTTACCCTTGCAGTTTCTTAACTCAACCCACAAGGATTCAAAATCTTCCCATCCCATGTCACATTTTCTACTGATTTTATGCCATTCTTTACCAACAGAGCCACACCACCCCCTCTGCCTACCTTCCTATCCCGCCGATATAACATGTAACCTTGGACATTCAGCTCCCAACTACAAACATCCTTCAGCCATGATTCAGTGATGGCCACAACATCATACCTGGCAATCTGTAATATTGCAACAAAATCATCCACATTATTTCTTATACTACGTGCATTTAGATACAACACCTTGAGTACCGTATTTGCTGTCCTTTCTGACTCTGCATCCCTAATGTTTTGATACTCAGCCTGTTGGCTGCAACTAAGTTCCATCATCTGTCTGCCCTTCCTGACAGTCTGACTACGCACTATCTTCACCTTTTTACCATCCGTCCTTTCCTGAGTCCCTTCACTCTGGTTCCCACCCCCCTGCCAAATTAGTTTAAACCCTCCTCAACAGCTCTAACAAACCTGCCCGCGAGAATATTGGTCCCCCTCGGGTTCACGTGCAACCTGTCACTTTTGAACAGGTCTCCCCCAGAAGAGATCCCAATGAGCCAAAAACCTGAAGCCCTGCCCCCTGCACCAGCTTCTCAGCCAAGCATTAATCTGTCAAATCATTCTGTTTCTACCCTCACTGGCGCATGGCAAAGGCAGCAATCCAGACATTACTACCTGGGAGAACCTACTTCTCAGCTTTCTACCTAGCTCTCTCAATTCTTTTTTCAAGACCTCATTGCTTTTCCTTCCTATGTCATTGGTATCAATATGTAGCAAGACATCTGGCTGCTCCCCTCCCTCTCCTAAACGTTGTGGACATGAACAAACCTTTAGACAGGTGGGAAGAGAAGTCTGAGCTGGGGACCTGGTGTCTGCATTCCATTGTGGTAGTAAGATTGCCTCAGCCTGGTGCTGATACAGTGAAAGCAATAATCTCATAATACTCACTTGTGGAAAAAAATTGCAAATGTTATTGCAGCAATGATAGAAAATTATAGGTTGCTGAAAGGAGAAGCAACAGATCATGACTTTGTCACAAATGCTGGCACTGTTAAGATTAAGTATCTTTGGAACATGATATAATAGTCAATTAAGCCAATCTTAAACCCCAATTTCAGTAGGTTAGGAATTAAAATTATCAATCATATCAAATGATCAGCCATTATCATGTTGATAATGGAACAGGATGGAGGAACTGAAGAGCCTATTCTGATCCTATTCCCTGTGTTTCTATTCTGTCTGACTAAAGGTGGAAGAAAGAAGAGGGCCCACAATGACAAGCTCTACCACCACTGTCTCCACCATGAAGGAAAACGGACATAGCATTTCTGGGTCAATGAACTTCCACCAGGACTGGAAACATTTCAAAATATACATGCGTTTTTTTGTAATTTTTTTTATTGAAGTTCATCATCAAACAAACATTTCCATAAGATGTATTTCAGACATTGTACATATATATCATATAATCATATATATCACAAATCTCCACAAAGTATTTATCTGAGGTATACACTTATAGAAAAGAGTGGAAAGAAAAAACAAGCAAAAGGAAAGAACTATGTACAAGTAGGGAGTGATTTTTTTTTTTTACAACAGATTCATTGATTTGTGAGAATAAAATCAGGCCTATGAGTTAAGCCATTTTTCCCAGTATGAATCAAATTGTTCCAAATTGGATAAAATTCTCTTACGCTTGATTGGATTTAATAGCCCATTGACATTAAAAGAAATGAATTCTACCTTGTCCTTAGTCATCTGTATTTATCTGTCAATGTACCATTGAAATTAGAATAAAACTTAATTGATCTACTCCCTGAACAAATAAGAACCAAGAAACGCAAATAATAACAAAAATGGCAATGAACGTGTGATTCCAAGGCTGAGGTCTCTAGTAGATGACCCTGCGTTGAGCTAGAGGAAACATCTAGCTGTGGGGGATAAACCCTCCTACTTGTGAGTTGAGGGCCCCCATTGCAGTATTCATAAAAGTCAGTGAACAAATCCATTACACAGAAAAGATTTCCCTGTGTACTCCTATATATACATACATACACACACATATACATATATATATATATATACACATACATACATACACACATTACATACACATATATATAATCTCATTTTGGTGGAGAAAAAGGAGTAAGTGAGAGAATAAAGAATAACAACTAAGTAATATAAAATCCACATTATAATAAGTATTTCTCGAGATAGGTATATCACCGTGTATTTTTGCTTCCGTTTAGCTTCTCAACATTTTTAAAGTTAGCCAAACCTTATGGCTCTTCTGAAGAGGGTGAGGACTGTCTTTGGGAAACTCCTGGTCTCTTCCTGATATATTTCTCTCGGCCTCCTCCTGTCTCCTGCCTTCTCGATTCTCGCACTATTTCCCAAGCGGAGCGGGATAATTCCTCAGCCAGGCTTTCCCTCGTTTTGGTCACGCTGACAGGCAACCCTCTGGCCTTCATGTCTGCAGTTGTCTCTTCCACTGTCTGGTACAACCATGTCCCATTGTCATAAAACACTCGAAGTTTAGCAGGGTACGGAGTTTGAAATCTAATCTTGTTTTGCTTCAGTACTCGCTTTACTTCAGAGTATTCTTTGTGTTTCTGCAGGACCGTGGAGGGGGGTAATCTTGGTCGAAACATATTAATTTATCGTCGTAAAACACTCTCTTCTTACCCTAGGTCCTTTGTAGAATCTGCGCCTTGGTGCTGTACCGCAGGAATTTAATTATAATTGAGCGTGGCTTTCTATCCTGGGTAGGTTTCGGAACGAATGCGCGGTGGGCTCTGTCGACTTCCAGCTCCATAACCGAGGGAAGATCCAGCGCGTCCTGCAGTAACTTTTCGACAAACTCTGTCACAGCCAAGCCCTCCGCTCCTTCGGGAATGTTGTAGATTTTGTTATTTTTCCGCTGTGATCTTCCCTCCAGGTCAAGCAGTTTACCTTCTTGGTGATGCATTATTTTTATTGTCTTGCTCAGTATCCGTTCAACGTTTCGAATGCGATCTTCCACCTTCTCAATCCGAGTCTCTGCCACCGCTATTTTTTGATTCACGCTGGCGAGCTTTGCCTTAATATCATGGAGCTGCTGCTTTATATCTTTCTGGACCTCCATTATCTCTTTCAGGATTTCGAAGACATTCGCCGCTTCGTCTGAACGAGGCCCAGCAGCCGCCTCGCTAGCACACGGTCGGGTCGGAGAGCCGCTCGCTGCACTCCTCTCGGACGCAGGCTCTACAGTGTCGCTTTTTTTATTTCCATTTCTTCTCCCCATTCTTGCCCCTCTTTTTAGTTCAAATATTTTTTCAAAAAATATTATATTTGATGGGATAACAGGGCTTAATAAGTGTTTTTCTGGAGGAGCTTGTGACTTAAGCTGCCATTTTCGACGATGATGTCACCGGAACTCAAAATATACATGTTTTAAGTTGCAGAGAGAGAGAAAGAATGAGGAAGGAGGGACAGAACAAAATTGAAGCCTTGGGAAAAGATAAATTGCAGGAGATTAAATGAGAAAAGTGAAAACAGCAAAAGGTGAATTGATCCAAGTAAAGAAACACAGACTGAGTCCAAATACCAGCTTCATCGTTCTCCATAGATGCTGCCTTGACTTGCTGAGAATCTCTAGCCCTCGGTATGTTTACTCCAAGTTTCCAGAATTCACTAGGTTATTTCAAAAATAGAAATAGATTCCAAGAACTAATGCCAAGTTTATTGATCTTTGGCACATCCACATTTGGATTACTGTAGACTGTTTTCATCATCATATTACAAAAAAGATGTAGAAAGACATTTGAAAATGTTCTGAAGTTAATATAAGAAGAAGATGCACAAACTGTACCTCCTCTTCAAAAGAGAAGGCTGGGATAAAAATGAGAGAATGCAGCTGGAAGATGTTAGTTGGTTAGGTTTGGATTTAGCCTAGTTGAATGAGAAGGTTCTAGAAGAATATGGAGGTGGAGGATAACAAACTGTAAAAGGTTTTGATTGATTACACAGAGATGTGAAACAGCAAAGTTCGAACCCATCAATGCAAATCATCAAAAGTAATTAACTTGGGAATTCATTAAAAAAATCTTTGTTCCAGGACTAATAATGTACACTTTGTTCTCACATGAAACAGTGAAACCGCAGATAAGTTTAAAGAGAACCTAGATAAATATGTAAGGGAGAAGGTTTTAAAGGGTTACATTGATAAAATTAATTGAAGAGGGACGTGGAGCATTGATACTGACTTGAATGTGTTCTCTAACTGAACTCATTCTTTACTGTACAGTCTATGTAATTCTAAATGATTCTTTGCTATGATCTCAGTCTTCTGGTTAACAACTGATATTTTTTTTTCTTCTTTGTCAATTTCACTGTGTTCTCAACAAAAGTGTGGCTTCTTCTCTTTCAGCAAGTTAATAAACTGCATGTCTGAAAATTAACTACTGCTCTCCCTACCTGAACTGCAAACTGGATCTTTAAAAACCACCTCCTGCTATCCTCAAAATGGATGGAGACTATCATTACATAATGAGACTGGAATAACTCAATTGACTCAGCCACATTACTGTCCGCCCATCAGGTACACCCTCAAATAATTCAAAGGATAATTTGCTAATGGGGACAGGCAGAGATCAACCTTGCTTTATAAAAAAGAATATCATTTATTATTAATATGCTAGAAAATTACCATTAGAATTTAAACAGCATTTTTGGACTATGCATGAATTAGAATTGTTTTAATAGCAATACCCCAGCTTCTGAATTCTAAGATGTAAAATGACAATTAATTCAAAGATCCACCTACATTAACCTTAGAGCTCAAACTTGTTAATAGTTACTTACACTATAAACTCCTACAAGAATATTGGCTGCTGGTTGTTTTCCTTTTGGGCAGTCCCTTGGGGTCAAGGATCACTTGATTCCACTCCAGATGTGAGAACTCTCAGATGAGTGAGTCCTATGAAGGATGCACAGATTCTGATGTAGGCGGACTAAGAGCAGTTTGATAAGTTAACTGAATTATTGTATGGTCCTGGTCCTATTTATGCCTGATCTCCATCTGCTCCTGATGAAAAGATGTGAAGACACTTCAATGTCACTTTGAGTGGTCAAAGGCCAGGGATTTCCTTGAGTCAATGATGATGGTGCATATGTCAATGCAGATTTAGAGGGCATCCCTCAAGTACTTCCTAGAGTTCTTGCTTCAGGACTCTCACATCAGGTGTGCAGACAAGGTGGCCTGCCCACTGGAGCTAGTTGAGCATGGTCATAGTCTTTGTTTGGTTGTTTACCATATAACCATATAACAATTACAGCACGGAAACAGGCCATCTCAGCCCTTCTAGTCTGTGCCGAACGCTTACTCTCACCTAGTCCCACTGACCTGCACTCAGCCCATAACCCTCCATTCCTTTCCTGTCCACATACCTATCCAAATTTTTTTTAAATGACAAAATTGAACCTGCCTCTACCACTTCTACTGGACGCTCGTTCCACACAGCTACCACTCTCTGAGTAAAGAAGTTCCCCCTCATGTTACCCCTAAACTTTTGCCCCTTAACTCTCAACTCATGTCCTCTTGTTTGAACCTCTCCTACTCTCAATGGAAAAAGCCTATCCACGTCAACTCGATCTATCCCCCTCATAATTTTAAATACCTCTATCAAGTCCCCCCTCAACCTTCTACGCTCCAAAGAATAAAGACCTAACTTGTTCAACCTTTCTCTGTAACTTAGGTGCTGAAACCCAGGTAATATTCTAGTAAATCTTCTCTGTACTCTCTCCATTTTGTTGACATCTTTCCTATAATTCATTGACCAGAACTGTACACAATACTCCAAATTCGGCCTCACCAATGCCTTGTACAATTTTAACATTACATCCCAACTTCTATACTCAATGTTCTGATTTATAAAGGCCAGCATACCACAAGCTTTCCTCACCACCCTATCCACATGAGATTCCACCTTCAGGGAACTATGCACTATTATTCCTAGATCACTCTGTTCTACTGCATTCCTCAATGCCCTACCGTTTACCTGGGAAAGAATGAGGACATTGGTTCATTTATCCAGTCAGTGGTTTATAACTTGTCCTCCACTCCCCATTTCCAATTCCACTGAAGACAGTGGAACAGAAGGGCTGGAGTTGGCAGCAGCTGATTTTCTCATACGGGTACCAAAGTTGAACTTCTCTCCCCAATCAGACTACCTCACGCCTTCATGTGTTTCAATGGACCCTGTTGTTTTGCAGGACAACTTCCCCATGAAGACAGTTTACTACAAGACTGACTGAGGCAGGAAGTTCGAAGAGTGAGGTTGCCAATAAGGATAGTAATGAGCAGTAGGAGAAGGTCAGCTGCAGAAAAACTACGTCTCTGCCCAATTTGATTCCTGCCTAATATTGAAAAAAACATTTTAAATCACCTTCAGTCAGCTTGGATCTTCTTGTTGCTATGGTAATTAATCATCTACAATACACTGGCTAAAGAAAAGAATGCACAGGCTTCCAATCAAGTGGTTCCTCACCTGGGTTTTCCATTCATGTACCCACTATCTGGAGCATCCCTCAGCAGGACCTTCCAGAGGAAAGTGCCTCCATCCCTGAGTAATTTTCTCATCAGCCTCCGAGATTTGCAGAAAAGATTCAAAGCCCTTGCCACATTTCTTGCCAATGAAACTTGTCTCATACTCAACACCTAAGTAATATATCACATATTTTAACCATGATGTTTTGGCTACAATTTTACAAGGAAGGTTCAAAAGTCTAGATCGCCTTACTCTGCCTGTCACTTTGTATTGAGAAGTGCAGCTTATGTCTTTCCTTTGATGGTTCTGCATATGTCAGGATGAAGCATGGAACTCTGATTTATTAAGCAAGGTGGTGCAGTAGTTTTGTAGTTTATGTCACTGCCTCGCTGTTCCAGAGACCTAGATTCAATCCTGCCGGCTGTGTGGAGTTTGTAACTTGTCCACATGGCTTTTTACCAGATGATAACATTTGTAGCCTTAGTGATGGCCATACCTGGAATTTTGTACAGTTTTTTGTACAGAGGGAAGACTAAATCCTAGGATGACAAGTATGCTGTATGAAGAAAGAATGATCAGACTGGAACTGTGCTTCCTTGGAGCTTACAAGAATGAGAGAAGATCTCATCAAAATTTACCAAGTGCTTAAAAGGTTTGATACACATGATGCTGAGAGGATGTTTCTCTAGAATGTGGAATCTAGGACTATGACTCATTGATTCATGTCACACATGGATGAATGGCACCAAAAATGACAGTTCTAATAGAATCAGAGAAAGTAAGTTACCTACATTTATATTACTTGACATTGATGCCAGAAGGTGAGGTGCTTCACCTTCAGCTTCCACTGAGTCCCACAGTAACAGTACCAGAGACTACAAACAGACAGGCCAGCGTGGGAGAGGGATAGTGAACTTAAAGTGACAGGCAACAAGAAGTTCTTGCAGACATGCCTCAAAAATTCGCTTATACTTTCCAATATAAATGAAGCAGATTGTCGACACTAAAAGCAGTAGAGTAGATTGGAAGAGGTGCAAGTGAGTCTCTGCTTCACCTGGGAGGATTGTTCAGATCCCAGAATGAGTGAGATGAGAAGAACTGAAAGGGCGGGTGTTGTTTCTTCTGTAGTTTCATCGAGAATATAAGGAGAGGAAGAGAAGATGTGTCTGGTGGTGGTATCTTGTTGAAGCTGGTTGAAATTGTAAAGAATGATCAGTTGAATGCAGAGGCTGCTGCATACAAAGATAAGGACCATTGGCAACTCTGTCCAGAGGACAAGAGCAGGAAATAGAAAGGGTGAATAGAATAGAATAGAAATCTGGCAGGCTCAGATTTATTATGATTTATTTGAATGGCGGTGTATCTAGATACTTACAATCACTAGGAATAAACACTGCAGAATGAGCTTATTCTATCTAACCACTGATCGTGCCCCAGCCTGTCTTTGTTTCATACATTCACATGCAAATCTGTCAGCCTGAGTTACCAGTACCATGAAATGCTCCTCATATTTCCCCTCAGTGCATCCAAGTCACACACTGATAGAGCTCCACATTCTCACCACTCTCTGGATAAAGGGTTTTCCTTTGAGTTTTCCATGTGATTCCATTGGGAGAAAACCACTCCTGAGTGTCCTGAGGGTGTGAAAGGCACTCTGTATTTCAAACGCAAGAGGAGACCAATGAGTTCTGGGCTGTTCCAGATTATTTCAGCCGAGGACTCTAAGTGGATCCCATCATTTTCACTGCAACCAAATGTCCTGACTCTTCGACTTCTTCGATTTTATTTGGTGTAAATAGTGATATAAATAGTGGTGTAAATAGGTTTTGGGTGTAGCAGATGTGCTGTAATGTGCTGAGGCACCCTCTTGCAGCACAGAAAACCTATTTTGAGTGATAGTGATAGATTATGATAAAAGTAAACTGTCTATCAGGCAGGCACTTCCCAGACTCCACCCAGCTAACAGAAATCATCTACCATTTGATTCCAACTCATCACCTGCAGCCTATTGAAACCCAGCTCTCATCCACAGTCCTTGTTCAACCACTGAACCAGCCAGCCTCATTCCGTTGCTCCTACCCTTCCGTTGCCTTGTTGCCTGTTGTGTTTAGTATCTGTTCTCTCCTGTTTTGTGGCCCCTCATAGGTTGTTCTTTTTGCAGTCTAATCTGAAGTTATTGCTCACCCACTGAATCTTCTCCGCTGCTCTGCTTTTAGGTCAAGCCTCATCTACATGTCCTGACAGGATGGGTGAACGAACGATTGACCCAACTGAGTCTGATCACTGATAGGAAATCATCTGTCAACACAAGTATATGACCCAGACGTGGCAGGACACCACTGGCTTTCTGCTCGCCACTCTCAACCAACTCTCCGTCTCGTTACAGCAAGCCAGAAACAGTTAGCCTCCTCCCTCACAGCCCCAGACTCTGGTGCCGGAATGCGTTGACAGATCCCCAATTTCCTATCCCAGTGCACCTTACACTTCAACCTCTAGCTATCTCTGTATTCTGCAGACCAAGCCAAGATTGCCTTCGTCATCCCTCTCTTAAGAGGACAAGTTCTGACCAGGACCACTGCTAACAGAGACAATAAAACCACCATTTGTAATCAATGGGAGGAATCCACTGCTGAGGTGCACCAGGCTCTCGACCAGCTGGGAAATGAAAGGAAGGCAGCGGATCAGATACTTTGCCAGTGTCAAGGCTCATGCTGGGTGCTAGATTACACCATGGAATTCAGGACCCTCATGGTGGATCGTGGCTGGAATAAGGAAGTGCTGCTGGTGCATTACCATCACAGCATCACCAGGCACTTGAAAGATGAGCAATCTGCCTGGGAGATGCCCACTGATGGCAGGGGGAAGGGATGGAGCTGAGGATGAGTCAGCAGGTTTACAAGTAGATAATGGATGTAATATAAATGTAAGGAAGGACAAGCCAATGATTCAGTACAAATGCAGAAAGTGCAAAAAGTAAAATTATACCACAGAGGCAAAATTGAAAATGGTGAAGAATGCAGAACTGAAGGTGCTGTATTTAAATGAGTGTAGTATTCGGAATAAGGTAGATGAACTTGTGGCGCAATTAGACACTGGTTGGTATGATGTTGTGGGCATCACTGCTCTGGCTGAAAGAACATAGAACATAGAACAATACAGCACAGTACAGGCCATTCAGCCCACAATGTTGTGCCAACCCTTAAACTCTGCCTCCCATATAAACCTCCACCTTAAATTCCTCCATATACCTGTCTAGTAGTCTCTTAAATTTCACTAGTGTATCTGCCTCCACCACTGACTCAGGCAGTGCATTCCACACACCAACCACTCTCTGAGTAAAAAACCTTCCTCTAATATCCCCCTTGAACTTTCCTCCCCTTGCCTTAAAGCCATGTCCTCTTGTTTGAGCAGTGGTGCCCTGGGGAAGAGGCGCTGGCTGTCCACTCTATCTATTCCTCTTAATATCTTGTATACCTCTATCATGTCTCCTCTCATCCTCCTTCTCTCCAGAGAGTAAAGCCCTAGCTCCCTGAATCTCTGATCATAATGTATTCTCTCTAAACCAGGCAGCATCCTGGTAAATCTCCTCTGCACCTTTTCCAATGCTTCCACATTCTTCCTATAGCGAGGCAAACAGAACTGGACACAGTACTCCAAGTGTGGCCTAACCAGAGTTTTATAGAGTTGCATCATTACCCAGCAACTCTTAAACTCTATCCCTCGACTTATGAAAGCTAACACCCCATAAGCTTTCTTAACTACCCTATCTACCTGTGAGGCAACTTTCAGGGATCTGCAGACATGTACCCCCAGATCCCTCTGCTTCTCCACGCACCCAAGTATCCTGCCATTTACTTTGTACTCTGCCTTGGAGTTTGTCCTTCCAAAGTGTACCACCTCACACTTCTCCGGGTTGAACTCCATCTGCTACTTCTCAGCCCACTTCTGCATCCTACCAATGTCTTTCTGCAATCTTCGACAATCCTCAACACTATCCACAACACAACCAACCTTTGTATCGTCTGCAAACTTGTCAACCCACCCTTCCACCCCCACATCCAGGTCGTTAATAAAAATCACAAAAAGTAGAGGTCCCAGAATCGATCCTTGTGGGACACCACTAGTCACAACCCTCCAATCTGAATGTACTCCCTCCACCATGACCCTCTGCTTTCTGTGGCAAGCCAATTCTGAATCCACCTGGCCAAATTTCCCTGGATCCCATGCCTTCTGACTTTCTGAATAAGCCTACCTTGTGGAACCTTGTCAAGTGCCTTACTAAAATCCATGTAGATCACATCCACTGCACAACTCTCATCTATATGCCTGGTCACCTCCTCAAATAACTCTATCAGGCTTGTTAGGCACGATCTGCCCTTCACAAAACCATGCCCTGATCAGACCATGATTCTCTAAGTGTCCATAGATTCTATCTCTAAGAATCTTTTCCAACAGCTTTCCCACCACAGACGTAAGGCTCACTGGTCTATAATTACCCTGACTATCCCTACTACCTTTTTTGAACAAGGGGACAACATTCGCCTCCCTCCAATCCTCCGGTACCATTCCCGTGGACAACGAGGACATAAAGATCCTAGCCAGAGGCTCAGCAATTTCTTCCCTCGCCTTATCGAGCAGCCTTGGGAATATTCCATCAGGCCTCAGGGACTTATCCGTCCTAATGAATTTTAAGAACTCCAACACCTCTTTTTCCTTAATATCAACATGCTCCAGAACATCAACCTCACTCATATTGTCCTCACATCATCAAATTCCCTCTCATTGGTGAATACCGAAGAGAAGTATTCATTGACCTCGCTCACTTCCACAGCCTCCAGGCACATCTTTCCACCTTTATCTCTAATTGGTCCTATCTTCACTCCTGTCAACCTTTTGTTCTTCACATAACTGAAGAATGCCTTGGGGTTTTCATTTACCCTATTCACCAAGGCCTTCTCATGCCCCCTTCTTGCTCTCCTCAGTCCCTTCTTAAGCTTTCTTGCTACCCTATATTCCTCAATAGACTCATCTGATCCTTGCTTCCTAAACCTCGTGTATGCTGCCTTCTTCCATCTGACTAGATTCTCCACCTCACTTGTCACCCATGGTTCCTTCACCCTACCATTCTTTATCTTCCTCACCGGGACAGATTTATCCCTAACATCCTGCAAGAGATCCATAAACATCGACCACATGTCCATAGTAAATTTCCCTGCAAAAACATCATCCCAATTCACACCCACAAGTTCTAGCCTTACAGCCTCATAATTTGCCCTTCCCCAATTAAAAATTTTCCTGTCCTCTCTGATTCTATCCTTTTCCATGATAATGTTAAAGGCCAGGGAGTGGTGGGTCATAGTTGGGAGCTTCATATCAAAGGATGTACGTTGTATCAAAAGGACAAGCAGGAAGGCATAGGTGGTGGTGTAGCTCCATTGGTAAGAGATGTAATTACATCTTTAGAAAGAGTTGATACAGGGTCAGAGAACGTCAAATCTTTGTGGGTGGATTTAAGAAACTATAAGGGTAAAAAAAATTATTGGAATCTTACATATATGGGCATCCAAATAGTAGCCAAGATGTGGGGTTGAGGTTGCAAAGGGAGCTGGGAAGGGCATGTAATAAGGGTAACATCACAATTGTAATGGGGGACTTCAATATGCAAGGAAATTGGAAAAAACAGGTTGATATCTGATCGCAAGAGAGGGAATTTGTTGAATGCCTATAAGATGGCTTTTTATAGCAGCTTTTGCTTGAGCCTACTTGGGGAAAGGGTATCTTACATTGAGTGTTGTGTCATAATCCAGATTTTATTAGGGAGCTGAAGGTAAAGGAACTCTTAGGAGAGAGTGATCATAATATGAATGAATTGATACTGCAATTTGAGAGGGAGAAGCGTAAATCACATGTATCAGTATTACAATGGAATAAAGGGAATTACAGAAGCATAAGAGAGGAGCTTGTCCATGTGGAGTGGAGGAGAATACTGGCAGGAATGATGGCAGAACAGAGGTGGCTGAAGTTTCTGGGAACATTTCACAAGACACAGGATAGACATGCCACACAGAAGAAGTTGTTCTCAAATGCCAGGGGTAGGCATCCGTGGCTGACAAGCAAAGTTAAGGACCGTACAAAAGTCAAGGAAAGGGTATAAAATGTAGCAAAAGTGAGTTGGAATTTGAATGATTGAAAAGTTTTTTAAATCCAACAAAAGGCAACTAAAAAGAAGGGAAAAGATTAAATATGAGAGCAAACTAGTTAATAATATAAAGCAGGATACAAGAAGTTTTTTTTGTTATATAAAACATAAAAGGGAGGTGAGAGTTGATTTTGGACCACTGGAAAATTATGTAGTAATGGGGAACAAAGAAATGGTGGATGAACTTATTAAGTACTTTGCATCAGTCTTCATTGTGGAAGACACTAGCAGTGTGCTATTTCAAGGGGAAAAAGTGCCAGACAAACTCAAAGGTCTTAAGGTGGACAAGTCATCTGGACCAGATGGACTATAACCTAGAGTTCTGCAGGAGGTTGCTGAAAATAAAGCAGATGCATTAGTTATGATCTTTCAAGAATCACTTGATTCTGGAATGGTTCTGGAGGTCTGAAAAATAGCAAATGTCACTCCATTCATTAAGAAGGGAGGCAGGCAAAAGATAGAAAATTATAGGCCAGTTAGCCTAACCTCAGTGATTGGGCAAGTGTTGGAGTCCATTATTAAGGATGAGGTTTTGAGGTACTTGGAGACCAATAATAAAGTAAGTTAAAGACAGCATGGTTTCTGTGAAGGGAATTCTTGCCTGACAAATCTGTGGAGTTCTTTGAGGAAGTAACAAGCAGGGTGGACAAAGGAGAGGCAGTGGATGTCACTTACTGGATTTTCAGAAGGCATTTGATAAGGTGCCACACATGAGGCTGCTTAACAAGATAAAATCCTGTGGCATTACAGGAAAGATACTGACATGGATAGAGGAATGGCTGACAGGCAGGAGGCTGAGAGTGGGAATAAAAGGGAGCCTTTTCTGGTTGGCTGCCAGTGACAAGTGGCATTCCTCAGAGGTCAGTATTGGGTCCACTACTTTTCACATTGTTTGTCAATGATTTAGATGATGGAATTGACGGCTTTGTGAGTTTGCAGATAATATGAAGAAAGGTGGACTGGTAGGTAGTGCTGAGGAAGCAATGCAATTGCAGCAGGGCTTAGACAAATTGGGAAAATGGGCAAAAAAGTGGTAGCTAGAATACAATGTTGGGAAATGTATGATAATGCATTTTGGTAAAAGGAACAATAGAGCAGACTATTATCTAAATGGGGAGAAAATTCAAACATCAGTGGTGCAGAGGGATTTAGGAGCCCTCGTGCAAGAATCCCAGAAGGTTAATTTACCAGTTGAGTCTGTGGTAAAGAAGGCAAATGCAATATTAGCATTCATCTCAAAGAGAATAGAATATAAAAACGAGATAATGCTGAATCTTTATAAGACACTAATCAGGCTGCACTTGGAGTATTGTCAATGGTTTTGGGCTCCATAATTCAGAAAGGATGTGTTGTCATTGGACAGAGTCCAGAGGATGTTCGTGAGGATGATTCCGAGAACGAAGGGTTAACATATGAGGAGCATTTGGCAGCTTTGGGCCTGTACTCACCAGAATTCAGAAGAATGCGTGGGGATCTCATTGAAATCTACCAAATGTTGAAAGGACTAGATAAAGCTGGATGTGGACAAAATGTTTCCTGTGGTGGGGGTATCCAGAACTAGTGGGAACGGCCTCAAAATTAAGGGACACCCTTTAGAAGACGAATGTTTTTAGCCAAAGAGTAGTGAATCTGTGGAATGCTCTGCCGTAGACAGCTGTGAAGGCCAAGACCGTGAGTATACTTAAAATGAAAGCTGATAGTTTCCTGATCAGTCAGGGCATCAAAGGATATGGCGAGAAGACAGGTATATGGGGTTGAGTGGGATCCGGGATCAGCCATGATGGAATGGCAGAGTGCACTCGATGGGCTGAATGGCCTACTTCTGCCCCTATGTCTTATGGTTTTTTGGACCTAAAAGCCTCACCACTCTGGCCTTCCGTATTGACAAGCATCTTACAGAACAACTCTCCAGCTCAGCGGCCAGAACCCCAGTTCCATTCCCAGACCATTTCCGGCTCATTACCACTTTGCAGTGAGGAAGAGCTCCCTCAACAGCAAAAAGGGCCTGAGCATCTGTGGAGGAACAGCTTGTGTGCTTACTGCTGAACTGTTGAGCACCCTCACATCAGGTGCCCAAAGCATCCAGCAAACTGGCACCAGCAGTTAGAGGCAAGAGGCCTTCTACCTGGTAAGCTCTCCCTGGTCCCTTGTTCCAGAACCATAGCCTGACTCACTCTCTCTCTCTTCTCCTCCACACATGCACAGGAGGCTCCGGTGCAGGCGACTTTCCAGACTGAATTCTGTGTGTGCCGCCTGGACTCCCTACTGAGCCAGTCTCTCTCGCTTCCTGCATCACGGCCGATTTCAGATGTCCTGTGGTGTCTGGGATGTTCAGAGCACACATGCATCCATGAGCATCGAAGAGCACCATGAGTCTGTCTGATTCCTTCTTACCAGCTCAACCGACACTCCTTTCTTTTTGGATTATCCCTGGCTCCCCACTTCGCCTGGTCATCTGGTTCACTGCAGAGACGGGACCCACCTGCCTGCAATCTCAGTTGATTTCACCCCGTAAATCTGTGAAGACGGAGGAAACCCTCAGCCTCACCAAACTCCCCAGGAATACTATGACTTAGCGCACTGCCTTCAGTAAAAGGGAAGCCAGCACCCTGCCACTTCACAGACCAGACGACTATGCGATTGACCACCTGACATTATCTGCTCTCCTTCTCCCCTCCTGAGACCCAAGCAATGAATGAGTTACTGAAACACAGCTTTGTTCCAGTCCCCAGCCACAACAGGATTCTTCTTTGTCAAATAGAAACATGGGGGTCTCCATCCCTGCATTGACTACCATGGACTCAACAAAATCACCAGTAAAAACCACTATCCTCTCCCCTTGATAAATAGTGCATTCAAAACACTCTGTGGAGCCCAGATCTTCACCCAACTGGATCTACCAAGTATGTACAACCTGACCCCCATCATCCAGGAGGATGAGTGGCCTTCATAACACCCACTGGCCACTACAAATACTAAGTGATGCCTTTTGGACTTTCCTACAGTTCAGCCATTTTCAAAGCCTTCATATGGTCCCGTCCTGCAAGGCCCTGGTTTGCCCCAGCTGGAACACTTTGAAGAAGGCAAGAAGAGTCATCATGGCTGCCAGCTGCTAGCAGTGCTCAGCCAGACTACTCCAGCCTGGGGACCATGTATGGCTGTTCTCCTGAGATCTGCCCCTTTGCACTGACTCCCGCAAGCTCTCGCCTTGGTTCATTGGTCGCTTCAAGCTTACCCCTCTCATTAATCCCATCACTTAAAGTCTCCGCAGGCCACTATCCCTCAGGATCACACTTGCCTTCTGTGTGTCCTGTCCCAACCCCATTTATTAAGGACCAGTTATTTGATTCACATCATCGTGGATGGAGCGTGCAGTATCTGGTTGACTGGGAGGGGTACGACCCGAGGATGTTGTCCAGTTTCATTTGTCATAGAGGAATTCTACTGGACCCATCCGGAATGTCCTGGATCATTGGGTGCCAGCCGTAGGATGGGGGGGCGGTGGGTGATCCTGTCAGGCCTGCACAGGCAGGTACCTCCCAGTCACGTCACCTGCTAGTCACTTCCAAATGATCACCTGCAGCCTATTGAAACCCAGCTCTCATCCACAGTACTTGTTCATCCATTGAACCAGCCAGCCTCAGTCAGTTGCTCCTAGCCTTCAGTTACCCTGTGGCCTGTGGAGTTTAGTATCTGTTCTCTCTCGTCTTGTGGCCATTTGTGACTTGTTATTTTTGCAGTCTATTATTAAAGCTTTCACTCACTGCCGAGTCGTCTCTGCTGCTCTGCATTTGGATCATCACCTCTACATTTCCGACACTGTTTGCAGTACTCCCATTTACGCTTGCTCTATAAAACAAATGCTGATGTTTCCGAGAAGAAAGTTGGCTTTGTTTCCATTAGCATTTGGGATCTGGGCATCACTGGCAAGGCTGGCACTTGCTGCCCAGGTTGTGAGCCACCTTCTTCAATCAGTACAGTCCTATTGGTGCAGGTACTCTCCGAGAGCTTGGATCAGGGGAATCTTGGACTTAGATCCAGCAACAATGTAGAACTGGCTCACTCCGAGTCAGGATGATGTGTGTTTTGGTGGTTGGTGTGGGGGAGTGCATCTGCAGATGGTGGTGTTGCCAAGCGCACTTCCTCGTGGTAGAGATTTGGGTTTGGAATTTGCTATTGGAACAGCCTGGGCAAGTAACTGCAATGCCCAGCTTGCCTAGTCTCATTTCATAACTACATTCATCCCTCTTCTCTCCGCACCTTCCCAAGGCTCAAAGTGTGCTGTGGAGAGCTGATCACAGTTTTCTAGCTGAAGCCTAACCAATCCAATAATCCATAAATTATTAAAATAAATAGCTTGTTTTCACACTCTATTCCCCTGTGAACAAAGACAACAGTATTTAAACAACCTTTTCCTGCCACCCTCTAAGATTTGTGGCCACTCAGATGCTGCTCCTACGTCCCACTGAATCCACACCATTGAGTTTGTGTTTCCTCTCCTCCCTCTTCCCTGCATATCTTGTCAGTCTGCCTTCTCCCTCCTATTTTTGTTACACTTTTCAGTTTACCGCAATCCTCAGTTTTGTGTCAGTAACAAGCTTTAGGGCATCATATTTCTCTGCTTGGTCTATTGCATTTATTTACAAGGTGACATTAAGCAGTTGCTTCAATATCATTCACTAATTGGAACTGAGGATGAATTTCTACATTTATGGGCACCTTTTGCATTATGATATCATCTACAAACAATACCCCGCGTATCCAGGTTCAACCATTAATATCTATCAAAGTAGTCCAACTACAACAGTTAGAGAACCCTCACATATTCTTCTATTCATTGTTAAAAACAACCATTCATCATTCTTCTCTTTTTTCTCTGCCTCTTAGTAAGTTTTATATGCAATCTGCCTTACCTTATAATAATCATTAGTAAATTGGGACTAGATTATTCACTGAATTCCGCCCCTGAACCATCCTTTAATCTTCGCTCTACCCTTGTCAGAACTGACCAGCCTGAACTGAGCTTCTAGCAATTTTGTGCTCTTGTTTCAGGTTCCCGTGTTTCCAGAATTTTCCATTTGTCTGGGTATAATTGCTGCAATGCTCAATTATTTTCCTTTGTACACAAACCATTTGAAGTTATTCTCAGTTAACAGATGGTTATGTTCCAGCAGCTGTAAGAGAGATCGACAATGGAGACAGCCGCTGTTTGAACTGCAAGTCAACAGATCACATTATCTGCCAATTCTTTCTCTGGGTGTAAAATGCTCCTTCCAACTTCTTGAACCTTATATCAATCAAGCCTGTTTTGAGTACAGTCCCTATTGTCATTTGAAGCAGTTGTGATGTGGAGGGCATAAATATTGAGAACTACAATCTGTGTTTGAAATTAAGCTTGTTCTCTAATAGAGAAACAGGTGTAGGACGTTCAAGCCCTTGAGCCTGTTTCCCATGGCTGAACCTTCTCAGGAATTATGTCCTTGGAGGAAATGCTAGTTTGAGTAAATGTTGTTTCACATACTGACCTTAAATCAGCTTTACCATTCATTAGACAAATTGTGCCATTGTGTGAAAGATTATAGATATGGTAATTTGTTTGGAATATGCCAAAACACTAATTCTAAGGGCTAATTCAAATCCAGTTTTTGAATATGTTGCACAGGTAATAGCCAGCAATTAAGTACCTAGTTGGTGGGGTTATTTTGAAACCAGGATTGCTCTGAAGGCACTTTGCCCTCTTTTCGATCTAAATTTTGAATGTTTTACCAAACATGTGCACCAATCTATTCAGTTACTAGACTACCCATCATCAAATATTAATGAATTACAATTTAAAAATTCAATGCCAGACTCCCATCATAAGGAGCATTTTGGAAGACCCATTTCTTTTTAAGCCTTAACTCTCAGTTCAGTGATATTCTGTTCCTCAATGAGTTAACTGTTGCATAAGCTGATTGACTGCCTACATTATACACATTTAGCTACTTTCTCCTTGTTAATGACAAGCCACAGCCTCTGTCAGGGATTTTGATCTTATTGGTGCAGCTTATTTCAGAGGTTGTTCAGTAAATGACCACATATGGCTTTGTGTCTCCTGGAGTGATGATTGTACAGCTGCTTCTCATAGCCCACCAATTTAAAGAGCCCTACTTCTTTGTCAGGCTGTCAGTGCAAAGAGCTTTGTTCCTTTTGCAAAATATATCTGTTTTCTAATTATCTATTTATCACCTTCCCAGCCTCCCTATCACAGAGTGAAAGAGGAAGGCTGCGCGATCCTTCCAACAGCACCCTTCCACTCTAAATGAGAATGGAGCCAGTAAACATCTAATTTAGCTCGGCCATCAAGCTGAAAAAGTGGTTATTCGATGTAAAGTGCCAACTAGGGAATTGATTATCTAGACTCTTAGCATGCATGGTAAAACCGTCAGATCTGGCCACTGTAGGTAGGTCCCTAGTGACTCTGAGATTGTCTTCATAGAGAATGAGCTCAGAATCTCCAGCATGCACAAAAAAATTAATTATTATTAAAAGCCTGTTCTTGTAGCCTTCCTTTCCCTTGTGTAAAGAATGAGTAGCACTGCAGACAATTTGAGGTCAAGTTTACTAGACTCATAGAGAGAGCAAGAACCAGAAAAGTTATCCAGAGCAAACAACTTCACTAAGAGAGTCTTAAATGTGGACCTGCGTTCTGTCAGGACCTGAAATTCAACCATTTCATTTATTGAGCCAACAGATAATTCCACACATCTTTTCTGTCCTTTACAGACTGCATAAGATCAATATAGCAAACACTTCAAAGTCATTTTTTTTAATGTATAGCTACAAGCATCTCAGATAAACTCATATTATATATATATATATATATATCTTTGGCCACTTTACTAAGTACCTCCTATACCTGATAAAGTGATCACTGCGTATATGTTCGTGGTCTTCTGCTGCTGTAGCCCATCCACCTCAAGGTTCGACACATTGAGCATTCAGTTTTGCTCTTCTACACACCACTGTTGTAAGAGATGGTCTCTGTCATCTTCCTGTTAGCTTGAATCTGTCTGGTCATCCTCTGATCTCTCTCATTAACAAGGCATTTTTGATCACATAACTGCCGCTCACTAGATGGTTTTTTTGTTTTCCACACCATTCTCTGTAAGCTCTAGAGGCTGCTGTGCATGAAAATCCAAGGAGATCAGCAGTTTCTGAGATACTCAAACCACCCTGTCTGGCACCAACAATCATTCCATGATCAAAGTCACTTAGATCACACTTCTTCTCCATTCTGATGTTTAGTCTTAACAAGAGCTGAACCTCTTGACTATGTTGCTGTGAGTTGCTGCCACATGATTGGCTGACTGGATATCTGCATTAATGGGCAGGTGTACAGGTGTATCTAATAAAATGGACACTGCGTGTGTACATATTGAAGGTTGTTGGTGCTGCTTTAAGCAGGCAAATAAAGAGTATTTCATTACACTCATGACTTGCTACATGGAGGATCGCAAGGATATAGGGTGACGGATCACAGCCTCTGATCTGGGCTTGTAGCCGTTGTAACCCTAACCCTAATGCAATACCGTCTGGTGTGGAGGGGCCCCTGCACAGGACTGGAAAGCGCTGCAGAAAGTTGTGAACTCAGCCAGCTCCATCATGGCCACTAGTCTCCCCAGCATCCAGGACATCTTCAAACGGCCATGCTTCAAGAAGGCAGCATCCATCATTAAGGACCACGATCACCAAGGGAATGCCCGCTTCTCATTGCTACAATCAAGGAGGAGGTACAGGAGCCTGATGACATATACTCAACATTTCAGTAACAGCTTTTTTCCCTCTGCCATCAGATTTCTGAATGGACATTGAACCCATGAACATTTCATCAGTTTTTTTTCTTTTCTTTTTGCACTACATATTCAATTTATATATATAATAGCAATTTAGAATTTTATTATTATTATTATTATTACTACTACGTGTTGGACAGTACTGCTGCCTAAAGCAATACATTTCAAGATGCATGTCAGTGATTGTAAACCTGATTCTGTTTCTGACAATATTTGTGTGACTAATCCTGGTAAGCTTCTGGTCAATGGTGGATTCCACAATGTTTCTACTGTCGAATGCCAAGGGAAGGTCTTCTCCTGTTGTCCTTGTCTACTAGATGAGACACTATTTTTAGATTTTGGTTCTGTGTTTAAAGCATTGTACTTAAGCACTCTTTCCCGTAAAAGGTGATGCTTAAATGTGAGGTTTGCTGAACTTGCTCAGAGCTATGAATAAAACATTTCTCAGCATTAATATTCTTGCCATCCCTCTGAGAGATGATGCCACCTTCAGTGTTGAACAGGTTGCAATGTCTGCCTTACGCAGACTTCCAATTCAATAACAGACCTGTTACAAACTGAGCCCTGTTGTAGGCAAAGACCTGACAAATTCAGTGAATAGATGCATTTCATATAGCTCAGCTAATTAGAAAGTTGAATTAAAGCCTGCCTCAGTTAATCATCTTCATTGCCTTAACACAGAGGCCCTAGATTGCACTTGTCCTGGTACTCACTGTCAACTAAATACCAAACTGAACCAGGATTAACAACAGTGGTTCATTCCTCAAGTGCAAAAATTGATCACAATAAGGGCAATATTCTGCTTTTTATAAATGTGAATAAGAAGGTAAACTTGGGAAGAGGCCTGAACAAATCACCTGCGTTTGAAATTACTTCAAGTATTCTCCTAAAACACAGCAGTAAAATCTGCTGGGGAAAGAGCTTGAATAAAAGCTGTCTTAATTGGTCATCACAGCAATAGGCCCTTAACAAAAAATTGTGCCTTAAATTGAGATAGCACAATTAGCCATCTCTGAAGTCAAAGTTCAATGTACATTTATAATCAAAGTACATATATCACCATATACAACCCTGAGATTCATTTTATTGTGGGCATTCACAGTAAGTCCAAGAAATACAAAAGCATCAGTGAAAGACCAGACACGACAGGACGCACAACAACTAAAGAGGCAGCAAACTGTGAAAATGCAAACAAGAGAGAAAATATAATAAATAACTAAATAATATCAAGGACATGAGATGAAGAGCCCTCGAAAGTGAGTCCATAGATGTGGGAACAGTTCAGCGAAGGGCGAGTGAAGTCATCCTCTCTGGTAAAAGAGCCTGATGGTTGAGGAGTAACTGTTCCTGAACCTGGTGGTGTGGATCCTGAGGCTCCTGTACCTTCTTCCTGATGGCAGCTGTGAGAAAAGTGCATGGCCTGGGTGGAAGGGTTCCCTGACGATGGATGCTGCTTTCATGTAGATGTGCTCACTGCTGGGGAGGCCTTACCCATGATGGACTGGACTGCTTTCTGTAGTATTTTCCATTAAAGGGCTTTCGTGTTTCCGTACAAGGACATGACACAACCAGTGAATATACTCTCCAGCATATTTCCATAGAAGTTTGTCAAAGTTTTAGATGTCATGCTGAATCTCCACAAATTTCTAAAGAACTGGAGACACTGCCCTGCTTTCTTCATAATTGCATTTATGTGCTGGGCCAAGGACAGATCCTTTGAAATAGTAACATCAAGGAATTTAAAGTTGATGACTTTCTCCACCTCTGAACCCCCAAAGAGGAATGGTTCAAGGACCTCTGGTTTCCTCCTCCTGAAGTCAATAATCACCTCCTTGGTCTTGCTTTTGTTGAGAAAGAGGTTGTTGATGTGGCACCACTCAGCTAGATTTTCAATCTCTATCCCATATGCTGATTCATCACCACCATTGCTTTGGCCTGCGACAGTGGTGTTGTCAGCAAACTGAAATATGGCATTGGAGGTCAGGCCAGGAACTACTGAATAAAATGAATTTAAAAAGTTCAGGGGAAGACAAGGGCAGAGGAATTTAATAACCCTGAGTACGATGCTTCTGACATTACCAGAAGTCTGTGAATGAGTGGGAGATTTAGAGGTCAACTACAATAGCCTTCTGTAATGAAGTAACACTTTATATGTGACTAAACCTCCCAAAGCATTTCACATATGTGTGGTTAAGCATGATTTGACACCTAGGCACACAGGGGAGATTAGCTTAGGTGATGAATGGCTTTGCCAAGGAGGTAGATTTTTAAAGAGTGTGTTAAAGTGTTGGAGAGGTGGTATAGGTTTCGACAGACAGCCCCAAGGCTTGTGGCCTTGGCAGCTGAAGACACGGTAACCAATGTTAGGGTGACAGAATTCCTCATAGACAGTAGCTTGAGCTAAATATGATTTGCTTCCACATAGGCTTTCTGGATTCTGAGGTGGATAATGGGGCCAGCACAAAAACCACGGTCTCTTGCACAGATGGAACAGCTGGCATCTGATGCTGTTGTATGTGCCTCGTACACTGGCACACTCCTGGTGCATGGCCTCAAGATCCTCCATGCCAGCCAGAAGCACATTGTACAAGATCTTCACTGCCCAATTCCAGAGAGCAAGAGGAGTGGTACCACCACTAATCATGGCTTCTCATGACCGCGCTATAGCCTTAGACTCAAGTTGATGGGAAGGTCTGTGGAACACCCTGCTAAAGAGCAGACATTCATAGAAATTCACCTGCATCTTACACTCACACTTACCTAACAACAGGCATGGATGATATTAACCAATGGATCTAGACAGAACCATCCTCAGTAAATCACTGCCCTGGCCAATATTTTTCCCAATCTACCTTGTTATTTTGCTGCATCTCACCGCTGACAACTTCCTACCTTAGAGATATCAGGAAGTGATTAAACTAGAGCATGAGAGAATGCATCGATTGGGCTGGGAACTCAGGTAGTCATGTCTAAACTTCCTTTGTTTTCCAACATATTTAACCATGCTATAACTCTCCAGCTTCAAGCCCAACTTTTTCACACCTTGATTGCATCAGATCAACTGCATTTATTGCATTATCACTGATGAAGCAACTCTAGTTGAAGAACAACACTGACAAAACGTGAGAGGAACTCAGCAGGTCGGGCAGCATCTATGGAAATGAACAAACAGTTGACGCTTCAGGCCAAGATTCTTCACCAAGACTGGAGAGGAAGGGGGAAGAAGCCAGAACAAGAAGGTGGGGGGAGGGGAAGGAGTACAAGCTTGTGGACTGTTTATTCATTTCCATAAGATGCTGCCTAACCTCCTGAGTTCTTCCACCATTCTGTCTGTATTGCTCTGAATTTCCCACATCTGCAGAATCTTTTGTATTGCTAATTAAAGAACTCTTAGTTACTGTAATAAGGAGCTCAGAGGTAATTGCAGACCACAATTAACAGATTGAGCACTTTAAGATGAAAAACTTTTTTAACTGGCACCTGGTATCGGGAAGCTTTGAGGTGCTGGGTAAACTCCGGAGTTAGGACAAAGGCAGCAAACTTTTGGATTTCCTATGGGATGGATTGAAGGAGGCCAGACAGGTAATGTCAAGGAATAAGCACGGCTAGAAATGACAAAGTTCTGGATGCATCACAGCATGGCGGTTTAAGAACTAGACACGCAGTCCACGGGTATTGGTGGGCCGGAGGTTTCTATTCTGTATCTCTTCGTGAATCCATGTAGCCGGCAAAAGCTCAGGGAAAGAGTGACACATTGGGAGATGCAGCCAGTAAAGAGGTGGCCATTCACTGACTGAGGGACAGGGAGGAGTAAGAATATGGTAAAATGGTGGATACAGAACACAGAACTTCAGCTGAATTGCTTCCTCATAAAATTCCATAACTCAAAACTCTCCTTCATTGTAATAATGTCAGAATTACAGCCTGTGAGACGTGCCAGAGGGAGTAAGAATGGGATGATTTTCCAGATGAATGTGTGGTGTGTGGCTGAAGAATTGGAGCAGGGAGGTAAAAGAGATGAGGAAGGGGCGTTGCTATTCATGATTAGGCTACTCTATTGACCATGAATGTTGCATCCTAACTGCTTACACAAGCCAGGGCTGTATGATGTGGAGAGCAAGCTGGTGCCCATCCAGCAGACTCCCCTTCTCCATGCACTTGATGAATCCAAAGGAATGGCAGAGACCGATACAGTTTGGCACCAGTAGTGTTGCAGGAGTTGCTAGTCGGCATTGAACTCAATGTAGGAGTGTTTTAGGGCCACCAGCTCCAGACTTTTCCTCCGGTGTACGCCCAAAATCTTCCCCATGAGGGGTTATAGTCGTGAGGCAGCGTAGGTTAGATATCAGAGTTTTCCTTCTCCTAGATAAGCTGCCAACTATGACCGGTGAGCCCCATCTGCCCGAAGAAACTGGTTTCAAAAAGCTAGTAACCCACCTTTGCCCCTTCTCCTGTCAGTACAAACGGTTCCACCAGGCTTAGTAGCTAAGCCACGTGTGAAGGCCAGGAGGAGGACTTGGTTGTCAGAGGCTATTTGAGACGCATGCTATTCAGAACATTTACTAGGTCGTGGGAGCTTATCCCCACTACTTCCCACGGCTATGACAACCTTAAGGAACCATTGCTAATCAGGAAGAGTGCGTGAAGGGGGGGGTGCCACGGAGAGATCATCTACTGAGTCGATGTGGGTGGAAGTCATAAACAGAAAGGGAGCAATCGCACTGTAGACCCCACAATAGAAGAAGAGACACTGAGAAGAAGATCAGCAGACAGATTTTGGAAAGGTGCAGAAATAATAGGGTTGATGTCATGGGCGACTTCAACTTTCCTAATATTGAATGGCACCTGAAAAAGGTAGTGGATTCAGCCCAGTACATCATGGGTAAAGCCCACCCAACCATTGAGCTACAACAACATGAAACACTGTCTTAGGAAAGCAGCATCCATCATCAGAGATCCCCACCACCCAGGACATGCCCTTTTCTCGCTGCTTCCAGCAGGGAGAAGGTACAAGAGTCTCAGGACTCACACCACCAGGTTCAGGAATAGCTTCTCCCCCCTCAACATCAGGCTCTGGAACCCTCATTTGCCTGTCCTTTGAGATGTTCCAACAACCAATGATCTCACTTTAAGAGCTCTCGTGTTCTCATTATTTGTTGCTATTTATTTATATTTGCATTTGCACAGTTTGTTGTCTTCTGCACTTTGATTGATCTTCATTGATCCTGCTATAGTTAGTATTCTATAGATTTGCTGAGAATGCCCACAGGAAAATGAATCTCAGAGTTGTATATGGTGACATAGATGTACTTTGATAATAAAAGTACTTTGTATTTTGCATGCCTCCTTAGTGCAAAAGGTTTAGATGGGGAGGAGTTTTTTCAGGAAGGAATACTGACACAATATGTAGATGGGCCAACTGAAGGAGAGGCCATACTGGGTCGTAAGTCAAAGCCAGTTCTGAGGGAGATAGAAGGATCAGGTGTGTTAAAAGTGGTTTTGACTGGTGAGTCTGACAGTTTGACAGCATCAGAAGGAAACCAGCTAGTTTGTGGGCAACAATCACCAGCTTTAATGCTATTTACAGGTAGCACATTGTAGCATTTAAATGCATTATAATTGGTTGTACATAGATGACCAGTGTGCTAATATGTTATTGTTGAATATGAGAAAAGTCTGAAAGTTAACATTATTAATTATTATTATAATTTCATTAAGTTATTCTTAGACATTGGTGAAACCATTGCTCTTCCTATTTCCAATTTCCTTTCTGCTTCTCTCCCACCCCCTCCCCATTACTTATAGTTCTGCATATCTCCGATCTTCACTCCTGTGCATTTCTCCTTTCTATCTGCCTGAACTTTTCATATAGCAGCAGCTGCTGGTGCTGACACTCAAGCTAGAGTACTAAAGCACCGACAGCAAAACCTCTTCTAGGTGAATAAAATTTGCAGGTATTACCTGATACGTCATCATACAATCAAGAACATCATGTGTTCAGAACATATCATGAATACACCATGAGCTTCCAGTTTAACCAAGGAAGCCTCGTTTCAATGATTAGCAGCACAATTGGTCAGAATCTAATTATTGAAAATCAACAATCAAAAATATGAGCACTATTTAAAATTCTGGAAATTTCCAGCCTCCCTGACAAAAATGAGCTTCATTCAAACTGGAGTGAGCCTAGCAGTCAATGCTTCAACACATACGTGTTCGGCATCGATAGATGTATTGTGAGTGCTTTTATTTTTTCAAAAATCAAATCAGGCTACGCACTAAATAACTGGAGGTTGACCATTTGAAGCACTAATTATAACTCCATTCCATTTCTCCGACAATTATTTTTGCATAACTCACTGGTAAAGTATGTAGAATTCTGGGAGATTTTTTTCATTCCCTTAATGAAAATTAAAATCTTGTTTGAAGCAGGAAGTAGGTGACAAGTGAACTGACAGTCTCTTGGGGGCTGGTAGGAGTTGGTTGGTGGTGAGGATCGTGAAACAAGGGGGCTGGGGTAGTGAAAATGCCTGAAAGTGAAAAGAGATATTTTTCTTCCCTCCTTGAAGCAATAACTGTCAGTCAGACAAAAAAATACAGTATATACCTTTTAAGGTTCTTTTAAGTTTCCTTTGTAAGCTGGCTGGAGCAGTAAAAGGATCTCTGGTGGCTGTGTTGCATTTCAATAAAGCTGAAACACTGTCTCAGCTCTGCCCCTGATACCTACTCACTCAAACAAACCACAGCAACCAGTTTGGTGAATTAATCTTTCAAAAAACTCCCACAGACAGAGCCTTCAAAAGCTCAACATGATGCTTGTGGCTTTTACTCTATGCAGCCACCAACTGCTGGTCTGAGCAATGGATACAGCACGAGGTCCTAAATGACAAAATCATTCACTTGTTAACCCCTTTCTATCTCTCCCACTTAACTTGAAAAAGTCACCTTTACCTGTGGCAGCTGATAAACACCTCCCATCATTCCCTGGTCCTGTCAGGCAGCTCTAGAACTGCTTTTTAATAGACTCCAAGTAATTTAGCCTGAGTGAAGTCCTAAAAACTCCCCAAGGAGAGATCATCAAGCAGACCGGTCCCCAACGGAGGATTTATTACCAGTGAGGATGAGAAGGTTGATTAGCTTCTGTGGCTGAACAGACACGCTGTCAGGCAGTCCTCTTAATCCAATCAGTTACCTGTCGGAGAGAAACTGTCTGTGTTCTTGATCGGGGCAAGGGAGCATGACCAGTCCACTTCTGTCTCCTTAACCACACAACACTTATGCTGCAGCCATTTTGCACAATCTGTCTTTATACATTCCACATCCAACTGAGTTTCCTTTTTTAGGTTCTTTCATCTTCAAGCTGGTTTTTAATTCTGTGCAATTTCATTGCCAGTTCAATTAATTAATTTTATGGGTAGCCTCGACTCAATTCTATACACAAAACAAACCGCTCATTAGATAAGGAGCTACAAGATTCTTTACTAGAATAATTCTCGTTCATTCACTAATGCACAGCAGAGAGTAAAGAATATTGCTGTCTGAAGAGGAGAAACTGTGAGCATCATTGAACTAGACAAGACTTTAATTCCCTCACAATTGTACAAAGAAAATGTAAATAAGTGAAACCCAAACATCTAATTGCACCCAAAGACACAAAAATATTCTACTAAGTCAAATATTTGTTATTAATGATTGCTGCCTATGGTGGCAGGAGAAGTATTTTGGTCCAGCTTCTTGATTTACCCTGTTTTGGGAATTTTATCAGAGTACTATTGTAGTCTGACATCTGAAGTATTTTCCATTCCATTTCAAGCATTCCAAGATTAGGTACAACATAATCAAAGCCGGATTCAAGTTTCCTATGTACTGGCTTAATAGCAGCTCTTTAACATATATCACAATAAAGTATCCCCACAGTCGTTCCATAAATTTTCTATTTCTGCAGATTCCAACCTTGGCCGTTCTAATTTACTAGCGGCATATTTAGTACAGGCATACTGGGTGCTAGTGGTCCGCACTCATTAGGAGGTGTTTCAGGATCATCCTCGACCTGTATCCTGTTTACCGACCCCCTTCTGATGTTGCTCATGAGTAGTGATATGAAAGGAGCAGGATTAGGATGTTCACCGTAGCTACGATTTCTGTTCTATAACCCAGAGAAGCTTGGCTAAGAGGAGTGACATTCGCTTCTAACTTTCAGGCTCCAGGTCAGCCGCTAACTTTTTATCCTTATTCAAGAATTTATTGCTATATATTAAAAAAGATAAGATCTGGTGAGAAAAGTGGAATGTGATTGTGAACAGACAGGAGCACACACACATACTAACACTTAACAGGCTGATCACCTATTGTATTGTCAGTGGTAAGTGGACTGATAAGGCAGATGTATTATTGTATGTAATAATAAATGCATTTTTCAATAGCTAAGGTTCTGCCAAGGCTACTTGGCTGAACTGTTATCAACAAAACACAGGTTGAGTTCACACAGAAGTTAATTAAGAGGTTGGAGACATACTTTCTGTTCCTGGAGGGTTTCAAATCTCTGCTTTTATTTACTTCTGTTTTTTTAAATGTTTCAGAAATTGAAGTGTGGTATTTGAAAATGGGACAGCTAGAAATGCAAGTCCTATTTTATCACTTGATAAATATATTTATAGATTAGTTATTTATAGTCAGTATGTAACCAGTTCTAAGCGAAGCTTAACCCAGTGTGCACTTAACTCCTTAATCATTACACTTGATATCTCAGGTAATGATACGTGCGACCAAAGAGGCTGCCGAGTTTATATTTAAAACATTTCAATCAGATTGTTAATGAGCATTGATGCAGCTAAAAGAATATTAAAAAAAGATCCTATTTATGTCCCCAAATACTTCACCCAACATGCCGGCCAATGAATATTTGATGATAGAATTTCAGCTGTTCGCTGTGGTTAATCTCTCATTTAATTGGTGCACTCTGCTATTCTAGCACAAGGGGTCTATGCAGTAAGGTCATACGAGCATCATTTCCTTTCATCATCGTGCGCTTCACAGAAACTTCATTCCCCTGCTAACAACTAACAGCTCTGCTGTTTACAGGAGTATCACAGCATTCTTCATGCCCTGAACCTTTGTTTGATCTAATTGTTACCCGTTAGACTGTGGACAACTGTTCATAATTCTCCTGAGTCATTCTTTGAATCCAGCTTGACCTCCCAGCCTCCACATCTGTGAATTACATGCCGACAACAGGATAACAATTAGGAATTAGCCCTGTACAAAGCTTTTTCGAAACTGGCTGTGTGGTTCTCTCTTGTCTTTCTATGTGCCACGTAGTTGCCGGATCATGAGGGATGCTCTGATGTTCAGGAAAAGCCCGCAATTATTATTTTTTAAACTTGTGCTGAATATCACTGGACAATTTAATGTATTCAAGCATGCAGATTATCAGTGCAATGTAATACTAGGGCCTGTTCTTGCAGGCAGAGGGAATACTATCCTTCTAACAATTCAATTGTTCAATGTCACAAATCCTTGCTAAAAGGATGCTGTACTATAACAGGATTTCAGCAGATGTGGAGTACAAGTGCAGCCAGTGAGGGGGGAATTGTGTTACTCTCCACCAGTTTGTGCAATATCTTTCAAGCAATGGAATTTCAAATATTGAATTGTAATAGAAATTATGAATTTAATAAAACACAGCTTCACAAGGTCCCAGCCACTTTTGCAGACAATCAATTACTTGAGGACAGTTTGGTTGACTTCAGCCTTGAAAGGTCCAGTTGATGACAAACCAATTGGAGGGATGGTTGGAAAGCTGCTTCTCGCTTGAATGTGCTGGCTCTGCTATTAATACTACATCCTTTCAGAGTGGAGTTCTTCCACAGAGCATTAATTTCTCCACATTTACCAGGTCAAAACCATTTTGCCCAGATCAATACAGATCATTTAATGGTTAACTAAGTAGCATTGAACCAGCAGTGACTATCAATACACCTTGTACTCAACCTGTCCCATCACCTCTCGTGATATTCAAGATGTGGAGACTGGGAATGATGTCAAAAGCTGGGAGAAGATTGCTGAAAGTGACAAAGAGCTTGGAGGGGAGGGTGAAATCTGATAGGCGAGGAAGGTGGAGCATGCAGGAAAGGGGAGGACCAATGGGAGGGGTGTGTGGATGATTGGGAGATGGAGCTGGTGAGAAAGGAAAAAGACAGGGTGATGGAGGCCAGATAGATCACAGGGAGAGAGGAAAGGGCAGAGGGGGAAATTGATACTGGAATTAAATTTTCATGTTGGTGGGTTGTAGACCACCCAGGCAAAAATTATCTTGTAGTTTGTGTTTAGCCTCACCACAGAAGGGAGGGGGCAATGGACAGGAAATTATAGGCCTGTTAGCCTGACTTTAGTGGTTGGGAAGATGATGGAGTCTGTTATTAAAATGAGGTTTCAGGGTACTCAGAGGCATACGATAAAAGAGGTGGAATTGGCACGGTTTCCTAAGAGGAAATCTTGCCTGACAAATCTTTTGGAATTGGTTGAGGAAATAACAGGCAGGACGGACATCTCCTTGCTTCTATGTAACATGCTGTAGTGTGAAATCATTTTCCTTTACATTTCTCTCTCATTGTTTTGCACATTTCTAGTATCTAATAAAGTTTGACTGTCACAGTCCACATTGATGGTTCAAGAAGAATAACATTAAAACTTACAGTCTGGGACTGTATGCCTGAGCTTCTGATGGGTTTACCAGCGATCTCACCTCTCACCAGAGACGATCACTTCAATAGACAATAGACAATAGGTGCAGAAGTAGACCATTCGGCCCTTCGAGCCTGCACCGCCATTCTGAGATCCACTGGATCTCCCTTGTCTAACTTCCTGTTTACATCATACCATATAAACCTGTGTATCCCATGCTTTTCCCCTTTGGATGTCTCCCATATTGATCTTGTCAAAGGCTTTAATGCAGTGCATGTATACTACACAACCATAGATCCCTCAAAGTTGCCATGGAAGTTAATAGGGTTGTTAAGAAGGCATATGATGTGTTGGGGATTGTGTTCAAGAGCCACGAGGTAATGCTGCAGCTCTAAACCCCCTGGGTTAGACCACACTTGGAATATTGTGTTCAATTCTGTTGCCTCATTACAGGAAGGATTTGGAAGCTTTAGAAACAGTGCAGAGGAGATTTACCAGAATGCTGCCTGGATTAGAGAGCATCTCTCATGAGGATAGGGGCTGACCAATTTAGGGCTTTTCTCTTTGCAGTGAAGATTGAAGAGAGGTGACTTGATGGAGGAGTTCATGATAATAAGAGACATAGATTGAGTGGCTAGCCGGAGAAAAATACAGGGCTACGTAGGAGTGAAGGGTCAGATCGATGTTAGAGTAGGTTATGAGGTTGACACAACATCATTGGCCAAAGGGCTTGTACTCAGCTGTAGTGTTCTATGTTCTATCAACAACCCCACTCTCACTTACACACTACGTCACCTCCTCGTAAAGTTTGTTCAAACTAACTAAATAATGGTAGTACTTAAATGCTACCATTTTCCTTTACCAGCAGAGTATGCCAGTTTGCCCTTCAACCTTGCTCATCAGTGTGACCAAAGTTGATTCTCTACTCCTCCACTTTTCCCTAAATCCCACAACTGGTATGGATTTACTCATTGTCTAAACATCCACATCTCTCTCATGGAGAGAATCGAGATGATTCACAAACCTTCGCATGGAGACTTTTCTCACATCTCAGTAGTCAATGTTCTACCCTGAAACACACTACTTGGAGACTCCACAGGCAGGAAAAAAAGTCACTGAACATCTATCATAACAATCCCTTCAAACAATGTTCCAATGTGATTGTCTCATGGTCTTGTAAATTCCAGATAACATAGGCTGTCTAAAGAATCTTACAATGGCAATCGTGTCAGTTCATTTTTTGAGATGGGGACACATTGTATTTTGGGCTAGAGCTGGCAGCTAGAAAACAGGACCAGATTCTCAGTGGAAGGCATATTGATATTTGTGGTGACATGGAAGTAGACGGTAGGTTTGGGAGATCGGACAAGAAGGCAGAGAAAGCTGCTGCAAGAAGATAGCAAGGGATGGGAATGTGTGGGAGTTATTCCTAGATTGTTGGAAAGTTGCAACTAAGTTCATCATCCAAAAAAGGAATTTTCTAATAAATAATATTTGAAATACCTTCTCTATTGTGTATCCTAAAGGCAGGATATACAGATTGGAACTATGCACTCCAGTATTTGTACAGGATAGACAGAGTTAGTAGATATTGTTTACTTGGATTTTCAGAAGCCCTTGACAAGTTGCTGGACATGAGACTACCGAATAAGATAAGAGCCCATGGTATTAAAAGAAAGATACCAATATGACTTCCAGATTGGCTGACTGGCAGGAGACAAAGAGTGGGAATACAGTGGACCTTTTCTGGTTGGCTGCTAGTGACTACTAGAGTTCTGCAATGGTTGGTTTTGGGATTTTTTTTCACATTATATGTTGATGATTTGAATGATGGAATTGATGGCTTTGTGGCCAAGTTTGCAGACGATACGAAGATAGATGGAGGGGTAGTTAGTGTTGAAGTAGCAAGGAGTCTGGACAGATTAGGAGAATGGTCAAAGAAGTGGAAGACAGAATATTGTGTTAGGAGGAGTATGGTCATGCACTTTGGTGGAAGAAATAAAGATATGGACTATTTTCTAAATGGGGAGTAGATTCAGAGACTGGAGGTCCAAAGGGACTTGAGAGCCTCTTGCAGGATTCCCTAAAGGGATCTTTCAGGTTGAGTTGATGGAAAGGAAGGAAAATGTCAGCATCCATTTCAAGAGGAGACTGCACTTGGAGTATTGTGAGCAGTTTTGGGCCCCTTATCTAAGAAAGGATTTGCTGACACTGAAGAAGATCCAGAGAAATTTTACGAGACTGATTCTGGAAATAAAAGGATTAATGTATGAGGAGCATTTGATGGCCTAAGGCCTGTGAGGGTAAACCCATGGAAAGCATCCATCCCAGATGGGGTACCTGGCCAAGTACTAAAGACCTGTGTTAATCAACTGGCTGGGGTGTTCACTGAGATCTTTAACCTCTTGCGTTGGCAATCTGAGGTACTCACCTGCTTCAAACAGGCTTCACTTATACCGGTGCCTCAGAAGAACATGGTAGCCTGCCTCAATGACGGTCGTCCAGTGGAACTTACATCCCCAGTGATGAAGTGTTTTGAAGGTTGGTGTGAAACATATCAACTCCTGCCTGAGAAGCAGCCTGAAATGGCTCCAATTTGCCTACCAGCACAACAGATCCACGGCAGTTGTCACTTCATTGGTTCTTCACTCAACCCTGGAACATCTGGGCAGCAAAGGTGCATACATCAGGATGCTCTTTATTGACTACAGCTCAGCATTCAATCTCATCATCCCCTCAAAACTAATCAATAAGCTTCAAGACCTTGGCCTCAATCACTCCTTGTGCAATCGGATCCTTGGTTTCCTCACTTGCAGACCCCAGTCAGTTCGGAGTGGCAAAAACATCTCCTCCATATTCTCCATCAGCATGGGTGCATCACAAGGCTGTGTGCTTAAGCCCCTGCTCTGCTCAATTTCTTCTTAGGACTATATGGCTAGGTACAGCTCCAATGCCATACTTAAGTTTGCTGATGACATCACTGTTGTAGGCTGAATCAAATGTGGTGACAAATCAGTGTATAGGAGGGAGATTGAAAATTTGGCTGAGTGGTGCCACAACAACAATCGCTTACTCAATATCAGGAAGACCAAGGAGCTGCTTATTGACTTCAGGAGGGGGAAACCAGGGTCCAGGAGCCACTTCTCATCGGGGGATCAGGGGCAGAGAGGGTCAGTAACTTTAAACTCCTTGTTGCGTCATTTCAGAGGAGTTGTAACTGCAATTATGAAGAAAGCATAGTAGCACTTCTACTGCCTTAGGAGTTTGTGAAGATGTGGCATGACATCTAAAGCCATAACCAACTTCTATGGATGTGTAGTGGAGAGTATATTGACTGGCTGCATCACAGCCTGGTATGGGAACACCAATGCCCTTGAGTGGAATGTCCTACAAAAAAGTAATGGATACGGCCCATCCTCTGAAGGTAAATCCTTCCCCACTATTGAGCACATTTATATGGAGCATAGTTGCAGGAAAGCAGCATCCATCATCAGGGACTCCCACCACCCAGGACATGCCCTCATCTCACTGCTGCCATCAGGAAGAAGGTATAGAATGTATACAGAAAGTATGTCTGTCTGTCAAGTCCTCAGGATCACACCAGCAGATTCAGAAACAGTTCAAAGTCCAAAGTGCATTTATTATTAAAGTTTGTATACATTATACAACCTTGAGATTCATCTCCTTATAGGTAGCCAAAAAACAAGAAACACAAAAGAGCCCATAAAAAGACGGATAAACACCCAAAATGCAGAGAGAAAAGATTTAAGTCATGCAAACAATAAAAGAAAGCAAGTAGCATTTAGAAGAAAATCAGTCCACAGACACAAAGCTCAGTGTTATTACCCCTCAACCATCAGGCTCCTGCACCAGAGGCGATAACTTCACTCCACTTCACTCACCCCAAAACTGAACTGTTTCCATAACCTATAGACGCACTTTCATCTCATGTTCTAGATATTTATTGCTTATTTATTTATTTATTTATTTATTTATTTATTTATTTATTTATTTATTTATTTATTTATTTATTGTTGTTGTTGTTGTTGTTGTTGTTGTTGTTGTTGTTGTTGGTGTTGTTATTATTATTATTATTATTTTTATTTATTTTTTCTCAGCTCAAACTGGTTAAACCTGAGGTATGGGCATAGCCAATCACACTTGTTTCTCAATTGCTAAAAACTTCTAGTCTATTCTAGTGGTGCTTAGTAGTGTGGCTTTCTGAAGATTTACATAAACGTCCTGAGTAGGCCTAATTGTTTTTATGCTATTGTGTAGCAACTTTAGGATGATACCAGTTGTAAATATTACTATCGGGGCAATGTATACCCTGTTCATATTCCACATTCTTTCAATTTCCGGTTTTAATTCAGCGTGTTTCTGGTGTTTTTCACATATTGATTTCCGTACGTTATGGCTGTTTGGAATGGCTGAATCTACTAAGTAAGTTATACTTGCCTGTTTATCCTGCATTATTATATCGAGATGGTTATCTGGACTGCCCTATCTCGAATAATGGACCGCTCATAAAATAATTTGTAGGACTCTGAGTCGAAAACAGGATCAGACTGGTATTTGCAGGAAGGTTAGATGCTTTTTAATGAGTTTGAGGTTTAAAACAAGATTTTGGTGAACGATGTTTGCCATTTTGTTTCATTATTACCATTTTTGGCTTTTTTTAAAATTTCCACAGTAGGGTTTCACAACCAGAGGTTACACGAGAGATCGTGATTTTAAAAAATAAACATTGTCTTTTCAACTTTGTGGCAGTGCACAATAGGACCGTGATATTTGGTTGAGTCCATGCTCAGTTTTTGACGCGAGATAAGGGCGGCCGTTGATAACTGGTGAGCTCTGTATTACACTGAGGGGAGGAGGGGAGGATGTCAGGCAGATTATTGATCAGCTCTATATTACACAGAGGGGAGGAGGGGAGGATGTTAGACTGATTATTGATGAGCTCTGTATTGCACGGAGGGGAGGAGGGGAGGATGTTAGGCAGATTATTGATGATCTCTGTATTGCACGGAGGGGAGGAGGGGAGGATGTTAGGCTGATTATTGATGAGCTCTGTATTGCACGGAGGGGAGGAGGGGAGGATATTAGGCTGATTGTTGATGAGCTCTGTATTGCACCGAGGGGAGGAGGGGAAGATGTTAGGCTGATTATTGATGAGCTCTGTATTGCACCGAGGGGAGGAGGGGAGGATGTTAGGCTGATTATTGATGAGCTCTGTATTGCACCGAGGGGAGGACGGGAGGATGATAGGCAGATTACTGATGAGTTCTGTATTGCACGGAGGGGAGGAAGGGAGGATGTTAGGCTGATTATTGATGAGTTCTGTATTGCACGGAGGGGAGGATGTTAGGCTGATTATTGATGAGCACTGTATTGCACGGAGGGGAGGAAGGGAGGATGTTAGGCTGATTATTGATGAGTTCTGTATTGCACGGAGGGGAGGATGTTAGGCTGATTATTGATGAGCTCTGTATTGCACGGAGGGGAGGATGTTAGGCTGATTATTGATGAGCTCTGTATTGCACGGAGGGGAGGATGTTAGGATGATTATTGATGAGCTCTATATTACAAGGAGGGGAGGAGGTGAGGATGTGAGGCTGATTGTTGATGAGCTCTGTATTGCACGGAGGGGAGGAGGGGAGGATGTTAGGCTGATTATTGATCAGCTCTATATTACACAGAGGGGAGGAGGGGAGGATGTTAGGCTGATTATTGATGAGCTCTGTATTGCATGGAGGGGAGGATGTTAGGCTGAATATTGATGAGCTCTGTATTGCACGGAGGGGAGGAGGTGAGGATGTTAGGCTGATTGTTGATGAGATCTGTATTGCACGGAGGGGAGGAGGGGAGGATGTTAGGCTGATTATTGATCAGCTCTATATTACACAGAGGGGAGGAGGGGAGGATGTTAGGATGATTATTGATGAGCTCTATATTACAAGGAGGGGAAGAGGTGAGGATGTTAGGCTGATTGTTGATGAGCTCTGTATTGCACGGAGGGGAGGAGGGGAGGATGTTAGGCTGATTATTGATGAGCTCTGTATTGCACGGAGGGGAGGAGGGGCGGATGATAGGCAGATTATTGATGATCTCTGTATTGCACGGAGGGGAGGAGGGGAGGATGTTAGGCTGATTATTGATGAGCTCTGTATTGCACGGAGGGGAGGATGTTAGGCTGATTATTGATAAGCTCTGTATTGCACGGAGTGGAGGAGGGGAGGATGTTAGGCTGATTATTGATGAGCTCTATATTGCACGGAGGGGAGGATGTTAGTCTGAATATTGATGAGCTCTGTATTGCACGGAGGGGAGGAGGGGAGGATGTTAGGCTGATTGTTGATGAGCTCTGTATTGCACGGAGGGGAGGATGTTAGGCTGATTGTTGATGAGCTCTGTATTGCACGGAGGGGAGGATGTTAGGCTGATTATTGATGAGCTCTGTATTGCACGGAGGGGAGGAGGGGAGGATGTTAGGCTGAATATTGATGAGCTCTGTATTGCACGGTGGGGAGGATGTTAGGCTGATTATTGATGAGCTCTGTATTGCACGGAGGGGAGGATGTTAGGCTGATTATTGATCAGCTCTGTATTGCACGGAGGGGAGGATGTTAGGCTGACTATTGATGAGCTCTGTATTGCACGTAGGGGAGGAGGGGAGGATGTTTGGCTGATTATTGATGAGCTCTGTATTGCACAGAGTGGAGGAGTGGAGGATGTGAGGCTGATTATTGATGAGCTCTGTATTGCACAGAGTGGAGGAGGGGGGGATGTGAGGCTGATTTTTGATGAGCTCTGTATTGCACGGAGGGGAGGAGGGGAAGATTTTAGGCTGATTATTGATGAGTTCTGTATTGCACGGAGGGGAGGATGTTAGGCTGATTATTGATGAGTTCTGCATTGCACGGAGGGGAGGATGTTAGGCTGATTATTGATGAGCTCTGTATTGCACGAAGGGGAGGATGTTAGGCTGACTATTGATGAGCTCTGTATTGCACGTAGGGGAGGAGGGGAGGATGTTAGGCTGATTATTGATGAGTTCTGCATTGCACGGAGGGGAGGATGTTAGGCTGATTATTGATGAGCTCTGTATTGCACGGAGGGGAGGATGTTAGGCTGACTATTGATGAGCTCTGTATTGCACGTAGGGGAGGAGGGGAGGATGTTTGGCTGATTATTGATGAGCTCTGTATTGCACGGAGGGGAGGAGGGGAGAATGTTTGGCTGATTGTTGATGAGCTCTGTATTGCATGGAGGGGAGGAGGGGAGGATGTTAGGCTGAATATTGATGAGCTCTGTATTGCACGGAGGGGAGGATGTTAGGCTGATTATTGATGAGATCTGTATTGCACGTAGGGGAGGAGGGGAGGATGTTTGGCTGATTATTGATGAGCTCTGTATTGCACGGAGGGGAGGAGGGGAGGATGTTAGGCTGATTATTGATGAGCTCTGTATTGCACGTAGGGGAGGAGGGGAGGATGTTTGGCTGATTATTGATGAGCTCTGTATTGCACGGAGGGGAGGAGGGGAGGATGTTAGCCTGATTATGGATGAGCTCTGTATTGCACGGAGGGGAGGAGGGGAGGATGTTAGGCTGATTATTGATGAGCTCTGTATTGCACGGAGGGGAGGAGGGGAGGATATTAGGCTGATTATTGATGAGCTCTGTATTGCACGTAGGGGAGGAGGGGAGGATGTTTGGCTGATTATTGATGAGCTCTGTATTGCACGGAGGGGAGGAGGGGAGGATGTTAGGCTGATTATTGATGAGCTCTGTATTGCACGGAGGGGAGGAGGGGAGGATGTGAGGCTGATTATTGATGAGGTCTGTATTGCACGGAGGGAAGGACGTGAGGATGTTAGGCTGATTATTGATGAGCTCTGTATTGCACGGAGGGGAGGATGTTAGACTGATTATTGATGAGCTCTGTATTGGATGGAGGGAAGGACGGGAGGATGTTAGGCTGATTATTGATGAGCTCTGTATTGGATGGAGGGGAGGACGGGAGGATGTTAGGCTGATTATTGATGAGCTCTGTACTGCACAGAGGGGAGGAGGGGAGGATGTAGGCTGATTATTGATGAGCTCTGTATTGCACGGAGGGCAGGATGTTAGGCTGATTATTGATGAGTTCTGAATTGCACGGAGGGGAGGATGTTAGGCTGATTATTGATGAGCTCTGTATTGCACGGAGGGGAGGATGTTAGGCTGATTATTGATGAGATCTGTCTTGCAGTGAGGGGAGGATGTTAGGCTGATTATTGATGAGATCTGTCTTGCACTGAGGGGAGGATGTTAGGCTGATTATTGATGAGTTCTGTATTGCACGGAGGGGAGGATGTTAGGCTGATTATTGATGAGATCTGTCTTGCACTGAGGGGAGGATGTTAGGCTGATTATTGATGAGATCTGTATTGCACGGAGGGGAGGATGTTAGGCTGATTATTGATGAGCTCTTTATTGCACGGAGGGGAGGATGTTAGGCTGATTATTGATGAGCTCTGTATTGCACAGAGGGGAGGATGTTAGGCTGATTATTGATGAGATCTGTCTTGCACTGGGGGGAGGAGGGGAGGATGTTAGGCTGATTATTGATGAGATCTGTCTTGCACTGAGGGGAGGATGTTAGGCTGATTATTGATGAGATCTGTATTGCACGGAGTGGAGGAGGGGAGGATGTTAGGCTGATTATTGATGAGCTCTATATTGCACGGAGGGGAGGATGTTAGTCTGAATATTGATGAGCTCTGTATTGCACGGAGGGGAGGAGGGGAGGATGTTAGGCTGATTGTTGATGAGCTCTGTATTGCACGGAGGGGAGGATGTTAGGCTGATTGTTGATGAGCACTGTATTGCACGGAGGGGAGGATGTTAGGCTGATTATTGATGAGCTCTGTATTGCACGGAGGGGAGGAGGGGAGGATGTTAGGCTGAATATTGATGAGCTCTGTATTGCACGGTGGGGAGGATGTTAGGCTGATTATTGATGAGCTCTGTATTGCACGGAGGGGAGGATGTTAGGCTGATTATTGATCAGCTCTGTATTGCACGGAGGGGAGGATGTTAGGCTGACTATTGATGAGCTCTGTATTGCACGTAGGGGAGGAGGGGAGGATGTTTGGCTGATTATTGATGAGCTCTGTATTGCACAGAGTGGAGGAGTGGAGGATGTGAGGCGGATTATTGATGAGCTCTGTATTGCACAGAGTGGAGGAGGGGGGGATGTGAGGCTGATTTTTGATGAGCTCTGTATTGCACGGAGGGGAGGAGGGGAAGATTTTAGGCTGATTATTGATGAGTTCTGTATTGCACGGAGGGGAGGATGTTAGGCTGATTATTGATGAGTTCTGCATTGCACGGAGGGGAGGATGTTAGGCTGATTATTGATGAGCTCTGTATTGCACGGAGGGGAGGATGTTAGGCTGACTATTGATGAGCTCTGTATTGCACGTAGGGGAGGAGGGGAGGATGTTAGGCTGATTATTGATGAGTTCTGCATTGCACGGAGGGGAGGATGTTAGGCTGATTATTGATGAGCTCTGTATTGCACGGAGGGGAGGATGTTAGGCTGACTATAGATGAGCTCTGTATTGCACGTAGGGGAGGAGGGGAGGATGTTTGGCTGATTATTGATGAGCTCTGTATTGCACGGAGGGGAGGAGGGGAGAATGTTTGGCTGATTGTTGATGAGCTCTGTATTGCATGGAGGGGAGGAGGGGAGGATGTTAGGCTGAATATTGATGAGCTCTGTATTGCACGGAGGGGAGTATGTTAGGCTGATTATTGATGAGATCTGTATTGCACGTAGGGGAGGAGGGGAGGATGTTTGGCTGATTATTGATGAGCTCTGTATTGCACGGAGGGGAGGAGGGGAGGATGTTAGCCTGATTATGGATGAGCTCTGTATTGCACGGAGGGGAGGAGGGGAGGATGTTAGGCTGATTATTGATGAGCTCTGTATTGGATGGAGGGAAGGACGGGAGGATGTTAGGCTGATTATTGATGAGCTCTGTATTGGATGGAGGGGAGGACGGGAGGATGTTAGGCTGATTATTGATGAGCTCTGTACTGCACAGAGGGGAGGAGGGGAGGATGTAGGCTGATTATTGATGAGCTCTGTATTGCACGGAGGGCAGGATGTTAGGCTGATTATTGATGAGTTCTGAATTGCACGGAGGGGAGGATGTTAGGCTGATTATTGATGAGCTCTGTATTGCACGGAGGGGAGGATGTTAGGCTGATTATTGATGAGATCTGTCTTGCAGTGAGGGGAGGATGTTAGGCTGATTATTGATGAGATCTGTCTTGCACTGAGGGGAGGATGTTAGGCTGATTATTGATGAGTTCTGTATTGCACGGAGGGGAGGATGTTAGGCTGATTATTGATGAGATCTGTCTTGCACTGAGGGGAGGATGTTAGGCTGATTATTGATGAGATCTGTATTGCACGGAGGGGAGGATGTTAGGCTGATTATTGATGAGCTCTTTATTGCACGGAGGGGAGGATGTTAGGCTGATTATTGATGAGCTCTGTATTGCACAGAGGGGAGGATGTTAGGCTGATTATTGATGAGATCTGTCTTGCACTGGGGGGAGGAGGGGAGGATGTTAGGCTGATTATTGATGAGATCTGTCTTGCACTGAGGGGAGGATGTTAGGCTGATTATTGATGAGATCTGTATTGCACGGAGTGGAGGAGGGGAGGATGTTAGGCTGATTATTGATGAGCTCTATATTGCACGGAGGGGAGGATGTTAGTCTGAATATTGATGAGCTCTGTATTGCACGGAGGGGAGGAGGGGAGGATGTTAGGCTGATTGTTGATGAGCTCTGTATTGCACGGAGGGGAGGATGTTAGGCTGATTGTTGATGAGCACTGTATTGCACGGAGGGGAGGATGTTAGGCTGATTATTGATGAGCTCTGTATTGCACGGAGGGGAGGAGGGGAGGATGTTAGGCTGAATATTGATGAGCTCTGTATTGCACGGTGGGGAGGATGTTAGGCTGATTATTGATGAGCTCTGTATTGCACGGAGGGGAGGATGTTAGGCTGATTATTGATCAGCTCTGTATTGCACGGAGGGGAGGATGTTAGGCTGACTATTGATGAGCTCTGTATTGCACGTAGGGGAGGAGGGGAGGATGTTTGGCTGATTATTGATGAGCTCTGTATTGCACAGAGTGGAGGAGTGGAGGATGTGAGGCGGATTATTGATGAGCTCTGTATTGCACAGAGTGGAGGAGGGGGGGATGTGAGGCTGATTTTTGATGAGCTCTGTATTGCACGGAGGGGAGGAGGGGAAGATTTTAGGCTGATTATTGATGAGTTCTGTATTGCACGGAGGGGAGGATGTTAGGCTGATTATTGATGAGTTCTGCATTGCACGGAGGGGAGGATGTTAGGCTGATTATTGATGAGCTCTGTATTGCACGGAGGGGAGGATGTTAGGCTGACTATTGATGAGCTCTGTATTGCACGTAGGGGAGGAGGGGAGGATGTTAGGCTGATTATTGATGAGTTCTGTATTGCATGGAGGGGAGGAGGGGAGGATGTTAGGCTGAATATTGATGAGCTCTGTATTGCACGGAGGGGAGGATGTTAGGCTGATTATTGATGAGATCTGTATTGCACGTAGGGGAGGAGGGGAGGATGTTTGGCTGATTATTGATGAGCTCTGTATTGCACGGAGGGGAGGAGGGGAGGATGTTAGCCTGATTATGGATGAGCTCTGTATTGCACGGAGGGGAGGAGGGGAGGATGTTAGGCTGATTATTGATGAGCTCTGTATTGCACGGAGGGGAGGAGGGGAGGATATTAGGCTGATTATTGATGAGCTCTGTATTGCACGTAGGGGAGGAGGGGAGGATGTTTGGCTGATTATTGATGAGCTCTGTATTGCACGGAGGGGAGGAGGGGAGGATGTTAGGCTGATTATTGATGAGCTCTGTATTGCACGGAGGGGAGGAGGGGAGGATGTGAGGCTGATTATTGATGAGGTCTGTATTGCACGGAGGGAAGGACGTGAGGATGTTAGGCTGATTATTGATGAGCTCTGTATTGCACGGAGGGGAGGATGTTAGACTGATTATTGATGAGCTCTGTATTGGATGGAGGGAAGGACGGGAGGATGTTAGGCTGATTATTGATGAGCTCTGTATTGGATGGAGGGGAGGACGGGAGGATGTTAGGCTGATTATTGATGAGCTCTGTACTGCACAGAGGGGAGGAGGGGAGGATGTAGGCTGATTATTGATGAGCTCTGTATTGCACGGAGGGCAGGATGTTAGGCTGATTATTGATGAGTTCTGAATTGCACGGAGGGGAGGATGTTAGGCTGATTATTGATGAGCTCTGTATTGCACTGAGGGGAGGAGGGGAGGATGTTAGGCTGATTATTGATGAACTCTGTATTGCGCAGAGGGGAGGAGGGGAGGATGTTAGGCTGATTATTGATGAGTTCTGAATTGCACGGAGGGGAGGATGTTAGGCTGATTATTGATGAACTCTGTATTGCGCAGAGGGGAGGAGGGGAGGATGTTAGGCTGATTATTGATGAGATATGTCTTGCAGTGATGGGAGGATGTTAGGCTGATTATTGATGAGATCTGTCTTGCACTGAGGGGAGGATGTTAGGCTGATTATTGATGAGTTCTGTATTGCACGGAGGGGAGGATGTTAGGCTGATTATTGATGAGATCTGTCTTGCACTGAGGGGAGGATGTTAGGCTGATTATTGATGAGATCTGTATTGCACGGAGGGGAGGATGTTAGGCTGATTATTGATGAGCTCTTTATTGCACGGAGGGGAGGATGTTAGGCTGATTATTGATGAGCTCTGTATTGCACAGAGGGGAGGATGTTAGGCTGATTATTGATGAGATCTGTCTTGCACTGGGGGGAGGAGGGGAGGATGTTAGGCTGATTATTGATGAGATCTGTCTTGCACTGAGGGGAGGATGTTAGGCTGATTATTGATGAGATCTGTCTTGCACTGAGGGGAGTAGGGGAGGATGTTAGGCTGATTATTGGTGAGTTCTGTATTGCACTGAGGGGAGGATGTTAGGCTGATTATTGATGAGATCTGTCTTGCACTGAGGGGAGGATGTTAGGCTGATTATTGATCAGCTTTGTATTGCATGGAGGGGAGGACGGGAGGATGTTAGGCTGATTATTGATGAGCTCTGTATTGCACGGAGGGGAGGATGTTAGGCTGATTATTGATGAGCTCTGTATTGGATGGAGGGAAGGAGGGGAGAATGTTAGGCTGATTATTGATGAGCTCTGTACTGCACGGAGGGGAGGAGGGTAGGATGTTAGGCTGATTATTGATGAGCTCTGTACTGCACAGAGGGGAGGAGGGGAGGATGTTAGACTGATTATTGATGAGCTCTGTATTGCACGGAGGGAAGGACGGGAGGATGTTAGGCTGATTATTGATGAGCTCTGTATTGCACGGAGGGCAGGATGTTAGGCTGAATATTGATGAGCTCTGTATTGCACGGAGGGGAGGATGTTAGGCTGATTATTGATGAGCTCTGTATTGCACTGAGGGGAGGATGTTAGGCTGATTATTGATGAGCTCTGTATTGCACGGAGGGGAGGATGTTAGGCTGATTATTGATGAGCTCCGTATTGCACGGAGGGGAGGAGGGGAGGATGTTAGACTGATTATTGATGAGATCTGTCTTGCACTGAGGGGAGGATGTTAGGCTGATTATTGATGAGCTCTGTATTGCACGGAGGGGAGGAGGGGAGGATGTTAGGCTGATTATTGATGAGCTCTGTATTGCACGGAGGGGAGGAGCGGAGGATGTTAGGCTGATTATTGATGAGCTCTGTATTGCTCGGAGGGGAGGATGTTAGGCTGATTATTGATGAGCTCTGTATTGCACGGAGGGGAGGAGCGGAGGATATTAGGCTGATTATTGATGAGCTCTGTATTGCTCGGAGGGGAGGATGTTAGGCTGATTATTGATGAGATCAGTCTTGCACTGAGGGGAGGATGTTAGGCTGATTATTGATAAGCTCTGTATTGCACGGAGGGGAGGAGGGGAGGATGTTAGGCTGATTATGGATGAGTTCTGTATTGCACGGAGGGGAGGAGGGGAGGATATCAGGCTGATTATGGATGAACTCTGTATTGCATGGAGGGGAGCAGGGGGGGAGTTAGCCTGATTATCGACAAGCTGCGTATTTCACGGTGAGGAGGATGTTAGACTGATTATTGATGAGCTCTGTATTGCACGGAGGGGAGGATGTTAGGCAGATTATTGATTAGCTCTGTATTGCACGGAGGGTAGGATGTTAGGCTGATTATTAATGAGCTCTGTATTGCACGGAGGGGAGGATGTTAGGCTGATTATTGATGAGCTCTGTATTGTACGGAGGGGAGGATGTTAGGATGATTATTGATGAGCTCTGTATTGCACAGAGTGGAGGAGGGGAGGATGTGAGGCTGATTATTGATGAGCTCTGTATGGCACCGAGGGGAGGAGGGGAAGATGTTAGGCTGATTATTGATGAGCTCTGTTTTGCACGGAGGGGAGGATGTTATGCTGATTATTGATGAGCTCTGTATTGCACGGAGGGGAGGATGTTAGGCTGATTATTGATGAGCTCTGTATTGCACAGAGGGGAGGATGGGAGGATGTTAGGCTGATTATTGATGAGCTCTGTACTGCACGGAGGGGAGGATGGGAGGATGTTAGGCTGATTATTGATGAGCTCTGTATTGCACGGAGGGGAGGATGTTAGGCTGATTATTGATGAGATCTGTATTGCACGGAGGGAAGGACGGGACCTTGTTTGGCTGATTATTGATGAGCTCTGTATTGCACTGAGGGGAGGATGTTAGGCTGATTATTGATGAGCTCTGTATTGCACGGAGGGGAGGATGTTAGGCTGATTATTGATGAGCTCTGTCTTGCACTGAGGGGAGGATGTTAGGCTGATTATTGATGAGCTCTGTATTGCACGGAGGGGAGGAGGGGAGGATTTTAGGCTGAATATTGATGAGCTCTGTATTGCACGGAGGGGAGGATGTTAGGCTGATTATTGATGAGCTCTGTGTTGCACGGAGGGGAGGAGGGGAGGATGTTAGGCTGATTATTGATGAGCTCTGTATTGCACCGAGGGGAGGATGTTAGGTTGAATATTGATGAGCTCTGCATTGCATGGAGGGGAGTAGAGTAGGATGTTAGGCTGTTTATTGATGAGCTCTGTATTGCATGGAGGGGAGGAGGGGAGGATAATAGGCTGATTATTGATGAGCTCTGTATTGCATGGAGGGGAGGAGGGGAGGATGATAGGCTGATTATTGATGTTCTGTATTGCACGGAGCGGAGGAAGGGAGGATGTTAGGCTGATTATTGATGAGCTCTGTATTGCATGTAGGGGAGGAGGGGAGGATGATAGGCTGATAATTGATTATCTCTGTATTGCACGCAGGGGAGGAAGGGAGGATGTTAGGCTGATTATTGATGAGTTCTGTATTGCACAGAGGGGAGGAGGGGAGGATGTTAGGCTGATTATGGATGAGCTCTGTATTGCACGGAGGGTAGGAGGGGAGGATATCAGGCTGATTATGGATGAACTCTGTATTGCATGTAGGGGAGCAGGGGGGGAGTTAGCCTGATTATCGACAAGCTGCGTATTTCACGGTGAGGAGGATGTTAGACTGATTATTGATGAGCTCTGTATTGCACCGAGGGGAGGAGAGGAAGATGTTCGGCTGATTATTGATGAGCTCTGTATTGCACTGAGGGGAGGATGTTAGGCTGATTATTGATGAGATCTGTCTTGCACTGAGGGGAGGATGTTAGGCTGATTATTGATGAACTCTGTATTGCACGGAGGGGAGGATGTTAGGCTGATTATTGATGAGATCTGTCTTGCACTGAGGGGAGGATGTTAGGCTGATTATTGATGAGCTCTGTATTGCACGGAGGGGAGGAGGGGAGGATGTTAGGCTGATTATTGATGAGCTCTGTATTGCACGGAGGGGTGAGCGGAGGATGTTAGGCTGATTATTGATGAACTCTGTATTGCACGGAGGGGAGGAGCGGAGGATGTTAGGCTGATTATTGATGAGCTCTGTATTGCTCGGAGGGGAGGATGTTAGGCTGATTATTGATGAGATCTGTCTTGCACTGAGGGGAGGATGTTAGGCTGATTATTGATGAGCTCTGTATTGCATGGAGGGGAGGAGGGGAGGATGTTAGGCTGACTATTGATGAGATCTGTCTTGCACTGAGGGGAGGATGTTAGGCTGATTATTGATGAGCTCTGTATTGCACGGAGGGGAGGATGTTAGGCTGATTATTGATGAGCTCTGTCTTGCACGGAGGAGAGGATGTTAGGCTGATTATTGATGAGCTCTGTCTTGCACGGAGGAGAGGATGTTAGGCTGATTATTGATGAGCTCTGTATTGCACGGAGGAGAAGATGTTAGGCTGACTATTGATGAGCTCTGTATTGCGCAGAGGGGAGGATGTTAGGCTGATTATTGATGAGCTCTGTATTGCACGGAGGGGAGGATGTTAGGCTGATTATTGATGAGCTCTGTCTTGCACGGAGGAGAGGATGTTAGGCTGATTATTGATGAGCTCTGTATTGCACGGAGGGGAGGAGGGGAGGATTTTAGGCTGAACATTGATGAGCTCTGTATTGCGCAGAGGGGAGGAGGGGAGAATGTTTGGCTGATTATTGATGAGCTCTGTATTGCACGGAGGGGAGGAGGGGAGAATGTTTGGCTGATTATTGATGAGCTCTGTATTGCACGGAGGGGAGGATGTTAGGCTGATTATTGATGAGCTCTGTCTTGCACGGAGGAGAAGATGTTAGGCTGACTATTGATGAGCTCTGTATTGCGCAGAGGGGAGGATGTTAGGCTGATTATTGATGAGCTCTGTATTGCACGGAGGGGAGGATGTTAGGCTGATTATTGATGAGCTCTGTCTTGCACGGAGGAGAGGATGTTAGGCTGATTATTGATGAGCTCTGTATTGCACGGAGGGGAGGAGGGGAGGATTTTAGGCTGAACATTGATGAGCTCTGTATTGCGCAGAGGGGAGGAGGGGAGAATGTTTGGCTGATTATTGATGAGCTCTGTATTGCACGGAGGGGAGGAGGGGAGAATGTTTGGCTGATTATTGATGAGCTCTGTATTGCACGGAGGGGAGGATGTTAGGCTGATTATTGATGAGCTCTGTCTTGCACTGAGGGGAGGATGTTAGGCTGATTATTGATGAGCTCTGTATTGCACGGAGGAGAGGATGTTAGGCTGATTATTGATGAGCTCTGTATTGCACGGAGGAGAGGATTTTAGGCTGAACATTGATGAGCTCTGTATTGCGCAGAGGGGAGGAGGGGAGAATGTTTGGCTGATTATTGATGAGCTCTGTATTGCACGGAGGGGAGGATGTTAGGCTGATTATTGATGAGCTCTGTCTTGCACTGAGGGGAGGATGTTAGGCTGATTATTGATGAGCTCTGTATTGCACGGAGGAGAGGATGTTAGGCTGATTATTGATGAGCTCTGTATTGCACCGAGGGGAGGACGGGAGGATGATAGGCTGATTATTGATGAGCTCTGCATTGCATGGAGGGGAGGATGTTAGGCTGAATATTGATGTTCTGTATTGCACGGAGCGGAGGAAGGGAGGATGTTAGGCTGATTATTGATGAGCTCTGTATTGCACGGAGGGGAGGATGTTAGGCTGATTATGGATGAGCTCTGAATTGCACGGAGGGGAGGAGGGGAGGATGTTAGGCTGATTATTGATAAGCTCTGTATTGCACGGAGGGGAGGAGGGGAGGATGTTAGACTGATTATTGATGAGTTCTGTATTGCACGGAGGGGAGGAGGGGAGGATATCAGGCTGATTATGGATGAACTCTGTATTGCATGGAGGGGAGCAGGGGGGGAGTTAGCCTGATTATCCATAAGCTGCGTATTTCACGGTGAGGAGGATGTTAGACTGATTATTGATGAGCTCTGTATTGCACGGAGGGGAGGATGTTAGGCTGATTATTGATGAGCTCTGTATTGCACGGAGGGTAGGATGTTAGGCTGATTATTAATGAGCTCTGTATTGCACGGCGGGGAGGATGTTAGGCTGATTATTGATGAGCTCTGTATTGTACGGAGGGGAGGATGTTAGGATGATTATTGATGAGCTCTGTATTGCACAGAGTGGAGGAGGGGAGGATGTGAGGCTGATTATTGATGAGCTCTGTATTGCACCGAGGGGAGGAGGGGAAGATGTTAGGCTGATTATTGATGAGCTCTGTATTGCACGGAGGGGAGGATGTTATGCTGATTATTGATGAGCTCTGTATTGCACGGAGGGGAGGATGTTAGGCTGATTATTGATGAGCTCTGTATTGCACGGAGGGGAGGATGTCAGGCTGATTATTGATGAGCTCTGTATTGCACGGAGGGAAGGACGGGACGGTGTTTGGCTGATTATTGATGAGCTCTGTATTGCACTGAGGGGAGGATGTTAGGCTGATTATTGATGAGCTCTGTTTTGCATGGAGGGGAGGATGTTAGGCTGATTATTGATGAGCTCTGTCTTGCACTGAGGGGAGGATGTTAGGCTCATTATTGATGAGCTCTGTATTGCACGGAGGGGAGGAGGGGAGTATTTTAGGCTGAATATTGATGAGCTCTGTATTGCACGGAGGGGAGGATGTTAGGCTGATTATTGATGAGCTCTGTATTGCACGGAGGGGAGGAGGGGAGGGTTTTAGGCTGAATATTGATGAGCTCTGTATTGCACGGAGGGGAGGATGTTAGGCTGATTATTGATGAGCTCTGTGTTGCACGGAGGGGAGGAGGGGAGGATGTTAGGCTGATTATTGATGACTTCTGTATTGCACCGAGGGGAGGATGTTAGGCTGAATATTGATGAGCTCTGCATTGCATGGAGGGGAGTAGAGTAGGATGTTAGGCTGATTATTGATGAGCTCTGTATTGCATGGAGGGGAGGAGGGGAGGATGATAGGCTGATTATTGATGAGCTCTGTATTGCACTGAGGGGAGGATGTTAGGCTGATTATTGATGAGATCTGTCTTGCACTGAGGGGAGGATGTTAGGCTGATTATTGATGAACTCTGTATTGCACGGAGGGGAGGATGTTAGGCTGATTATTGATGAGCTCTGTATTGCACGGAGGGGAGGAGAGGAGGATGTTAGACTGATTATTGATGAGCTCTGTATTGCACGGAGGGGAGGAGCGGAGGATGTTAGGCTGATTATTGATGAGCTCTGTATTGCTCGGAGGGGAGGATGTTAGGCTGATTATTGATGAGATCTGTCTTGCACTGAGGGGAGGATGTTAGGCTGATTATTGATGAGCTCTGTATTGCATGGAGGGGAGGAGGGGAGGATGTTAGGCTGACTATTGATGAGATCTGTCTTGCACTGAGGGGAGGATGTTAGGCTGATTATTGATGAGCTCTGTATTGCACGGAGGGGAGGATGTTAGGCTGATTATTGATGAGCTCTGTATTGCATGGAGGGGAGGAGGGGAGGATGTTTGGCTGATTATTGATCAGGTCTGTATTGCACGGAGGGGAGGAGGGGAGGATGTTAGGCTGATTATTGATGAGCTCTGTCTTGCACGGAGGAGAAGATGTTTGGCTGATTATTGATGAGCTCTGTATTGCACAGAGGGGAGGATGTTAGGCTGATTATTGATGAGCTCTGTATTGCGCAGAGGGGAGGATGTTAGGCTGATTATTGATGAGCTCTGTATTGCATGGAGGGGAGGATGTTAGGCTGATTATTGATGAGCTCTGTATTGCGCAGAGGGGAGGAGGGGAGAATGTTTGGCTGATTATTGATGAGCTCTGTATTGCACGGAGGGGAGGATGTTAGGCTGATTATTGATGAGCTCTGTCTTGCACGGAGGAGAGGATGTTAGGCTGATTATTGATGAGCTCTGTATTGCCCAGAGGGGAGGAGGGGAGAATGTTTGGCTGATTATTGATGAGCTCTGTATTGCACGGAGGGGAGGATGTTAGGCTGATTATTGATGAGCTCTGTCTTGCACGGAGGAGAGGATGTTAGGCTGATTATTGATGAGTTCTGTATTGCACCGAGGGGAGGACGGGAGGATGATAGGCTGATTATTAATGAGCTCTGTATTGCACGGAGGGGAGGATGTTAGGCTGATTATTGATGAGCTCTGTATTGTACGGAGGGGAGGATGTTAGGATGATTATTGATGAGCTCTGTATTGCACAGAGTGGAGGAGGGGAGGATGTGAGGCTGATTATTGATGAGCTCTGTATTGCACCGAGGGGAGGAGGGGAAGATGTTAGGCTGATTATTGATGAGCTCTGTATTGCACGGAGGGGAGGATGTTATGCTGATTATTGATGAGCTCTGTATTGCACGGAGGGGAGGATGTTAGGCTGATTATTGATGAGCTCTGTATTGCACGGAGGGGAGGATGTCAGGCTGATTATTGATGAGCTCTGTATTGCACGGAGGGAAGGACGGGACGGTGTTTGGCTGATTATTGATGAGCTCTGTATTGCACTGAGGGGAGGATGTTAGGCTGATTATTGATGAGCTCTGTTTTGCATGGAGGGGAGGATGTTAGGCTGATTATTGATGAGCTCTGTCTTGCACTGAGGGGAGGATGTTAGGCTGATTATTGATGAGCTCTGTATTGCACGGAGGGGAGGAGGGGAGTATTTTAGGCTGAATATTGATGAGCTCTGTATTGCACGGAGGGGAGGATGTTAGGCTGATTATTGATGAGCTCTGTATTGCACGGAGGGGAGGAGGGGAGGGTTTTAGGCTGAATATTGATGAGCTCTGTATTGCACGGAGGGGAGGATGTTAGGCTGATTATTGATGAGCTCTGTGTTGCACGGAGGGGAGGAGGGGAGGATGTTAGGCTGATTATTGATGACTTCTGTATTGCACCGAGGGGAGGATGTTAGGCTGAATATTGATGAGCTCTGCATTGCATGGAGGGGAGTAGAGTAGGATGTTAGGCTGATTATTGATGAGCTCTGTATTGCATGGAGGGGAGGAGGGGAGGATGATAGGCTGATTATTGATGAGCTCTGTATTGCACTGAGGGGAGGATGTTAAGCTGATTATTGATGAGATCTGTCTTGCACTGAGGGGAGGATGTTAGGCTGATTATTGATGAACTCTGTATTGCACGGAGGGGAGGATGTTAGGCTGATTATTGATGAGCTCTGTATTGCACGGAGGGGAGGAGAGGAGGATGTTAGACTGATTATTGATGAGCTCTGTATTGCACGGAGGGGAGGAGGGGAGGATGTTAGGCTGATTATTGATGAGCTCTGTATTGCACGGAGGGGTGAGCGGAGGATGTTAGGCTGATGATTGATGAACTCTGTATTGCACGGAGGGGAGGAGCGGAGGATGTTAGGCTGATTATTGATGAGCTCTGTATTGCTCGGAGGGGAGGATGTTAGGCTGATTATTGATGAGATCTGTCTTGCACTGAGGGGAGGATGTTAGGCTGATTATTGATGAGCTCTGTATTGCATGTAGGGGAGGAGGGGAGGATGTTAGGCTGACTATTGATGAGATCTGTCTTGCACTGAGGGGAGGATGTTAGGCTGATTATTGATGAGCTCTGTATTGCACGGAGGGGAGGATGTTAGGCTGATTATTGATGAGCTCTGTATTGCATGGAGGGGAGGAGGGGAGGATGTTTGGCTGATTATTGATCAGGTCTGTATTGCACGGAGGGGAGGAGGGGAGGATGTTAGGCTGATTATTGATGAGCTCTGTCTTGCACGGAGGAGAAGATGTTAGGCTGACTATTGATGAGCTCTGTATTGCGCAGAGGGGAGGATGTTAGGCTGATTATTGATGAGCTCTGTATTGCACGGAGGAGAGGATGTTAGGCTGATTATTGATGAGCTCTGTATTGCACGGAGGGGAGGATGTTAGGCTGATTATTGATGAGTTCTGTATTGCACGGAGGGGAGGATGTTAGGCTGATTATTGATGAGATCTGTCTTGCACTGAGGGGAGGATGTTAGGCTGATTATTGATGAGATCTGTATTGCACGGAGGGGAGGATGTTAGGCTGATTATTGATGAGCTCTTTATTGCACGGAGGGGAGGATGTTAGGCTGATTATTGATGAGCTCTGTATTGCACAGAGGGGAGGATGTTAGGCTGATTATTGATGAGATCTGTCTTGCACTGGGGGGAGGAGGGGAGGATGTTAGGCTGATTATTGATGAGATCTGTCTTGCACTGAGGGGAGGATGTTAGGCTGATTATTGATGAGATCTGTCTTGCACTGAGGGGAGTAGGGGAGGATGTTAGGCTGATTATTGGTGAGTTCTGTATTGCACTGAGGGGAGGATGTTAGGCTGATTATTGATGAGATCTGTCTTGCACTGAGGGGAGGATGTTAGGCTGATTATTGATCAGCTTTGTATTGCATGGAGGGGAGGACGGGAGGATGTTAGGCTGATTATTGATGAGCTCTGTATTGCACGGAGGGGAGGATGTTAGGCTGATTATTGATGAGCTCTGTATTGGATGGAGGGAAGGAGGGGAGAATGTTAGGCTGATTATTGATGAGCTCTGTACTGCACGGAGGGGAGGAGGGTAGGATGTTAGGCTGATTATTGATGAGCTCTGTACTGCACAGAGGGGAGGAGGGGAGGATGTTAGACTGATTATTGATGAGCTCTGTATTGCACGGAGGGAAGGACGGGAGGATGTTAGGCTGATTATTGATGAGCTCTGTATTGCACGGAGGGCAGGATGTTAGGCTGAATATTGATGAGCTCTGTATTGCACGGAGGGGAGGATGTTAGGCTGATTATTGATGAGCTCTGTATTGCACTGAGGGGAGGATGTTAGGCTGATTATTGATGAGCTCTGTATTGCACGGAGGGGAGGATGTTAGGCTGATTATTGATGAGCTCCGTATTGCACGGAGGGGAGGAGGGGAGGATGTTAGACTGATTATTGATGAGATCTGTCTTGCACTGAGGGGAGGATGTTAGGCTGATTATTGATGAGCTCTGTATTGCACGGAGGGGAGGAGGGGAGGATGTTAGGCTGATTATTGATGAGCTCTGTATTGCACGGAGGGGAGGAGCGGAGGATGTTAGGCTGATTATTGATGAGCTCTGTATTGCTCGGAGGGGAGGATGTTAGGCTGATTATTGATGAGCTCTGTATTGCACGGAGGGGAGGAGCGGAGGATATTAGGCTGATTATTGATGAGCTCTGTATTGCTCGGAGGGGAGGATGTTAGGCTGATTATTGATGAGATCAGTCTTGCACTGAGGGGAGGATGTTAGGCTGATTATTGATAAGCTCTGTATTGCACGGAGGGGAGGAGGGGAGGATGTTAGGCTGATTATGGATGAGTTCTGTATTGCACGGAGGGGAGGAGGGGAGGATATCAGGCTGATTATGGATGAACTCTGTATTGCATGGAGGGGAGCAGGGGGGGAGTTAGCCTGATTATCGACAAGCTGCGTATTTCACGGTGAGGAGGATGTTAGACTGATTATTGATGAGCTCTGTATTGCACGGAGGGGAGGATGTTAGGCAGATTATTGATTAGCTCTGTATTGCACGGAGGGTAGGATGTTAGGCTGATTATTAATGAGCTCTGTATTGCACGGAGGGGAGGATGTTAGGCTGATTATTGATGAGCTCTGTATTGTACGGAGGGGAGGATGTTAGGATGATTATTGATGAGCTCTGTATTGCACAGAGTGGAGGAGGGGAGGATGTGAGGCTGATTATTGATGAGCTCTGTATGGCACCGAGGGGAGGAGGGGAAGATGTTAGGCTGATTATTGATGAGCTCTGTTTTGCACGGAGGGGAGGATGTTATGCTGATTATTGATGAGCTCTGTATTGCACGGAGGGGAGGATGTTAGGCTGATTATTGATGAGCTCTGTATTGCACAGAGGGGAGGATGGGAGGATGTTAGGCTGATTATTGATGAGCTCTGTACTGCACGGAGGGGAGGATGGGAGGATGTTAGGCTGATTATTGATGAGCTCTGTATTGCACGGAGGGGAGGATGTTAGGCTGATTATTGATGAGATCTGTATTGCACGGAGGGAAGGACGGGACCTTGTTTGGCTGATTATTGATGAGCTCTGTATTGCACTGAGGGGAGGATGTTAGGCTGATTATTGATGAGCTCTGTATTGCACGGAGGGGAGGATGTTAGGCTGATTATTGATGAGCTCTGTCTTGCACTGAGGGGAGGATGTTAGGCTGATTATTGATGAGCTCTGTATTGCACGGAGGGGAGGAGGGGAGGATTTTAGGCTGAATATTGATGAGCTCTGTATTGCACGGAGGGGAGGATGTTAGGCTGATTATTGATGAGCTCTGTGTTGCACGGAGGGGAGGAGGGGAGGATGTTAGGCTGATTATTGATGAGCTCTGTATTGCACCGAGGGGAGGATGTTAGGTTGAATATTGATGAGCTCTGCATTGCATGGAGGGGAGTAGAGTAGGATGTTAGGCTGTTTATTGATGAGCTCTGTATTGCATGGAGGGGAGGAGGGGAGGATAATAGGCTGATTATTGATGAGCTCTGTATTGCATGGAGGGGAGGAGGGGAGGATGATAGGCTGATTATTGATGTTCTGTATTGCACGGAGCGGAGGAAGGGAGGATGTTAGGCTGATTATTGATGAGCTCTGTATTGCATGTAGGGGAGGAGGGGAGGATGATAGGCTGATAATTGATTATCTCTGTATTGCACGCAGGGGAGGAAGGGAGGATGTTAGGCTGATTATTGATGAGTTCTGTATTGCACAGAGGGGAGGAGGGGAGGATGTTAGGCTGATTATGGATGAGCTCTGTATTGCACGGAGGGTAGGAGGGGAGGATATCAGGCTGATTATGGATGAACTCTGTATTGCATGTAGGGGAGCAGGGGGGGAGTTAGCCTGATTATCGACAAGCTGCGTATTTCACGGTGAGGAGGATGTTAGACTGATTATTGATGAGCTCTGTATTGCACCGAGGGGAGGAGAGGAAGATGTTAGGCTGATTATTGATGAGCTCTGTATTGCACTGAGGGGAGGATGTTAGGCTGATTATTGATGAGATCTGTCTTGCACTGAGGGGAGGATGTTAGGCTGATTATTGATGAACTCTGTATTGCTCGGAGGGGAGGATGTTAGGCTGATTATTGATGAGATCTGTCTTGCACTGAGGGGAGGATGTTAGGCTGATTATTGATGAGCTCTGTATTGCACGGAGGGGAGGAGGGGAGGATGTTAGGCTGATTATTGATGAGCTCTGTATTGCACGGAGGGGTGAGCGGAGGATGTTAGGCTGATTATTGATGAACTCTGTATTGCACGGAGGGGAGGAGCGGAGGATGTTAGGCTGATTATTGATGAGCTCTGTATTGCTCGGAGGGGAGGATGTTAGGCTGATTATTGATGAGATCTGTCTTGCACTGAGGGGAGGATGTTAGGCTGATTATTGATGAGCTCTGTATTGCATGGAGGGGAGGAGGGGAGGATGTTAGGCTGACTATTGATGAGATCTGTCTTGCACTGAGGGGAGGATGTTAGGCTGATTATTGATGAGCTCTGTATTGCACGGAGGGGAGGATGTTAGGCTGATTATTGATGAGCTCTGTCTTGCACGGAGGAGAGGATGTTAGGCTGATTATTGATGAGCTCTGTCTTGCACGGAGGAGAGGATGTTAGGCTGATTATTGATGAGCTCTGTATTGCACGGAGGAGAAGATGTTAGGCTGACTATTGATGAGCTCTGTATTGCGCAGAGGGGAGGATGTTAGGCTGATTATTGATGAGCTCTGTATTGCACGGAGGGGAGGATGTTAGGCTGATTATTGATGAGCTCTGTCTTGCACGGAGGAGAGGATGTTAGGCTGATTATTGATGAGCTCTGTATTGCACGGAGGGGAGGAGGGGAGGATTTTAGGCTGAACATTGATGAGCTCTGTATTGCGCAGAGGGGAGGAGGGGAGAATGTTTGGCTGATTATTGATGAGCTCTGTATTGCACGGAGGGGAGGAGGGGAGAATGTTTGGCTGATTATTGATGAGCTCTGTATTGCACGGAGGGGAGGATGTTAGGCTGATTATTGATGAGCTCTGTCTTGCACGGAGGAGAAGATGTTAGGCTGACTATTGATGAGCTCTGTATTGCGCAGAGGGGAGGATGTTAGGCTGATTATTGATGAGCTCTGTATTGCACGGAGGGGAGGATGTTAGGCTGATTATTGATGAGCTCTGTCTTGCACGGAGGAGAGGATGTTAGGCTGATTATTGATGAGCTCTGTATTGCACGGAGGGGAGGAGGGGAGGATTTTAGGCTGAACATTGATGAGCTCTGTATTGCGCAGAGGGGAGGAGGGGAGAATGTTTGGCTGATTATTGATGAGCTCTGTATTGCACGGAGGGGAGGAGGGGAGAATGTTTGGCTGATTATTGATGAGCTCTGTATTGCACGGAGGGGAGGATGTTAGGCTGATTATTGATGAGCTCTGTCTTGCACTGAGGGGAGGATGTTAGGCTGATTATTGATGAGCTCTGTATTGCACGGAGGAGAGGATGTTAGGCTGATTATTGATGAGCTCTGTATTGCACGGAGGAGAGGATTTTAGGCTGAACATTGATGAGCTCTGTATTGCGCAGAGGGGAGGAGGGGAGAATGTTTGGCTGATTATTGATGAGCTCTGTATTGCACGGAGGGGAGGATGTTAGGCTGATTATTGATGAGCTCTGTCTTGCACTGAGGGGAGGATGTTAGGCTGATTATTGATGAGCTCTGTATTGCACGGAGGAGAGGATGTTAGGCTGATTATTGATGAGCTCTGTATTGCACCGAGGGGAGGACGGGAGGATGATAGGCTGATTATTGATGAGCTCTGCATTGCATGGAGGGGAGGATGTTAGGCTGAATATTGATGTTCTGTATTGCACGGAGCGGAGGAAGGGAGGATGTTAGGCTGATTATTGATGAGCTCTGTATTGCACGGAGGGGAGGATGTTAGGCTGATTATGGATGAGCTCTGAATTGCACGGAGGGGAGGAGGGGAGGATGTTAGGCTGATTATTGATAAGCTCTGTATTGCACGGAGGGGAGGAGGGGAGGATGTTAGACTGATTATTGATGAGTTCTGTATTGCACGGAGGGGAGGAGGGGAGGATATCAGGCTGATTATGGATGAACTCTGTATTGCATGGAGGGGAGCAGGGGGGGAGTTAGCCTGATTATCCATAAGCTGCGTATTTCACGGTGAGGAGGATGTTAGACTGATTATTGATGAGCTCTGTATTGCACGGAGGGGAGGATGTTAGGCTGATTATTGATGAGCTCTGTATTGCACGGAGGGTAGGATGTTAGGCTGATTATTAATGAGCTCTGTATTGCACGGCGGGGAGGATGTTAGGCTGATTATTGATGAGCTCTGTATTGTACGGAGGGGAGGATGTTAGGATGATTATTGATGAGCTCTGTATTGCACAGAGTGGAGGAGGGGAGGATGTGAGGCTGATTATTGATGAGCTCTGTATTGCACCGAGGGGAGGAGGGGAAGATGTTAGGCTGATTATTGATGAGCTCTGTATTGCACGGAGGGGAGGATGTTATGCTGATTATTGATGAGCTCTGTATTGCACGGAGGGGAGGATGTTAGGCTGATTATTGATGAGCTCTGTATTGCACGGATGGGAGGATGTCAGGCTGATTATTGATGAGCTCTGTATTGCACGGAGGGAAGGACGGGACGGTGTTTGGCTGATTATTGATGAGCTCTGTATTGCACTGAGGGGAGGATGTTAGGCTGATTATTGATGAGCTCTGTTTTGCATGGAGGGGAGGATGTTAGGCTGATTATTGATGAGCTCTGTCTTGCACTGAGGGGAGGATGTTAGGCTCATTATTGATGAGCTCTGTATTGCACGGAGGGGAGGAGGGGAGTATTTTAGGCTGAATATTGATGAGCTCTGTATTGCACGGAGGGGAGGATGTTAGGCTGATTATTGATGAGCTCTGTATTGCACGGAGGGGAGGAGGGGAGGGTTTTAGGCTGAATATTGATGAGCTCTGTATTGCACGGAGGGGAGGATGTTAGGCTGATTATTGATGAGCTCTGTGTTGCACGGAGGGGAGGAGGGGAGGATGTTAGGCTGATTATTGATGACTTCTGTATTGCACCGAGGGGAGGATGTTAGGCTGAATATTGATGAGCTCTGCATTGCATGGAGGGGAGTAGAGTAGGATGTTAGGCTGATTATTGATGAGCTCTGTATTGCATGGAGGGGAGGAGGGGAGGATGATAGGCTGATTATTGATGAGCTCTGTATTGCACTGAGGGGAGGATGTTAGGCTGATTATTGATGAGATCTGTCTTGCACTGAGGGGAGGATGTTAGGCTGATTATTGATGAACTCTGTATTGCACGGAGGGGAGGATGTTAGGCTGATTATTGATGAGCTCTGTATTGCACGGAGGGGAGGAGAGGAGGATGTTAGACTGATTATTGATGAGCTCTGTATTGCACGGAGGGGAGGAGCGGAGGATGTTAGGCTGATTATTGATGAGCTCTGTATTGCTCGGAGGGGAGGATGTTAGGCTGATTATTGATGAGATCTGTCTTGCACTGAGGGGAGGATGTTAGGCTGATTATTGATGAGCTCTGTATTGCATGGAGGGGAGGAGGGGAGGATGTTAGGCTGACTATTGATGAGATCTGTCTTGCACTGAGGGGAGGATGTTAGGCTGATTATTGATGAGCTCTGTATTGCACGGAGGGGAGGATGTTAGGCTGATTATTGATGAGCTCTGTATTGCATGGAGGGGAGGAGGGGAGGATGTTTGGCTGATTATTGATCAGGTCTGTATTGCACGGAGGGGAGGAGGGGAGGATGTTAGGCTGATTATTGATGAGCTCTGTCTTGCACGGAGGAGAAGATGTTTGGCTGATTATTGATGAGCTCTGTATTGCACAGAGGGGAGGATGTTAGGCTGATTATTGATGAGCTCTGTATTGCGCAGAGGGGAGGATGTTAGGCTGATTATTGATGAGCTCTGTATTGCATGGAGGGGAGGATGTTAGGCTGATTATTGATGAGCTCTGTATTGCGCAGAGGGGAGGAGGGGAGAATGTTTGGCTGATTATTGATGAGCTCTGTATTGCACGGAGGGGAGGATGTTAGGCTGATTATTGATGAGCTCTGTCTTGCACGGAGGAGAGGATGTTAGGCTGATTATTGATGAGCTCTGTATTGCCCAGAGGGGAGGAGGGGAGAATGTTTGGCTGATTATTGATGAGCTCTGTATTGCACGGAGGGGAGGATGTTAGGCTGATTATTGATGAGCTCTGTCTTGCACGGAGGAGAGGATGTTAGGCTGATTATTGATGAGTTCTGTATTGCACCGAGGGGAGGACGGGAGGATGATAGGCTGATTATTAATGAGCTCTGTATTGCACGGAGGGGAGGATGTTAGGCTGATTATTGATGAGCTCTGTATTGTACGGAGGGGAGGATGTTAGGATGATTATTGATGAGCTCTGTATTGCACAGAGTGGAGGAGGGGAGGATGTGAGGCTGATTATTGATGAGCTCTGTATTGCACCGAGGGGAGGAGGGGAAGATGTTAGGCTGATTATTGATGAGCTCTGTATTGCACGGAGGGGAGGATGTTATGCTGATTATTGATGAGCTCTGTATTGCACGGAGGGGAGGATGTTAGGCTGATTATTGATGAGCTCTGTATTGCACGGAGGGGAGGATGTCAGGCTGATTATTGATGAGCTCTGTATTGCACGGAGGGAAGGACGGGACGGTGTTTGGCTGATTATTGATGAGCTCTGTATTGCACTGAGGGGAGGATGTTAGTCTGATTATTGATGAGCTCTGTTTTGCATGGAGGGGAGGATGTTAGGCTGATTATTGATGAGCTCTGTCTTGCACTGAGGGGAGGATGTTAGGCTGATTATTGATGAGCTCTGTATTGCACGGAGGGGAGGAGGGGAGTATTTTAGGCTGAATATTGATGAGCTCTGTATTGCACGGAGGGGAGGATGTTAGGCTGATTATTGATGAGCTCTGTATTGCACGGAGGGGAGGAGGGGAGGGTTTTAGGCTGAATATTGATGAGCTCTGTATTGCACGGAGGGGAGGATGTTAGGCTGATTATTGATGAGCTCTGTGTTGCACGGAGGGGAGGAGGGGAGGATGTTAGGCTGATTATTGATGACTTCTGTATTGCACCGAGGGGAGGATGTTAGGCTGAATATTGATGAGCTCTGCATTGCATGGAGGGGAGTAGAGTAGGATGTTAGGCTGATTATTGATGAGCTCTGTATTGCATGGAGGGGAGGAGGGGAGGATGATAGGCTGATTATTGATGAGCTCTGTATTGCACTGAGGGGAGGATGTTAAGCTGATTATTGATGAGATCTGTCTTGCACTGAGGGGAGGATGTTAGGCTGATTATTGATGAACTCTGTATTGCACGGAGGGGAGGATGTTAGGCTGATTATTGATGAGCTCTGTATTGCACGGAGGGGAGGAGAGGAGGATGTTAGACTGATTATTGATGAGCTCTGTATTGCACGGAGGGGAGGAGGGGAGGATGTTAGGCTGATTATTGATGAGCTCTGTATTGCACGGAGGGGTGAGCGGAGGATGTTAGGCTGATGATTGATGAACTCTGTATTGCACGGAGGGGAGGAGCGGAGGATGTTAGGCTGATTATTGATGAGCTCTGTATTGCTCGGAGGGGAGGATGTTAGGCTGATTATTGATGAGATCTGTCTTGCACTGAGGGGAGGATGTTAGGCTGATTATTGATGAGCTCTGTATTGCATGTAGGGGAGGAGGGGAGGATGTTAGGCTGACTATTGATGAGATCTGTCTTGCACTGAGGGGAGGATGTTAGGCTGATTATTGATGAGCTCTGTATTGCACGGAGGGGAGGATGTTAGGCTGATTATTGATGAGCTCTGTATTGCATGGAGGGGAGGAGGGGAGGATGTTTGGCTGATTATTGATCAGGTCTGTATTGCACGGAGGGGAGGAGGGGAGGATGTTAGGCTGATTATTGATGAGCTCTGTCTTGCACGGAGGAGAAGATGTTAGGCTGACTATTGATGAGCTCTGTATTGCGCAGAGGGGAGGATGTTAGGCTGATTATTGATGAGCTCTGTATTGCACGGAGGAGAGGATGTTAGGCTGATTATTGATGAGCTCTGTATTGCGCAGAGGGGAGGAGGGGAGAATGTTTGGCTGATTATTGATGAGCTCTGTATTGCACGGAGGGGAGGATGTTAGGCTGATTATTGATGAGCTCTGTCTTGCACGGAGGAGAGGATGTTAGGCTGATTATTGATGAGCTCTGTATTGCGCAGAGGGGAGGAGGGGAGAATGTTTGGCTGATTATTGATGAGCTCTGTATTGCACGGAGGGGAGGATGTTAGGCTGATTATTGATGAGCTCTGTCTTGCACGGAGGAGAGGATGTTAGGCTGATTATTGATGAGCTCTGTATTGCCCAGAGGGGAGGAGGGGAGAATGTTTGGCTGATTATTGATGAGCTCTGTCTTGCACGGAGGAGAGGATGTTAGGCTGATTATTGATGAGTTCTGTATTGCACGGAGGGGAGGACGGGAGGATGATAGGCTGATTATTAATGAGCTCTGTATTGCACGGAGGGGAGGATTTTAGGCTGATTATTGATGAGCTCTGTATTGTACGGAGGGGAGGATGTTAGGATGATTATTGATGAGCTCTGTATTGCACAGAGTGGAGGAGGGGAGGATGTGAGGCTGATTATTGATGAGCTCTGTATTGCACCGAGGGGAGGAGGGGAAGATGTTAGGCTGATTATTGATGAGCTCTGTATTGCACGGAGGGGAGGATGTTATGCTGATTATTGATGAGCTCTGTATTGCACGGAGGGGAGGATGTTAGGCTGATTATTGATGAGCTCTGTATTGCACGGAGGGGAGGATGTCAGGCTGATTATTGATGAGCTCTGTATTGCACGGAGGGAAGGACGGGACGGTGTTTGGCTGATTATTGATGAGCTCTGTATTGCACGGAGGGGAGGAGGGGAGAATGTTTGGCTGATTATTGATGAGCTCTGTATTGCACGGAGGGGAGGATGTTAGGCTGATTATTGATGAGCTCTGTCTTGCACTGAGGGGAGGATGTTAGGCTCATTATTGATGAGCTCTGTATTGCACGGAGGGGAGGAGGGGAGTATTTTAGGCTGAATATTGATGAGCTCTGTATTGCACGGAGGGGAGGATGTTAGGCTGATTATTGATGAGCTCTGTATTGCACGGAGGGGAGGAGGGGAGGGTTTTAGGCTGAATATTGATGAGCTCTGTATTGCACGGAGGGGAGGATGTTAGGCTGATTATTGATGAGCTCTGTGTTGCACGGAGGGGAGGAGGGGAGGATGTTAGGCTGATTATTGATGAGCTCTGTGTTGCACGGAGGGGAGGAGGGGAGGATGTTAGGCTGATTATTGATGAGCTCTGTATTGCACGGAGGGGAGGAGTGGAGGGTTTTAGGCTGAATATTGATGAGCTCTGTATTGCACGGAGGGGAGGATGTTAGGCTGATTATTGATGAGCTCTGTACTGCACGGAGGGGAGGAGGGGAGGATGTTAGGCTGATTATTGATGACTTCTGTATTGCACCGAGGGGAGGATGTTAGGCTGAATATTGATGAGCTCTGCATTGCATGGAGGGGAGTAGAGTAGGATGTTAGGCTGATTATTGATGAGCTCTGTATTGCATGGAGGGGAGGAGGGGAGGATGATAGGCTGATTATTGATGAGCTCTGTATTGCACGGAGGGGAGGATGTTAGGCTGATTATTGATGAGATCTGTCTTGCACTGAGGGGAGGATGTTAGGCTGATTATTGATGAACTCTGTATTGCACGGAGGGGAGGATGTTAGGCTGATTATTGATGAGCTCTGTATTGCACGGAGGGGAGGAGAGGAGGATGTTAGACTGATTATTGATGAGCTCTGTATTGCACGGAGGGGAGGAGGGGAGGATGTTAGGCTGATTATTGATGAGCTCTGTATTGCACGGAGGGGTGAGCGGAGGATGTTAGGCTGATTATTGATGAACTCTGTATTGCACGGAGGGGAGGAGCGGAGGATGTTAGGCTGATTATTGATGAGCTCTGTATTGCTCGGAGGGGAGGATGTTAGGCTGATTATTGATGAGATCTGTCTTGCACTGAGGGGAGGATGTTAGGCTGATTATTGATGAGCTCTGTATTGCATGGAGGGGAGGAGGGGAGGATGTTAGGCTGACTATTGATGAGATCTGTCTTGCACTGAGGGGAGGATGTTAGGCTGATTATTGATGAGCTCTGTATTGCACGGAGGGGAGGATGTTAGGCTGATTATTGATGAGCTCTGTATTGCATGGAGGGGAGGAGGGGAGGATGTTTGGCTGATTATTGATCAGGTCTGTATTGCACGGAGGGGAGGAGGGGAGGATGTTAGGCTGATTATTGATGAGCTCTGTCTTGCACGGAGGAGAAGTTGTTAGGCTGACTATTGATGAGCTCTGTATTGCGCAGAGGGGAGGATGTTAGGCTGATTATTGATGAGCTCTGTATTGCACGGAGGAGAGGATGTTAGGCTGATTATTGATGAGCTCTGTATTGCGCAGAGGGGAGGAGGGGAGAATGTTTGGCTGATTATTGATGAGCTCTGTATTGCACGGAGGGGAGGATGTTAGGCTGATTATTGATGAGCTCTGTATTGCACGGAGGGGAGGAGGAGAGGATGTTAGGCTGATTATTGATGAGCTCTGTATTGCCCAGAGGGGAGGAGGGGAGAATGTTTGGCTGATTATTGATGAGCTCTGTATTGCACGGAGGGGAGGATGTTAGGCTGATTATTGATGAGCTCTGTCTTGCACGGAGGAGAGGATGTTAGGCTGATTATTGATGAGTTCTGTATTGCACCGAGGGGAGGACGGGAGGATGATAGGCTGATTATTGATGAGCTCTGCATTGCATGGAGGGGAGGATGTTAGGCTGAATATTGATGTTCTGTATTGCACGGAGCGGAGGAAGGGAGGATGTTAGGCTGATTATTGATGAGCTCTGTATTGCACGGAGGGGAGGATGTTAGGCTGATTATGAATGAGCTCTGAATTGCACGGAGGGGAGGATGTTAGGCTGAATATTGATGAGCTTTGTATTGCACGGAGGGGAGGAAGGGAGGATGTTAGGCTGATTATGGATGATCTCTGTATTGCACGGAGGGGAGGATGTTAGGCTGATTATGGATGAGCTCTGAATTGCACGGAGGGGAGGAGGGGAGGATGTTAGGCTGATTATTGATAAGCTCTGTATTGCACGGAGGGGAGGAGGGGAGGATGTTAGACTGATTATTGATGAGTTCTGTATTGCACGGAGGGGAGGAGGGGAGGATATCAGGCTGATTATGGATGAACTCTGTATTGCATGGAGGGGAGCAGGGGGGGAGTTAGCCTGATTATCCACAAGCTGCGTATTTCACGGTGAGGAGGATGTTAGACTGATTATTGATGAGCTCTGTATTGCACGGAGGGGAGGATGTTAGGCTGATTATTGATGAGCTCTGTATTGCACGGAGGGTAGGATGTTAGGCTGATTATTAATGAGCTCTGTATTGCACGGAGGGGAGGATGTTAGGCTGATTATTGATGAGCTCTGTATTGCACGGAGGGGAGGATGTTAGGCTGATTATTGATGAGCTCTGTATTGCACGGAGGGGAGGAGGGGAGGGTTTTAGGCTGAATATTGATGAGCTCTGTATTGCACGGAGGGGAGGATGTTAGGCTGATTATTGATGAGCTCTGTGTTGCACGGAGGGGAGGAGGGGAGGATGTTAGGCTGATTATTGATGACTTCTGTATTGCACCGAGGGGAGGATGTTAGGCTGAATATTGATGAGCTCTGCATTGCATGGAGGGGAGTAGAGTAGGATGTTAGGCTGATTATTGATGAGCTCTGTATTGCATGGAGGGGAGGAGGGGAGGATGATAGGCTGATTATTGATGAGCTCTGTATTGCACGGAGGGGAGGATGTTAGGCTGATTATTGATGAGATCTGTCTTGCACTGAGGGGAGGATGTTAGGCTGATTATTGATGAACTCTGTATTGCACGGAGGGGAGGATGTTAGGCTGATTATTGATGAGCTCTGTATTGCACGGAGGGGAGGAGAGGAGGATGTTAGACTGATTATTGATGAGCTCTGTATTGCACGGAGGGGAGGAGGGGAGGATGTTAGGCTGATTATTGATGAGCTCTGTATTGCACGGAGGGGTGAGCGGAGGATGTTAGGCTGATTATTGATGAACTCTGTATTGCACGGAGGGGAGGAGCGGAGGATGTTAGGCTGATTATTGATGAGCTCTGTATTGCTCGGAGGGGAGGATGTTAGGCTGATTATTGATGAGATCTGTCTTGCACTGAGGGGAGGATGTTAGGCTGATTATTGATGAGCTCTGTATTGCATGGAGGGGAGGAGGGGAGGATGTTAGGCTGACTATTGATGAGATCTGTCTTGCACTGAGGGGAGGATGTTAGGCTGATTATTGATGAGCTCTGTATTGCACGGAGGGGAGGATGTTAGGCTGATTATTGATGAGCTCTGTATTGCATGGAGGGGAGGAGGGGAGGATGTTTGGCTGATTATTGATCAGGTCTGTATTGCACGGAGGGGAGGAGGGGAGGATGTTAGGCTGATTATTGATGAGCTCTGTCTTGCACGGAGGAGAAGTTGTTAGGCTGACTATTGATGAGCTCTGTATTGCGCAGAGGGGAGGATGTTAGGCTGATTATTGATGAGCTCTGTATTGCACGGAGGAGAGGATGTTAGGCTGATTATTGATGAGCTCTGTATTGCGCAGAGGGGAGGAGGGGAGAATGTTTGGCTGATTATTGATGAGCTCTGTATTGCACGGAGGGGAGGATGTTAGGCTGATTATTGATGAGCTCTGTCTTGCACGGAGGAGAGGATGTTAGGCTGATTATTGATGAGCTCTGTATTGCGCAGAGGGGAGGAGGGGAGAATGTTTGGCTGATTATTGATGAGCTCTGTATTGCACGGAGGGGAGGATGTTAGGCTGATTATTGATGAGCTCTGTCTTGCACGGAGGAGAGGATGTTAGGCTGATTATTGATGAGCTCTGTATTGCCCAGAGGGGAGGAGGGGAGAATGTTTGGCTGATTATTGATGAGCTCTGTATTGCACGGAGGGGAGGATGTTAGGCTGATTATTGATGAGCTCTGTCTTGCACGGAGGAGAGGATGTTAGGCTGATTATTGATGAGTTCTGTATTGCACCGAGGGGAGGACGGGAGGATGATAAGCTGATTATTGATGAGCTCTGCATTGCATGGAGGGGAGGATGTTAGGCTGAATATTGATGTTCTGTATTGCACGGAGCGGAGGAAGGGAGGATGTTAGGCTGATTATTGATGAGCTCTGTATTGCACGGAGGGGAGGATGTTAGGCTGATTATGAATGAGCTCTGAATTGCACGGAGGGGAGGATGTTAGGCTGAATATTGATGAGCTTTGTATTGCACGGAGGGGAGGAAGGGAGGATGTTAGGCTGATTATGGATGATCTCTGTATTGCACGGAGGGGAGGATGTTAGGCTGATTATGGATGAGCTCTGAATTGCACGGAGGGGAGGATGTTAGGCTGATTATTGATGAGCTCTGTCTTGCACGGAGGAGAGGATGTTAGGCTGATTATTGATGAGCTCTGTATTGCGCAGAGGGGAGGAGGGGAGAATGTTTGGCTGATTATTGATGAGCTCTGTATTGCACGGAGGGGAGGATGTTAGGCTGATTATTGATGAGCTCTGTCTTGCACGGAGGAGAGGATGTTAGGCTGATTATTGATGAGCTCTGTATTGCCCAGAGGGGAGGAGGGGAGAATGTTTGGCTGATTATTGATGAGCTCTGTATTGCACGGAGGGGAGGATGTTAGGCTGATTATTGATGAGCTCTGTATTGCGCAGAGGGGAGGAGGGGAGAATGTTTGGCTGATTATTGATGAGCTCTGTATTGCACGGAGGGGAGGATGTTAGGCTGATTATTGATGAGTTCTGTATTGCACCGAGGGGAGGACGGGAGGATGATAGGCTGATTATTGATGAGCTCTGCATTGCATGGAGGGGAGGATGTTAGGCTGAATATTGATGTTCTGTATTGCACGGAGCGGAGGAAGGGAGGATGTTAGGCTGATTATTGATGAGCTCTGTATTGCACGGAGGGGAGGATGTTAGGCTGATTATGAATGAGCTCTGAATTGCACGGAGGGGAGGATGTTAGGCTGAATATTGATGAGCTTTGTATTGCACGGAGGGGAGGAAGGGAGGATGTTAGGCTGATTATGGATGATCTCTGTATTGCACGGAGGGGAGGATGTTAGGCTGATTATGGATGAGCTCTGAATTGCACGGAGGGGAGGAGGGGAGGATGTTAGGCTGATTATTGATAAGCTCTGTATTGCACGGAGGGGAGGAGGGGAGAATGTTAGACTGATTATTGATGAGTTCTGTATTGCACGGAGGGGAGGATGTTAGGCTGATTATTGATGAGCTCTGCATTGCATGGAGGGGATGAGCGGAGGATGTTAGGATGATTATTGATGAGCTCTGTATTGCATGGAGGGGAGGAGGGGAGGATGATAGGCTGATTTTTGATGTTCTATATTCCACGGAGAGGAGGGAGGGAGGATGTTAGGCTGATTATTGATGAGCTCTGTATTGCATGGAGGGGAGGAGGGGAGGATGTTTGGCTGATTAATGATGAGCTCTGTATTGCATGGAGGGGAGGAGGGGGGATGTTGGGCTGATTATTGATGAGCTCTGTATTGCTCGCAGGGGAGGAGCGGAGGATGTTAGGCTCATTATTGATGAGCTCTGTATTGCATGGAGAGGAGGAGGGGAGGATGATAGGCTGATTATTGATGAGTTCTGTATTGCATGGAGGGGAGGAGGGGAGGATGATAGGCTGATTATTGATTTTCTGTATTGCACGGAGGGGAGTTGAGGAGGTGGTTAGGCTGATTATTGATTATCTCTGTATTGCACGCAGGGGAGGAAGGGAGGATGTTAGGATGATTATGGATGAGTTCTGTATTGCACGGAGGGGAGGATGTTAGGCTGATTATGGATGAGCTCTGTATTGCACGTAGGGGAGAATATTAGGCTGATTATTGATGAGCTCTGTATTGCACCGAGGGGAGGACGGGAGGATGATAGGCTGATTATTGATGAGCTCTGTATTGCACGGAGGGGAGGATGTTAGGCTGAATATTGATGAGCTCTGTATTGCATGGAGGGGAGTAGAGTAGGATGTTAGGGTGATTATTGATGAGCTCTGTACTGCACGGAGGGGAGGATGATAGGCTGATTATTGATGAGCTCTGTATTGCACGGAGGGGAGGATGTTAGGCTGATTATTGATGAGCTCTGTCTTGCACGGAGGAGAGGATGTTAGGCTGATTATTGATGAGCTCTGTATTGCCCAGAGGGGAGGAGGGGAGAATGTTTGGCTGATTATTGATGAGCTCTGTATTGCACGGAGGGGAGGATGTTAGGCTGATTATTGATGAGCTCTGTCTTGCACGGAGGAGAGGATGTTAGGCTGATTATTGATGAGTTCTGTATTGCACCGAGGGGAGGACGGGAGGATGATAGGCTGATTATTGATGAGCTCTGTATTGCACGGAGGGTAGGATGTTAGGCTGATTATTAATGAGCTCTGTATTGCACGGAGGGGAGGATGTTAGGCTGATTATTGATGAGCTCTGTATTGTACGGAGGGGAGGATGTTAGGATGATTATTGATGAGCTCTGTATTGCACAGAGTGGAGGAGGGGAGGATGTGAGGCTGATTATTGATGAGCTCTGTATTGCACCGAGGGGAGGAGGGGAAGATGTTAGGCTGATTATTGATGAGCTCTGTATTGCACGGAGGGGAGGATGTTATGCTGATTATTGATGAGCTCTGTATTGCACGGAGGGGAGGATGTTAGGCTGATTATTGATGAGCTCTGTATTGCACGGAGGGGAGGATGTCAGGCTGATTATTGATGAGCTCTGTATTGCACGGAGGGAAGGACGGGACGGTGTTTGGCTGATTATTGATGAGCTCTGTATTGCACTGAGGGGAGGATGTTAGGCTGATTATTGATGAGCTCTGTATTGCATGGAGGGGAGGATGTTAGGCTGATTATTGATGAGCTCTGTCTTGCACTGAGGGGAGGATGTTAGGCTCATTATTGATGAGCTCTGTATTGCACGGAGGGGAGGAGGGGAGTATTTTAGGCTGAATATTGATGAGCTCTGTATTGCACGGAGGGGAGGATGTTAGGCTGATTATTGATGAGCTCTGTATTGCACGGAGGGGAGGAGGGGTGGATTTTAGGCTGAATATTGATGAGCTCTGTATTGCACGGAGGGGAGGATGTTAGGCTGAATATTGATGAGCTCTGTGTTGCACGGAGGGGAGGAGGGGAGGATGTTAGGCTGATTATTGATGACTTCTGTATTGCACCGAGGGGAGGATGTTAGGCTGAATATTGATGAGCTCTGCATTGCATGGAGGGGAGTAGAGTAGGATGTTAGGCTGATTATTGATGAGCTCTGTATTGCATGGAGGGGAGGAGGGGAGGATGATAGGCTGATTATTGATGAGCTCTGTATTGCATGGAGGGGAGGAGGGGAGGATGATAGGCTGATTATTGATGTTCTGTATTGCACGGAGCGGAGGAAGGGAGGATGTTAGGCTGATTATTGATGAGCTCTGTATTGCATGTAGGGGAGGAGGGGAGGATGATAGGCTGATAATTGATTATCTCTGTATTGCACGCAGGGGGGAAGGGAGGATGTTAGGCTGATTATTGATGAGTTCTGTATTGCACAGACGGGAGGAGGGGAGGATGTTAGGCTGATTATGGATGAGCTCTGTATTGCACGGAGGGTAGGAGGGGAGGATGTTAGGCTGATTATGGATGAGCTCTGTATTGCTCGGAGGGGAGGAAGTTAGGCTGATTATTGATGAGATCTGTCTTGCACTGAGGGGAGGATGTTAGGCTGATTATTGATGAGCTCTGTATTGCATGGAGGGGAGGAGGGGAGGATGTTAGGCTGACTATTGATGAGATCTGTCTTGCACTGAGGGGAGGATGTTAGGCTGATTATTGATGAGCTCTGTATTGCATGGAGGGGAGGAGGGGAGGATGTTAGGCTGATTGCTGATGAGCACTGTATTGCATGGAGGGGAGGAGGGGAGGATGTTAGGCTGATTATTGATGAGCTCTGTCTTGCACGGAAGAGAAGATGTTAGGCTGACTATTGATGAGCTCTGTATTGCGCAGAGGGGAGGATGTTAGGCTGATTATTGATGAGCTCTGTATTGCACGGAGGAGAGGATGTTAGGCTGATTATTGATGAGCTCTGTATTGCGCAGAGGGGAGGATGTTAGGCTGATTATTGATGAGCTCTGTCTTGCACGGAGGAGAGGATGTTAGGCTGATTATTGATGAGCTCTGTGTTGCACGGAGGGGAGGAGGGGAGAATGTTAGGCTGATTATTGATGAGCTCTGTATTGCATGGAGGGGAGGATGTTAGGCTGATTATTGATGAGCTCTGTATTGCACGGAGGGGAGGAGGGGAGGATGTTAGGCTGAATATTGATGAGCTCTGTATTGCGCAGAGGGGAGGAGGGGAGAATGTTAGGCTGATTATTGATGAGCTCTGTCTTGCACGGAGGAGAGGAGGGGAGGATGTTTGGCTGATTATTGATGAGCTCTGTATTGCATGGAGGGGAGGAGGGGAAGATGATAGGCTGAATATTGATGTTCTGTATTGCACGGAGCGGAGGAAGGGAGGATGTTAGGCTGATTATTGATGAGCTCTGTATTGCACGGAGGGGAGGATGTTAGGCTGATTATGGATGAGCTCTGAATTGCACGGAGGGGAGGATGATAGGCTGAATATTGATGAGCTCTGTATTGCACGGAGGGGAGGAAGGGAGGATGTTAGGCTGATTATGGATGATCTCTGTATTGCACGGAGGGGAGGATGTTAGGCTGATTATGGATGAGCTCTGAATTGCACGGAGGGGAGGAGGGGAGGATGTTAGGCTGATTATTGATAAGCTCTGTATTGCACGGAGGGGAGGAGGGGAGGATGTTAGACTGATTATTGATGAGTTCTGTATTGCACGGAGGGGAGGAGGGGAGGATATCAGGCTGATTATGGATGAACTCTGTATTGCATGGAGGGGAGCAGGGGGGGAGTTAGCCTGATTATCCACAAGCTGCGTATTTCACGGTGAGGAGGATGTTAGACTGATTATTGATGAGCTCTGTATTGCACGGAGGGGAGGATGTTAGGCTGATTATTGATGAGCTCTGTATTGCACGGAGGGTAGGATGTTAGGCTGATTATTAATGAGCTCTGTATTGCACGGAGGGGAGGATGTTAGGCTGATTATTGATGAGCTCTGTATTGTACGGAGGGGAGGATGTTAGGATGATTATTGATGAGCTCTGTATTGCACAGAGTGGAGGAGGGGAGGATGTGAGGCTGATTATTGATGAGCTCTGTATTGCACCGAGGGGAGGAGGGGAAGATGTTAGGCTGATTATTGATGAGCTCTGTTTTGCACGGAGGGGAGGATGTTATGCTGATTATTGATGAGCTCTGTATTGCACGGAGGGGAGGATGTTAGGCTGATTATTGATGAGCTCTGTATTGCACGGAGGGGAGGGTGTTAGGCTGATTATTGATGAGCTCTGTATTGCACGGAGGGGAGGATGGGAGGATGTTAGGCTGATTATTGATGAGCTCTGTCTTGCACTGAGGGGAAGATGTTAGGCTGATTATTGATGAGCTCTGTATTGCACGGAGGGGAGGATGTTAGGCTGATTATTGATGAGCTCTGTACTGCACGGAGGGGAGGATGGGAGGATGTTAGGCTGATTATTGATGAGCTCTGTCTTGCACTGAGGGGAGGATGTTAGGCTGATTATTGATGAGCTCTGTCTTGCACGGAGGAGAGGATGTTAGGCTGATTATTGATGAGCTCTGTCTTGCACGGAGGGGAGGAGGGGAGGATGTTAGGCTGATTATTGATGAGCTCTGTATTGCACGGAGGAGAGGATGTTAGGCTGATTATTGATGAGCTCTGTGTTGCACGGAGGGGAGGAGGGGAGAATGTTAGGCTGATTATTGATGAGCTCTGTATTGCATGGAGGGGAGGATGTTAGGCTGATTATTGATGAGCTCTGTATTGCACGGAGGGGAGGAGGGGAGGATGTTAGGCTGAATATTGATGAGCTCTGTATTGCGCAGAGGGGAGGAGGGGAGAATGTTAGGCTGATTATTGATGAGCTCTGTCTTGCACGGAGGAGAGGAGGGGAGGATGTTTGGCTGATTATTGATGAGCTCTGTATTGCATGGAGGGGAGGATGTTAGGCTGAATATTGATGTTCTGTATTGCACGGAGCGGAGGAAGGGAGGATGTTAGGCTGATTATTGATGAGCTCTGTATTGCACGGAGGGGAGGATGTTAGGCTGATTATGGATGAGCTCTGAATTGCACGGAGGGGAGGATGATAGGCTGAATATTGATGAGCTCTGTATTGCACGGAGGGGAGGAAGGGAGGATGTTAGGCTGATTATGGATGATCTCTGTATTGCACGGAGGGGAGGATGTTAGGCTGATTATGGATGAGCTCTGAATTGCACGGAGGGGAGGAGGGGAGGATGTTAGGCTGATTATTGATAAGCTCTGTATTGCACGGAGGGGAGGAGGGGAGGATGTTAGACTGATTATTGATGAGTTCTGTATTGCACGGAGGGGAGGAGGGGAGGATATCAGGCTGATTATGGATGAACTCTGTATTGCATGGAGGGGAGCAGGGGGGGAGTTAGCCTGATTATCCACAAGCTGCGTATTTCACGGTGAGGAGGATGTTAGACTGATTATTGATGAGCTCTGTATTGCACGGAGGGGAGGATGTTAGGCTGATTATTGATGAGCTCTGTATTGCACGGAGGGTAGGATGTTAGGCTGATTATTAATGAGCTCTGTATTGCACGGAGGGGAGGATGTTAGGCTGATTATTGATGAGCTCTGTATTGTACGGAGGGGAGGATGTTAGGATGATTATTGATGAGCTCTGTATTGCACAGAGTGGAGGAGGGGAGGATGTGAGGCTGATTATTGATGAGCTCTGTATTGCACCGAGGGGAGGAGGGGAAGATGTTAGGCTGATTATTGATGAGCTCTGTTTTGCACGGAGGGGAGGATGTTATGCTGATTATTGATGAGCTCTGTATTGCACGGAGGGGAGGATGTTAGGCTGATTATTGATGAGCTCTGTATTGCACGGAGGGGAGGGTGTTAGGCTGATTATTGATGAGCTCTGTATTGCACGGAGGGGAGGATGGGAGGATGTTAGGCTGATTATTGATGAGCTCTGTCTTGCACTGAGGGGAAGATGTTAGGCTGATTATTGATGAGCTCTGTATTGCACGGAGGGGAGGATGTTAGGCTGATTATTGATGAGCTCTGTACTGCACGGAGGGGAGGATGGGAGGATGTTAGGCTGATTATTGATGAGCTCTGTCTTGCACTGAGGGGAGGATGTTAGGCTGATTATTGATGAGCTCTGTCTTGCACTGAGGGGAGGATGTTAGGCTGATTATTGATGAGCTCTGTATTGCAAGGAGGGAAGGACGGTACGGTGTTTGGCTGATTATTGATGAGCTCTGTATTGCACTGAGGGTAGGATGTTAGGCTGATTATTGATGAGCTCTGTATTGCACGGAGGGGAGGATGTTAGGCTGATTATTGATGAGCTCTGTATTGCACGGAGGGGAGGAGGGGAGGATTTTAGGCTGAATATTGATGAGCTCTGTATTGCACGGAGGGGAGGATGTTAGGCTGATTATTGATGAGCTCTGTGTTGCACGGAGGGGAGGAGGGGAGGATGTTAGGCTGATTATTGATGACTTCTGTATTGCACCGAGGGGAGGATGTTAGGCTGAATATTGATGAGCTCGGCATTGCATGGAGGGGAGTAGAGTAGGATGTTAGGCTGATTATTGATGAGCTCTGTATTGCATGGAGGGGAGGAGGGGAGGATGATAGGCTGATTATTGATGTTCTGTATTGCACGGAGCGGAGGAAGGGAAGATGTTAGGCTGATTATTGATGAGCTCTGTATTGCATGTAGGGGAGGAGGGGAGGATGATAGGCTGATAATTGATTATCTCTGTATTGCACGCAGGGGAGGAAGGGAGGATGTTAGGCTGATTATTGATTATCTCTGTATTGCACGCAGGGGGGAAGGGAGGATGTTAGGCTGATTATTGATGAGTTCTGTATTGCACAGAGGGGAGGAGGGGAGGATGTTAGGCTGATTATGGATGAGCTCTGTATTGCACGGAGGGTAGGAGGGGAGGATATCAGGCTGATTATGGATGAACTCTGTATTGCATGGAGGGGAGCAGGGGGGGAGTTAGCCTGATTATCGACAAGCTGCGTATTTCACGGTGAGGAGGATGTTAGACTGATTATTGATGAGCTCTGTATTGCACCGAGGGGAGGAGAGGAAGATGTTAGGCTGATTATTGATGAGCTCTGTATTGCACAGAGTGGAGGAGGGGAGGATGTGAGGCTGATTATGGATGAACTCTGTATTGCACGGAGGGGAGGATGTTAGGCTGATTATTGAAGAGCTCTGTATTGCACGGAGGGGAGGATGTTAGGCTGATTATTGATGAGCTCTGTATTGCACGGAGGGGAGGATGTTAGGCTGATTATTGATGAGCTCTGTATTGCACGGAGGGGAGGATGTTAGGCTGATTATTGATGAGCTCTGTATTGCACGGAGGGGAGGATGTTAGGCTGATTATTGAAGAGCTCTGTATTGCACGGAGGGGAGGATGTTAGGCTGATTATTGATGAGCTCTGTATTGCACGGAGGGGAGGATGTTAGGCTGATTATTCATGAGCTCTCTATTGTACGGAGGGGAGGATGTTAGGCTGATTATTGATGAGCTCTGTATTACACCGAGGGGAGGAGGGGAGGATGGTAGGCTGAATATTGATGAGCTCTGCATTGCATGGAGGGGAGTAGAGTAGGATGTTAGGCTGATTATTGATGAGCTCTGTATTGCATGTAGGGGAGGAGGGTTGGATGTTTGGCTGATTATTGATGAGCTCTGTATTGCACAGAGGGGAGGAGGGGAGAATGTTAGGCATTTATTGATAAGCTCAGTGTTGCACGGAGCGGAGGAGGGGAGGATGTTAGGATGATTATTGATGAGCTCTGTATTGCACGGAGGAGAGGAGGGGAGGATGTTAGGATGATTATTGATGAGCTCTGTATTGCACGGAGGGGAGGAGGGGAGGATGTTAGGCTGATTATTGATGAGCTCTGTATTGCACGTAGGGGAGGAGGGGAGGATGTTAGGCTGATTATTGATGAGCTCTGTCTTGCACTGAGGGGAGGATGTTAGGCTGATTATTGATGAGCTCTGTATTGCAAGGAGGGAAGGACGGTACGGTGTTTGGCTGATTATTGATGAGCTCTGTATTGCACTGAGGGTAGGATGTTAGGCTGATTATTGATGAGCTCTGTATTGCACGGAGGGGAGGATGTTAGGCTGATTATTGATGAGCTCTGTATTGCACGGAGGGGAGGAGGGGAGGATTTTAGGCTGAATATTGATGAGCTCTGTATTGCACGGAGGGGAGGATGTTAGGCTGATTATTGATGAGCTCTGTGTTGCACGGAGGGGAGGAGGGGAGGATGTTAGGCTGATTATTGATGACTTCTGTATTGCACCGAGGGGAGGATGTTAGGCTGAATATTGATGAGCTCGGCAATGCATGGAGGGGAGTAGAGTAGGATGTTAGGCTGATTATTGATGAGCTCTGTATTGCATGGAGGGGAGGAGGGGAGGATGATAGGCTGATTATTGATGTTCTGTATTGCACGGAGCGGAGGAAGGGAAGATGTTAGGCTGATTATTGATGAGCTCTGTATTGCATGTAGGGGAGGAGGGGAGGATGATAGGCTGATAATTGATTATCTCTGTATTGCACGCAGGGGAGGAAGGGAGGATGTTAGGCTGATTATTGATTATCTCTGTATTGCACGCAGGGGGGAAGGGAGGATGTTAGGCTGATTATTGATGAGTTCTGTATTGCACAGAGGGGAGGAGGGGAGGATGTTAGGCTGATTATGGATGAGCTCTGTATTGCACGGAGGGGAGGAGGGGAGGATATCAGGCTGATTATGGATGAACTCTGTATTGCATGGAGGGGAGCAGGGGGGGAGTTAGCCTGATTATCGACAAGCTGCGTATTTCACGGTGAGGAGGATGTTAGACTGATTATTGATGAGCTCTGTATTGCACCGAGGGGAGGAGAGGAAGATGTTAGGCTGATTATTGATGAGCTCTGTATTGCACAGAGTGGAGGAGGGGAGGATGTGAGGCTGATTATGGATGAACTCTGTATTGCACGGAGGGGAGGATGTTAGGCTGATTATTGAAGAGCTCTGTATTGCACGGAGGGGAGGATGTTAGGCTGATTATTGATGAGCTCTGTATTGCACGGAGGGGAGGATGTTAGGCTGATTATTGATGAGCTCTGTATTGCACGGAGGGGAGGATGTTAGGCTGATTATTGATGAGCTCTGTATTGCACGGAGGGGAGGATGTTAGGCTGATTATTGAAGAGCTCTGTATTGCACGGAGGGGAGGATGTTAGGCTGATTATTGATGAGCTCTGTATTGCACGGAGGGGAGGATGTTAGGCTGATTATTCATGAGCTCTCTATTGTACGGAGGGGAGGATGTTAGGCTGATTATTGATGAGCTCTGTATTACACCGAGGGGAGGAGGGGAGGATGGTAGGCTGAATATTGATGAGCTCTGCATTGCATGGAGGGGAGTAGAGTAGGATGTTAGGCTGATTATTGATGAGCTCTGTATTGCATGTAGGGGAGGAGGGTTGGATGTTTGGCTGATTATTGATGAGCTCTGTATTGCACAGAGGGGAGGAGGGGAGAATGTTAGGCATTTATTGATAAGCTCAGTGTTGCACGGAGCGGAGGAGGGGAGGATGTTAGGATGATTATTGATGAGCTCTGTATTGCACGGAGGAGAGGAGGGGAGGATGTTAGGATGATTATTGATGAGCTCTGTATTGCACGGAGGGGAGGAGGGGAGGATGTTAGGCTGATTATTGATGAGCTCTGTATTGCACGTAGGGGAGGAGGGGAGGATGTTAGGCTGATTATTGATGAGCTCTGTATTGCACGGAGGGGAGGAAGGGAGGATGTTAGGCTGATAATTGATTATCTCTGTATTGCACGCAGGGGAGGAAGGGAGGATGTTAGGCTGATTATTGATTATCTCTGTATTGCACGCAGGGGGGAAGGGAGGATGTTAGGCTGATTATTGATGAGTTCTGTATTGCACAGAGGGGAGGAGAGGAGGATATTAGGCTGATTATGGATGAGCTCTGTATTGCACGGAGGGTAGGAGGGGAGGATGTTAGGCTGATTATGGATGAGCTCTGTATTGCACGGAGGGGAGGAGGGGAGGATATCAGGCTGATTATGGATGAACTCTGTATTGCATGGAGGGGAGCAGGGGGGGAGTTAGCCTGATTATCGATAAGCTGCGTATTTCACGGTGAGGAGGATGTTAGACTGATTATTGATGAGCTCTGTATTGCACAGAGTGGAGGACGGGAGGATGTGAGGCTGATTATTGATGAGCTCTGTATTGCACCGAGGGGAGGAGAGGAAGATGTTAGGCTGATTATTGATGAGCTCTGTATTGCACAGAGTGGAGGAGGGGAGGATGTGAGGCTGATTATTGATCAGCTCTGTATTGCACCGAGGGGATGAGGGGAAGATGTTAGGCTGATTATTGATGAGCTCTGTATTGGATAGAGGGAAGGACGGGAGGATGTTAGGGTGATTATTGATGAGCTCTCTATTACAAGGAGGGGAGGAGGGGAGGATGTTAGACTGATTATTGATGAGCTCTGTATTGCACGGAGGGGAGGATGTTAGGCTGATTGTTGATGAGCTCTCTATTACAAGGAGGGGAGGAGGGGAGGATGTTAGGCTGATTATTGATGAGCTCTGTATTGCACGGAGTGGAGGATGTTAGGCTGATTATTGATGAGCTCTGTATTGCACGGAGGGGAGGAGGGGAGGATTTTAGGCTGAATATTGATGAGCTCTGTATTGCATGGAGGGGAGGAGGGGAGGATGTTAGGCTGATTATTGATGAGCTCTGTATTGCACGGAGGGTAGGAGGGGAGGATATCAGGCTGATTATGGATGAACTCTGTATTGCATGGAGGGGAGCAGGGGGGGAGTTAGCCTGATTATCGACAAGCTGCGTATTTCACGGTGAGGAGGATGTTAGACTGATTATTGATGAGCTCTGTATTGCACTGAGGGGAGGATGATAGGCTGATTATTGATGAGCTCTGTATTACACGGAGGGGAGGATGTTAGGCTGATTATTGATGAGCTCTGTATTGCACGGAGGGGAGGATGTTAGGCTGTTTATTCATGAGCTCTGAATTGCACGGAGTGGAGGAGGGGAGGATGTGAGGCTGATAATTGATGAGCTCTGTATTGGATGGAGGGAAGGAGGGGAGGATGTTAGGATGATTATTGATGAGCTCTCTATTACAAGGAGGGGCGGGATGGGAGGATGTTAGGCTGATTATTGATGAGCTCTGTATTGGATGGAGGGAAGGAGGGGAGGATGTTAGGATGATTATTGATGAGCTCTCTATTACAAGGAGGGGCGGGAGGGGAGGATGTTAGGCTGATTATTGATGAGCTCTGTATTGGATGGAGGGAAGGAGGGGAGGATGTTAGGATGATTATTGATGAGCTCTCTATTACAAGGAGGGGCGGGAGGGGAGGATGTTAGGCTGATTATTGATGAGCTCTGTATTGCACGGAGGGGAGGAGGGGAGGATGTTAGGCTGATTATAGATTAGCTCTGTAATGCACGGAGGGGAGGATGTTAGGCTGATTATTGATGATCTCTGTATTGCACGGAGGGGAGGATGTTAGGCTGATTATTGATGAGCTCTGTATTGCACGGAGGGGAGGATGTTAGGCTGATTAATTGATGAGATCTGTATTGCATGGAGGGGAGGAGGGGAGGATGTTAGGCTGATTATTGATGAGCTCTGTATTGCACGGAGGGAAGGACGGGAGGATGTTAGGCTGATTATTGATGAGCTCTGTATTGCATGTAGGGGAGGAGGGGAGGATGTTAGGCTGATTATTGATGAGCTCTGTACTGCACGGAGGGGAGGAGGGGAGGATGTTAGGCTGATTGTTGATGAGCTCTGTATGGCACGGAGGGGAGGAGAGGAGGATTTTAGGCTGAATATTGATGAGCTCTGTATTGCACGGAGGGGAGGAGGGGAGGATGTTAGGCTGATTATTGATGAGCTCTGTATTGCACCGAGGGGAGGACGGGAGGATGATAGGCTGATTATTGATGAGCTCTGTATTGCACGGAGGGGAGGAGGGGAGGATGTTAGGCTGATTATGGATGAGCTCTGTATTGCACGGAGGGGAGGATGTTAGGCTGATTATTGATGAGCTCTGTATTGCACGGAGGGGAGGATGTTAGGCTGATTATTGATGAGCTCTGTATTGCACGGAGGGGAGGATGTTAGGCTGATTATTCATGAGCTCTCTATTGTACGGAGGGGAGGATGTTAGGCTGACTATTGATGAGATCTGTATTGAACGGAGGAGAGGAGGGGAGGATGTTAGGCTGACTATTGATGAGCTCTGTATTGCACCGAGGGGAGGAGGGTTGGATGTTTGGCTGATTATTGATGAGCTCTGTATTGCACAGAGGGGAGGAGGGGAGAATGTTAGGCATTTATTGATAAGCTCAGTGTTGCACGGAGCGGAGGAGGGGAGGATGTTAGGATGATTATTGATGAGCTCTGTATTGCACGGAGGAGAGGAGGGGAGGATGTTAGGATGATTATTGATGAGCTCTGTATTGCACGGAGGGGAGGAGGGGAGGATGTTAGGCTGATTATTAATGAGCTCTGTATTGCACGTAGGGGAGGAGGGGAGGATGTTAGGCTGATTATTGATGAGCTCTGTATTGCACAGAGGGGAGGAGGGGAGGATGTTTGGCTGATTATTGATGAGCTCTGTATTGCACAGAGGGGAGGAGGGGAGAATGTTAGGCTGATTATAGATTAGCTCTGTAATGCACGGAGGGGAGGATGTTAGGCTGATTATTGATGAGCTCTGTATTGCACGGAGGGGAGGAGGGGAGGATGTTAGGCTGATTATTGATGAGCTCTGTATTGCACTGAGGGGAGGATGTTAGGCTGATTATTGATGAGCTCTGTATTGCACGGAGGGGAGGATGCTAGGCTGATTATTGATGAGCTCTGTATTACACCGAGGGGAGGACGGGAGGATGATAGGCTGATTATTGATGAGCTCTGTATTACACGGAGGGGAGGATGTTAGGCTGATTATTGATGAGCTCTCTATTGCACGGAGGGGAGTATGTTAGGCTGATTATTGATGAGCTCTGTATTACACCGAGGGGAGGAGGGGAGGATGGTAGGCTGAATATTGATGAGCTCTGCATTGCATGGAGGGGAGTAGAGTAGGATGTTAGGCTGATTATTGATGAGCTCTGTATTGCATGTAGGGGAGGAAGGGTGGATGATAGGCGGATTATTGATGAGCTCTGTATTGCACGGAGGGGAGGATGTTAGGCTGATTATTGATGAGCTCTGTATTGTACGGAGGGGAGGATGTTAGGATGATTATTGATGAGCTATGTATTGCACGGAGGGGAGGATGTTAGGCTGATTATTAATGAGCTCTGTATTGCACAGAGTGGAGGAGGGGAGGATGTGAGGCTGATTATTGATGAGCTCTGTATTGCACCGAGGGGAGGAGGGGAAGATGTTAGGCTGATTATTGATGAGCTCTGTATTGCACGGAGGGGAGGATGTTATGCTGATTATTGATGAGCTCTGTATTGCACGGAGGGGTGGATGTTATGCTGATTATTGATGAGCTCTGTATTGCACGGAGGGAGGATGTTATGCTGATTATTGATGAGCTCTGTATTGCACGGAGGGGAGGATGTTAGGCTGATTATTGATGAGCTCTGTATTGCACGGAGGGGAGGATGGGAGGATGTTAGGCTGATTATTGATGAGCTCTGTCTTGCACTGAGGGGAGGATGTTAGGCTGATTATTGATGAGCTCTGTATTGCACGGAGGGGAGGATGGGAGGATGTTAGGCTGATTATTGATGAGTTCTGTACTGCACGGAGGGGAGGATGGGAGGATGTTAGGCTGATTATTGATGAGCTCTGTATTGCACGGAGGGGAGGATGGGAGGATGTTAGGCTGATTATTGATGAGCTCTGTCTTGCACTGAGGGGAGGATGTTAGGCTGATTATTGATCACCTCTGTCTTGCACTGAGGGAAGGACGGGACGGTGTTTGGCTGATTATTGATGAGCTCTGCATTGCACTGAGGGGAGGATGTTAGGCTGATTATTGATGAGCTATGTATTGCACTGAGGGGAGGATGTTAGGCTGATTATTGATGAGCTCTGTATTGCACGGAGAGGAGGAGGGGAGGATTTTAGGCTGAATATTGATGAGCTCTGTATTGCACGGAGGGGAGGATGTTAGGCTGATTATTGATGAGCTCTGTATTGCACGGAGGGGAGGAGGGGAGGATTTTAGGCTGAATATTGATGAGCTCTGTATTGCACGGAGGGGAGGATGTTAGGCTGATTATTGATGAGCTCTGTGTTGCACGGAGGGGAGGAGGGGAGGATGTTAGGCTGATTATTGATGAGGTCTGTATTGCACCGAGGGGAGGATGTTAGGCTGAATATTGATGAGCTCTGCATTGCATGGAGGGGAGTAGGGTAGGATGTTAGGCTGATTATTGATGAGCTCTGTATTGCATGGAGGGGAGTAGAGTAGGATGTTAGGCTGATTATTGATGAGCTCTGTATTGCATGGAGGGGAGGAAGGGAGGATGTTAGGCTGATTATTGATGAGCTCTGTCTTGCACTGAGGGGATGATGTTAGACTGATTATTGATGAGCTCTGTATTGCACGGAGGGGAGGATGTTAGGCTGATTATTGATGAGTTCTGTACTGCACGGAGGGGAGGATGGGAGGATGTTAGGCTGATTATTGATGAGCTCTGTATTGCACGGAGGGGAGGAGGGGAGGATTTTAGGCTGAATATTGATGAGCTCTGTATTGCACGGAGGGGAGGATGTTAGGCTGATTATTGATGAGCTCTGTATTGCACGGAGGGGAGGAGGGGAGGATTTTAGGCTGAATATTGATGAGCTCTGTATTGCACGGAGGGGAGGATGTTAGGCTGATTATTGATGAGCTCTGTGTTGCACGGAGGGGAGGAGGGGAGGATGTTAGGCTGATTATTGATGAGCTCTGTATTGCACGTAGGGGAGGAGCGGAGGATGTGAGGCTGATTATTGATGAGTTATGTATTGCACGGAGGGGAGGAGGGGAGGATGTTAGGCTGATTATTGATGAGCTCTGTATTGCATGGAGGGGAGGATGTTAGGCTGAATATTGATGAGCTCTGTATTGCACGGAGGGGAGGAGGGGAGGATGTTAGGCTGATTGTTGATGAGCTCTGTATTGCACCGAGGGGAGGAGGGGAGGATGTTAGGCTGATTGTTGATGAGCTCTGTATTGCACCGAGGGGAGGAGGGGAGGATGTTAGGCTGATTATTGATGAGCTCTGTATTGCACCGAGGGGAGGAGGGGAGGATGTTAGGCTGATTATTGATGAGCTCTGTATTGCACGGAGGGGAGGAGGGGAGGATGTGAGGCTGATTATTGATGAGCTCTGTATTGCACGGAGGAGAGTAGGGGAGGATGTTAGGCTGATTATTGATGAGCTCTGTATTGCACGGAGGAGAGGAGGGGAGGATGTTTGGCTGATTATTGATGAGCTCTGTATTGCACGGAGGAGAGGAAGGGAGGATGTTAGGCTGATTGTTGATGAGCTCTGTATTGCACCGAGGGGAGTAGGGGAAGATGTTAGGCTGATTATTGATGAGTTCTTTATTGCACGGAGGGGAGCAGGGTTGGATGTTTGGCTGATTATTGATGAGCTCTGTATTGCATGGAGGGAAGGACGGGAGGATGTTAGGGTGATTATTGATGAGCTCTGTATTGCACGGAGGGGAGCAGGGGAGGATGTTAGGCTGATTATTGATGAGCTCTGTATTGCACGGAGGGGAGGAGGGGAGGATGTTAGGCTGATTATTGATGAGCTCTGTAATGCACGGAGGGGAGGATGTTAGGCTGATTGTTGATGAGCTCTGTATTGCACGGAGGGGAGGAGGGGAGGATGTTAGGCTGATTATTGATGAGCTCTGTAATGCACGGAGGGGAGGATGTTAGGCTGATTATTGATGAGCTCTGTATTGCATGGAGGGGAGGAGGGGAGGATGTTAGGCTGATTATTGATGAGCTCTGTATTGCACTGAGGGGAGGATGTTAGGCTGATTATTGATGAGCTCTGTATTGCACGGAGGGGAGGATGCTAGGCTGATTATTGATGAGCTCTGTATTACACCGAGGGGAGGACGGGAGGATGATAGGCTGATTATTGATGAGCTCTGTATTACACGGAGGGGAGGATGTTAGGCTGATTATTGATGAGCTCTCTATTGCACGGAGGGGAGGATGTTAGGCTGATTATTGATGAGCTCTGTATTACACCGAGGGGAGGAGGGAAGGATGATTATTGATGTTCTGTATTGCACGGAGCGGAGGAAGGGAGGATGTTAGGCTGATTAGTGATGAGCTCTGTATTGCATGGAGGGGAGGAGGGGAGGATGTTAGGCTGATTATTGATAAGCTCTGTATTGCACGGAGGGGAGGAAGGGAGGATGTTAGGCTGATTATTGATGAGCTCTGTATTGCATGTAGGGGAGGAGGGGAGGATGATAGGCTGATTATTGATGAGCTCTGTATTGCACGGAGGGGAGGATGTTAGGCTGATTATTGATGAGCTCTGTATTACACCGAGGGGAGGACAGGAGGATGATAGGCTGATTATTGATGAGCTCTGTATTACACGGAGGGGAGGATGTTAGGCTGATTATTGATGAGCTCTGTATTGCACGGAGGGGAGGATGTTAGGCTGATTATTGATGAGCTCTGTATTACACCGAGGGGAGGAGGGGAGGATGGTAGGCTGAATATTGATGAGCTCTGCATTGCATGGACGGGGTAGAGTAGGATGTTAGGTTGATTATTGATGAGCTCTGTATTGCATGTAGGGGAGGAGGGGAGGATGATAGGCGGATTATTGATGAGCTCTGTATTGCACGGAGGGGAGGATGTTAGGCTGATTATTGATGAGCTCTGTATTGTACGGAGGGGAGGATGTTAGGATGATTATTGATGAGCTATGTATTGCACGGAGGGGAGGATTTTAGGCTGATTATTAATGAGCTCTGTATTGCACAGAGTGGAGGAGGGGAGGATGTGAGGCTGATTATTGATGAGCTCTGTATTGCACCGAGGGGAGGAGGGAAGGATGATTATTGATGTTCTGTATTGCACGGAGCGGAGGAAGGGAGGATGTTAGGCTGATTAGTGATGAGCTCTGTATTGCATGGAGGGGAGGAGGGGAGGATGTTAGGCTGATTATTGATAAGCTCTGTATTGCACGGAGGGGAGGAAGGGAGGATGTTAGGCTGATTATTGATGAGCTCTGTATTGCATGGAGGGGAGGAGGGAAGGATGATAGGCTGATTATTGATGTTCTGTATTGCACGGAGCGGAGGAAGGGAGGATGTTAGGCTGATTATTGATGAGCTCTGTATTGCATGTAGGGGAGGAGGGGAGGATGATAGGCTGATTATTGATGAGCTCTGTATTGCACGCAGGGGAGGATGTTAGGCTGATTATTGATGAGCTCTGTATTGCACGGAGGGGAGGATGTTAGGCTGATTATTGATGAGCTCTGTATTACACCGAGGGGAGGACAGGAGGATGATAGGCTGATTATTGATGAGCTCTGTATTACACGGAGGGGAGGATGTTAGGCTGATTATTGATGAGCTCTGTATTGCACGGAGGGGAGGATGTTAGGCTGATTATTGATGAGCTCTGTATTACACCGAGGGGAGGAGGGGAGGATGGTAGGCTGAATATTGATGAGCTCTGCATTGCATGGACGGGAGTAGAGTAGGATGTTAGGTTGATTATTGATGAGCTCTGTATTGCACAGAGTGGAGGAGGGGAGGATGTGAGGCTGATTATTGATGAGCTCTGTATTGCACCGAGGGGAGGAGGGGAAGATGTTAGGCTGATTATTGATGAGCTCTGTATTGCACGGAGGGGAGGATGTTATGCTGATTATTGATGAGCTCTGTATTGCACGGAGGGGTGGATGTTATGCTGATTATTGATGAGCTCTGTATTGCACGGAGGGAGGATGTTATGCTGATTATTGATGAGCTCTGTATTGCACGGAGGGGAGGATGTTAGGCTGATTATTGATGAGCTCTGTATTGCACGGAGGGGAGGATGGGAGGATGTTAGGCTGATTATTGATGAGCTCTGTCTTGCACTGAGGGGAGGATGTTAGGCTGATTATTGATGAGCTCTGTATTGCACGGAGGGGAGGATGGGAGGATGTTAGGCTGATTATTGATGAGTTCTGTACTGCACGGAGGGGAGGATGGGAGGATGTTAGGCTGATTATTGATGAGCTCTGTCTTGCACTGAGGGGAGGATGTTAGGCTGATTATTGATCACCTCTGTCTTGCACTGAGGGAAGGACGGGACGGTGTTTGGCTGATTATTGATGAGCTCTGCATTGCACTGAGGGGAGGATGTTAGGCTGATTATTGATGAGCTATGTATTGCACTGAGGGGAGGATGTTAGGCTGATTATTGATGAGCTCTGTATTGCACGGAGAGGAGGAGGGGAGGATTTTAGGCTGAATATTGATGAGCTCTGTATTGCACGGAGGGGAGGATGTTAGGCTGATTATTGATGAGCTCTGTATTGCACGGAGGGGAGGAGGGGAGGATTTTAGGCTGAATATTGATGAGCTCTGTATTGCACGGAGGGGAGGATGTTAGGCTGATTATTGATGAGCTCTGTGTTGCACGGAGGGGAGGAGGGGAGGATGTTAGGCTGATTATTGATGAGGTCTGTATTGCACCGAGGGGAGGATGTTAGGCTGAATATTGATGAGCTCTGCATTGCATGGAGGGGAGTAGAGTAGGATGTTAGGCTGATTATTGATGAGCTCTGTATTGCATGGAGGGGAGGAGGGGAGGATGATAGGCTGATAATTGATTATCTCTGTATTGCACGCAGGGGAGGAAGGGAGGATGTTAGGCTGATTATTGATGAGCTCTGACTTGCACTGAGGGGATGATGTTAGACTGATTATTGATGAGCTCTGTATTGCACGGAGGGGAGGATGTTAGGCTGATTATTGATGAGTTCTGTACTGCACGGAGGGGAGGATGGGAGGATGTTAGGCTGATTATTGATGAGCTCTGTATTGCACGGAGGGGAGGAGGGGAGGATTTTAGGCTGAATATTGATGAGCTCTGTATTGCACGGAGGGGAGGATGTTAGGCTGATTATTGATGAGCTCTGTATTGCACGGAGGGGAGGAGGGGAGGATTTTAGGCTGAATATTGATGAGCTCTGTATTGCACGGAGGGGAGGATGTTAGGCTGATTATTGATGAGCTCTGTGTTGCACGGAGGGGAGGAGGGGAGGATGTTAGGCTGATTATTGATGAGCTCTGTATTGCACGTAGGGGAGGAGCGGAGGATGTGAGGCTGATTATTGATGAGATATGTATTGCACGGAGGGGAGGAGGGGAGGATGTTAGGCTGATTATTGATGAGCTCTGTATTGCATGGAGGGGAGGATGTTAGGCTGAATATTGATGAGCTCTGTATTGCACGGAGGGGAGGAGGGGAGGATGTTAGGCTGATTGTTGATGAGCTCTGTATTGCACCGAGGGGAGGAGGGGAGGATGTTAGGCTGATTGTTGATGAGCTCTGTATTGCACCGAGGGGAGGAGGGGAGGATGTTAGGCTGATTATTGATGAGCTCTGTATTGCACCGAGGGGAGGAGGGGAGGATGTTAGGCTGATTATTGATGAGCTCTGTATTGCACGGAGGGGAGGAGGGGAGGATGTGAGGCTGATTATTGATGAGCTCTGTATTGCACGGAGGAGAGTAGGGGAGGATGTTAGGCTGATTATTGATGAGCTCTGTATTGCACGGAGGAGAGGAGGGGAGGATGTTTGGCTGATTATTGATGAGCTCTGTATTGCACGGAGGAGAGGAAGGGAGGATGTTAGGCTGATTGTTGATGAGCTCTGTATTGCACCGAGGGGAGTAGGGGAAGATGTTAGGCTGATTATTGATGAGTTCTTTATTGCACGGAGGGGAGCAGGGTTGGATGTTTGGCTGATTATTGATGAGCTCTGTATTGCATGGAGGGAAGGACGGGAGGATGTTAGGGTGATTATTGATGAGCTCTGTATTGCACGGAGGGGAGCAGGGGAGGATGTTAGGCTGATTATTGATGAGCTCTGTATTGCACGGAGGGGAGGAGGGGAGGATGTTAGGCTGATTATTGATGAGCTCTGTAATGCACGGAGGGGAGGATGTTAGGCTGATTGTTGATGAGCTCTGTATTGCACGGAGGGGAGGAGGGGAGGATGTTAGGCTGATTATTGATGAGCTCTGTAATACACGGAGGGGAGGATGTTAGGCTGATTATTGATGAGCTCTGTATTGCATGGAGGGGAGGAGGGGAGGATGTTAGGCTGATTATTGATGAGCTCTGTATTGCACTGAGGGGAGGATGTTAGGCTGATTATTGATGAGCTCTGTATTGCACGGAGGGGAGGATGCTAGGCTGATTATTGATGAGCTCTGTATTACACCGAGGGGAGGACGGGAGGATGATAGGCTGATTATTGATGAGCTCTGTATTACACGGAGGGGAGGATGCTAGGCTGATTATTGATGAGCTCTCTATTGCACGGAGGGGAGGATGTTAGGCTGATTATTGATGAGCTCTGTATTACACCGAGGGGAGGAGGGAAGGATGATTATTGATGTTCTGTATTGCACGGAGCGGAGGAAGGGAGGATGTTAGGCTGATTAGTGATGAGCTCTGTATTGCATGGAGGGGAGGAGGGGAGGATGTTAGGCTGATTATTGATAAGCTCTGTATTGCACGGAGGGGAGGAAGGGAGGATGTTAGGCTGATTATTGATGAGCTCTGTATTGCATGTAGGGGAGGAGGGGAGGATGATAGGCTGATTATTGATGAGCTCTGGATTGCACGGAGGGGAGGATGTTAGGCTGATTATTGATGAGCTCTGTATTACACCGAGGGGAGGACAGGAGGATGATAGGCTGATTATTGATGAGCTCTGTATTACACGGAGGGGAGGATGTTAGGCTGATTATTGATGAGCTCTGTATTGCACGGAGGGGAGGATGTTAGGCTGATTATTGATGAGCTCTGTATTACACCGAGGGGAGGAGGGGAGGATGGTAGGCTGAATATTGATGAGCTCTGCATTGCATGGACGGGGTAGAGTAGGATGTTAGGTTGATTATTGATGAGCTCTGTATTGCATGTAGGGGAGGAGGGGAGGATGATAGGCGGATTATTGATGAGCTCTGTATTGCACGGAGGGGAGGATGTTAGGCTGATTATTGATGAGCTCTGTATTGTACGGAGGGGAGGATGTTAGGATGATTATTGATGAGCTATGTATTGCACGGAGGGGAGGATTTTAGGCTGATTATTAATGAGCTCTGTATTGCACAGAGTGGAGGAGGGGAGGATGTGAGGCTGATTATTGATGAGCTCTGTATTGCACCGAGGGGAGGAGGGAAGGATGATTATTGATGTTCTGTATTGCACGGAGCGGAGGAAGGGAGGATGTTAGGCTGATTAGTGATGAGCTCTGTATTGCATGGAGGGGAGGAGGGGAGGATGTTAGGCTGATTATTGATAAGCTCTGTATTGCACGGAGGGGAGGAAGGGAGGATGTTAGGCTGATTATTGATGAGCTCTGTATTGCATGGAGGGGAGGAGGGAAGGATGATAGGCTGATTATTGATGTTCTGTATTGCACGGAGCGGAGGAAGGGAGGATGTTAGGCTGATTATTGATGAGCTCTGTATTGCATGTAGGGGAGGAGGGGAGGATGATAGGCTGATTATTGATGAGCTCTGTATTGCACGCAGGGGAGGATGTTAGGCTGATTATTGATGAGCTCTGTATTGCACGGAGGGGAGGATGTTAGGCTGATTATTGATGAGCTCTGTATTACACCGAGGGGAGGACAGGAGGATGATAGGCTGATTATTGATGAGCTCTGTATTACACGGAGGGGAGGATGTTAGGCTGATTATTGATGAGCTCTGTATTGCACGGAGGGGAGGATGTTAGGCTGATTATTGATGAGCTCTGTATTACACCGAGGGGAGGAGGGGAGGATGGTAGGCTGAATATTGATGAGCTCTGCATTGCATGGACGGGAGTAGAGTAGGATGTTAGGTTGATTATTGATGAGCTCTGTATTGCATGTAGGGGAGGAGGGGAGGATGATAGGCGGATTATTGATGAGCTCTGTATTGCACGGAGGGGAGGATGTTAGGCTGATTATTGATGAGCTCTGTATTGTACGGAGGGGAGGATGTTAGGATGATTATTGATGAGCTATGTATTGCACGGAGGGGAGGATGTTAGGCTGATTATTAATGAGCTCTGTATTGCACAGAGTGGAGGAGGGGAGGATGTGAGGCTGATTATTGATGAGCTCTGTATTGCACCGAGGGGAGGAGGGGAAGATGTTAGGCTGATTATTGATGAGCTCTGTATTGCACGGAGGGGAGGATGTTATGCTGATTATTGATGAGCTCTGTATTGCACGGAGGGGTGGATGTTATGCTGATTATTGATGAGCTCTGTATTGCACGGAGGGGAGGATGTTATGCTGATTATTGATGAGCTCTGTATTGCACGGAGGGGAGGATGTTAGGCTGATTATTGATGAGCTCTGTATTGCACGGAGGGGAGGATGGGAGGATGTTAGGCTGATTATTGATGAGCTCTGTCTTGCACTGAGGGGAGGATGTTAGGCTGATTATTGATGAGCTCTGTATTGCACGGAGGGGAGGATGTTAGGCTGAATATTGATGAGTTCTGTATTGCACTGAGGGGAGGATGTTAGGCTGATTATTGATGAGCTCTGTATTGCACGGAGGGGAGGAGGGGAGGATTTTAGGCTGAATATTGATGAGCTCTGTATTGCACGGAGGGGAGGATGTTAGGCTGATTATTGATGAGCTCTGTGTTGCACGGAGGGGAGGAGGGGAGGATGTTAGGCTGATTATTGATGAGCTCTGTATTGCACCGAGGGGAGGATGTTAGGCTGAATATTGATGAGCTCTGCATTGCATGGAGGGGAGTAGAGTAGGATGTTAGGCTGATTATTGATGAGCTCTGTATTGCATGGAGCGGAGGAGGGGAGGATGATAGGCTGATTATTGATGTTCTGTATTGCACGGAGCGGAGGAAGGGAGGATGTTAGGCATTTATTGATAAGCTCAGTGTTGCACGGAGCGGAGGAGGGGAGGATGTTAGGCTGATTATTGATGAGCTCTGTATTGCACGGAGGGGAGGATGTTAGGCTGATTATTGATGAGCTCTGTATTGCACGGAGGGGAGGAGGGGAGGATGTTAGGATGATTATAGATGAGCTCTGTAATGCACGGAGGGGAGGATGTTAGGCTGACTATTGATGAGCTCTGTATTGCACGGAGGAGAGGAGGGGAGGATGTTAGGCTGATTATTGATGAGCTCTGTATTGCATGGAGGGGAGTAGAGTAGGATGTTAGGCTGATTATTGATGAGCTCTGTATTGCATGGAGCGGAGGAGGGGAGGATGATAGGCTGATTATTGATGTTCTGTATTGCACGGAGCGGAGGAAGGGAGGATGTTAGGCTGATTATTGATGAGCTCTGTATTGCATGGAGGGAAGGACGGGAGGATGTTAGGGTGATTATTGATGAGCTCTGTATTGCACGGAGTGGAGCAGGGGAGGATGTTAGGCTGATTATTGATGAGCTCTGTAATGCACGGAGGGGAGGATGTTAGGCTGATTATTGATGAGCTCTGTATTGCATGGAGGGGAGGAGGGGAGGATGTTAGGCTGATTATAGATGAGCTCTGTATTGCACTGAGGGGAGGATGTTAGGCTGATTATTGATGAGCTCTGTATTACACGGAGGGGAGGATGTTAGGCTGATTATTGATGATCTCTGTATTGCACGGAGGGGAGGATGTTAGGCTGATTATTGATGAGCTCTGTATTACACCGAGGGGAGGAGGGAAGGATGATTATTGATGTTCTGTATTGCACGGAGCGGAGGAAGGGAGGATGTTTGTCTGATTATTGATGAGCTCTGTATTGCATGGAGGGGAGGAGGGGACGATGTTAGGCTGATTATTGATGAGCTCTGTATTGCATGTAGGAGAGGAGGGGAGGATGATAGGCTGATTATTGATGAGCTCTGTATTGCACGGAGGGGAGGATGTTAGGCTGATTATTGATGAGCTCTGTATTGCACGGAGGGGAGGATGTTAGGCTGATTATTGATGAGCTCTGTATTACACCGAGGGGATTACGGGAGGATGATAGGCTGATTATTGATGAGCTCTGTATTACACGGAGGGGAGGATGTTAGTCTGATTATTGATAAGCTCTGTATTGCACGGAGGGGAGGATGTTAGGCTGATTATTGATGAGCTCTGTATTACACCGAGGGGAGGAGGGGAGGATGGTAGGCTGAATATTGATGAGCTCTGCATTGCATGGAGGGGAGTAGAGTAGGATGTTAGGCTGATTATTGATGAGCTCTGTACTGCACCGAGGGGAGGAGGGGAAGATGTTAGGCTGATTATTGATGAGCTCTGTATTGCACGGAGGGGTGGATGTTATGCTGATTATTGATGAGCTCTGTATTGCACGGAGGGGAGGATGTTAGGCTGATTATTGATGAGCTCTGTATTGCACGGAGGGGAGGATGTTAGGCTGATTATTGATGAGCTCTGTCTTGCACTGAGGGGAGGATGTTTGGCTGATTGTTGATGAGCTCTGTATTGCACAGAGTGGAGGAGCGGAGGATGTGAGGCTGATTATTGATGAGCTCGGTATTGCACCGAGGGGAGGAGGGGAAGATGTTAGGCTGATTATTGATGAGCTCTGTATTGCACGGAGGGGAGGATGTTATGCTGATTATTGATGAGCTCTGTATTGCACGGAGGGGTGGATGTTATGCTGATTATTGATGAGCTCTGTATTGCACGGAGGGGAGGATGTTAGGCTGATTATTGATGAGCTCTGTATTGCACGGAGGGGAGGAGGGGAGGATTTTAGGCTGAATATTGATGAGCTCTGTATTGCACGGAGGGGAGGATGTTAGGCTGATTATTGATGAGCTCTGTATTGCACGGAGGGGAGGAGGGGAGGATTTTAGGCTGAATATTGATGAGCTCTGTATTGCACGGAGGGGAGGATGTTAGGCTGATTATTGATGAGCTCTGTGTTGCACGGAGGGGAGGAGGGGAGGATGTTAGGCTGATTATTGATGAGCTCTGCATTGCATGGAGGGGAGGAGGGGAGGATGATAGGCTGATTATTGATGTTCTGTATTGCACAGAGCGGAGGAAGGGAGGATGTTAGGCTGATTATTGATGAGCTCTGTATTGCATGTAGGGGAGGAGGGGAGGATGATAGGCTGACTATTGATGAGCTCTGTATTGCATGCAGGGGAGGAAGGGAGGATGTTAGGCTGATTATTGATTATCTCTGTATTGCACGCAGGGGAGGAAGGGAGGATGTTAGGCTGATTATTGATGAGTTCTGTATTGCACAGAGGGGAGGAGGGGAGGATGTTAGGCTGATTATGGATGAGCTCTGTATTGCACGGAGGGTAGGAGGGGAGGATATCAGGCTGATTATGGATGAACTCTGTATTGCATGGAGGGGAGCAGGGGGGGAGTTAGCCTGATTATCGACAAGCTGCGTATTTCACGGTGAGGAGGATGTTAGACTGATTATTGATGAGCTCTGTATTGCACCGAGGGGAGGAGAGGAAGATGGTAGGCTGATTAGTGATGAGCTCTGTATTGCACAGAGTGGAGGAGGGGAGGATGTGAGGCTGATTATTGATCAGCTCTGTATTGCACCGAGGGGATGAGGGGAAGATGTTAGGCTGATTATTGATGAGCTCTGTATTGGATGGAGGGAAGGACGGGAGGATGTTAGGGTGATTATTGAGGAGCTCTCTATTACAAGGAGGGGAGGAGGGGAGGATGTTAGACTGATTATTGCTGAGCTCTGTATTGCACGGAGGGGAGGATGTTAGGCTGATTTTTGATGAGCTCTGTATTGCACGGAGGAGAGGAGGGGAGGATGTTAGGCTGATTATTGATGAGCTCTGTATTGCATGGAGGGGAGTAGAGTAGGATGTTAGGCTGATTATTGATGAGCTCTGTATTGCATGGAGCGGAGGAGGGGAGGATGATAGGCTGATTATTGATGTTCTGTATTGCACGGAGCGGAGGAAGGGAGGATGTTAGGCTGATTATTGATGAGCTCTGTATTGCATGGAGGGAAGGACGGGAGGATGTTAGGGTGATTATTGATGAGCTCTGTATTGCACGGAGTGGAGCAGGGGAGGATGTTAGGCTGATTATTGATGAGCTCTGTAATGCACGGAGGGGAGGATGTTAGGCTGATTATTGATGAGCTCTGTATTGCATGGAGGGGAGGAGGGGAGGATGTTAGGCTGATTATAGATGAGCTCTGTATTGCACTGAGGGGAGGATGTTAGGCTGATTATTGATGAGCTCTGTATTACACGGAGGGGAGGATGTTAGGCTGATTATTGATGATCTCTGTATTGCACGGAGGGGAGGATGTTAGGCTGATTATTGATGAGCTCTGTATTACACCGAGGGGAGGAGGGAAGGATGATTATTGATGTTCTGTATTGCACGGAGCGGAGGAAGGGAGGATGTTTGTCTGATTATTGATGAGCTCTGTATTGCATGGAGGGGAGGAGGGGACGATGTTAGGCTGATTATTGATGAGCTCTGTATTGCATGTAGGAGAGGAGGGGAGGATGATAGGCTGATTATTGATGAGCTCTGTATTGCACGGAGGGGAGGATGTTAGGCTGATTATTGATGAGCTCTGTATTGCACGGAGGGGAGGATGTTAGGCTGATTATTGATGAGCTCTGTATTACACCGAGGGGATTACGGGAGGATGATAGGCTGATTATTGATGAGCTCTGTATTACACGGAGGGGAGGATGTTAGTCTGATTATTGATAAGCTCTGTATTGCACGGAGGGGAGGATGTTAGGCTGATTATTGATGAGCTCTGTATTACACCGAGGGGAGGAGGGGAGGATGGTAGGCTGAATATTGATGAGCTCTGCATTGCATGGAGGGGAGTAGAGTAGGATGTTAGGCTGATTATTGATGAGCTCTGTACTGCACCGAGGGGAGGAGGGGAAGATGTTAGGCTGATTATTGATGAGCTCTGTATTGCACGGAGGGGTGGATGTTATGCTGATTATTGATGAGCTCTGTATTGCACGGAGGGGAGGATGTTAGGCTGATTATTGATGAGCTCTGTATTGCACGGAGGGGAGGATGTTAGGCTGATTATTGATGAGCTCTGTCTTGCACTGAGGGGAGGATGTTTGGCTGATTGTTGATGAGCTCTGTATTGCACAGAGTGGAGGAGCGGAGGATGTGAGGCTGATTATTGATGAGCTCGGTATTGCACCGAGGGGAGGAGGGGAAGATGTTAGGCTGATTATTGATGAGCTCTGTATTGCACGGAGGGGAGGATGTTATGCTGATTATTGATGAGCTCTGTATTGCACGGAGGGGTGGATGTTATGCTGATTATTGATGAGCTCTGTATTGCACGGAGGGGAGGATGTTAGGCTGATTATTGATGAGCTCTGTATTGCACGGAGGGGAGGAGGGGAGGATTTTAGGCTGAATATTGATGAGCTCTGTATTGCACGGAGGGGAGGATGTTAGGCTGATTATTGATGAGCTCTGTATTGCACAGAGGGGAGGAGGGGAGGATTTTAGGCTGAATATTGATGAGCTCTGTATTGCACGGAGGGGAGGATGTTAGGCTGATTATTGATGAGCTCTGTGTTGCACGGAGGGGAGGAGGGGAGGATGTTAGGCTGATTATTGATGAGCTCTGCATTGCATGGAGGGGAGGAGGGGAGGATGATAGGCTGATTATTGATGTTCTGTATTGCACAGAGCGGAGGAAGGGAGGATGTTAGGCTGATTATTGATGAGCTCTGTATTGCATGTAGGGGAGGAGGGGAGGATGATAGGCTGACTATTGATGAGCTCTGTATTGCATGCAGGGGAGGAAGGGAGGATGTTAGGCTGATTATTGATTATCTCTGTATTGCACGCAGGGGAGGAAGGGAGGATGTTAGGCTGATTATTGATGAGTTCTGTATTGCACAGAGGGGAGGAGGGGAGGATGTTAGGCTGATTATGGATGAGCTCTGTATTGCACGGAGGGTAGGAGGGGAGGATATCAGGCTGATTATGGATGAACTCTGTATTGCATGGAGGGGAGCAGGGGGGGAGTTAGCCTGATTATCGACAAGCTGCGTATTTCACGGTGAGGAGGATGTTAGACTGATTATTGATGAGCTCTGTATTGCACCGAGGGGAGGAGAGGAAGATGGTAGGCTGATTAGTGATGAGCTCTGTATTGCACAGAGTGGAGGAGGGGAGGATGTGAGGCTGATTATTGATCAGCTCTGTATTGCACCGAGGGGATGAGGGGAAGATGTTAGGCTGATTATTGATGAGCTCTGTATTGGATGGAGGGAAGGACGGGAGGATGTTAGGGTGATTATTGAGGAGCTCTCTATTACAAGGAGGGGAGGAGGGGAGGATGTTAGACTGATTATTGCTGAGCTCTGTATTGCACGGAGGGGAGGATGTTAGGCTGATTTTTGATGAGCTCTGTATTGCAAGGAGGGCAGGAGGGGAGGATGTTAGGCTGATTATTGATGAGCTCTGTATTGCACGGAGTGGAGGATGTTAGGCTGATTATTGATGAGCTCTGTATTGGATGGAGGGAAGGACGGGAGGATGTTAGGCTGATTATTGATGAGCTCTGTATTGCACGGAGGGGAGGAGGGGAGGATTTTAGGCTGAATATTGATGAGCTCTGTATTGCACGGAGTGGAGGATGTTAGGCTGATTATTGATGAGCTCTGTATTGCACGGAGGGGAGGAGGGGAGGATTTTAGGCTGAATATTGATGAGCTCTGTATTGCACAGAGGGGAGGATGTTTGGCTGACTATTGATGAGCTCTGTATTGGATGGAGGGAAGGACGGGAGGATGTTAGGCTGATTATTGATGAGCTCTGTATTGCACGGAGGGGAGGATGTTTGGCTGATTATTGATGAGCTCTGTATTGCACGGAGCGGAGGAAGGGAGGATGTCAGGCTGATTATTGATGAGCTCTGTATTGCACTGAGGGGAGGATGTTAGGCTGATTATTGATGAGCTCTGTATTGCACTGAGGGGAGGATGATAAGCTGATAATTGATGAGCTCTGTATTGCACGGAGGGGAGGATGTTAGGCTGAATATTGATGAACTCTGTATTGCATGGAGGTGAGTAGAGTAGGATGTCAGGCTGATTATTGATGATCTCTGTATTGCATGGAGGGGAGGAGGGGAGGATGTTAGGCTGATTATTGATGAGCTCTGTATTGCACAGAGGGGAGGATGTTAGGCTGATTATGGATGAGCTCTGTATTGCACGGAGGGTAGGAGGGGAAGATATCAGGCTGATTATGGATGAACTCTGTATTGCATGGAGTGGAGCAAGGGGGGAGTTAGCCTGATTATCGACAAGCTGCGTATTTCACGGTGAGGAGGATGTTAGACTGATTATTGATGAGCTCTGTATTGCACGGAGGGGAGGAGGGGAGGATGTTAGTCTGATTATTGATGAGCTCTGTATTGCACGGAGGGGAGGAGGTGAGGATGTTAGTCTGATTATTGATGAGCTCTGTATTGCACGGAGGGGAGGAGGGGAGTATTTTAGGCTGATTATTGATGAGCTCTGTATTACACGGAGGGGAGGATGTTAGGCTGATTATTGATGAGCTCTGTATTGTACGGAGGGGAGGATGTTAGGCTGATTATTGATGAGCTCTGAATTGCACTGAGTGGAGGAGGGGAGGATGTGAGGCTGATTATTGATGAGCTCTGTATTGCACCGAGGGGATGAGGGGAAGATGTTAGGCTGATTATTGATGAGCTCTGTATTGGATGGAGGGGAGGAGGGGAGGATGTTAGGCTGATTATAGATGAGCTCTGTAATGCACGGAGGGGAGGATGTTAGGCTGATTATTGATGAGCTCTGTATTGCACGGAGTGGAGGAGGGGAGGATGTTAGGCTGATTATTGATGAGCTCCGTATTGCAAGGAGGGGAGGATGTTAGGGTGATTATTGATGAGCTCTCTATTACAAGGAGGGGAGGAGGGGAGGATGTTAGGCTGATTATTGATGAGCTCTGTATTGCACGGAGTGGAGGAGGGGAGGATGTTAGGCTGATTATAGATGAGCTCTGTAATGCACGGAGGGGAGGATGTTAGGCTGATTATTGATGAGCTCTGTATTGCACGGAGTGGAGGAGGGGAGGATGTTAGGCTGATTATTGATGAGCTCCGTATTGCAAGGAGGGGAGGATGTTAGGCTGATTAATTGATGAGCTCTGTATTGCATGGAGGGGAGGAGGGGAGGATGTTAGGCTGATTATTGATGAGCTCTGTATTTGATGGAGGGAAGGACGGGAGGATGTTAGGCTGATTAATGATGAGCTCTGTATTGCATTGAGGGGAGGAGGGGAGGATGTTAGGCTGATTGTTGATGAGCTCTGTATTGCACGGAGGGGATGAGAGGAGGATTTTAGGCTGAATATTGATGAGCTCTGTATTGCACGGAGGGGAGGAGGGGAGGATGTTAGGCTGATTATTGATGAGTTCTGTATTGCATGGAGGGGAGGAGGGGAGGATTTTAGGCTGATTATTGATGAGCTCTGTATTCACAGAGGGGAGGATGTTAGGCTGATTATTGATGAGCTCTGTATTGCACGGAGGGTAGGAGGGGAAGATATCAGGCTGATTATGGATGAACTCTGTATTGCATGGAGGGGAGCAGGGGGGGAGTTAGCCTGATTATCGACAAGCTGCGTATTTCACGGTGAGGAGGATGTTAGACTGATTATTGATGAGCTCTGTATTGCACGGAGGGGAGGATGTTAGGCTGATTATTGATGAGCTCTGTATTACACGGAGGGGAGGATGTTAGGCTGATTATTGATGAGCTCTGTATTGTACGGAGGGGAGGATGTTAGGCTGATTATTGATGAGCTCTGTATTGCACTGAGTGGAGGAGGGGAGGATGTGAGGCTGATTATTGATGAGATCTGTATTGCACTGAGTGGAGGAGGGGAGGATGTTAGGCTGATTATTGATGAGCTCTGTATTGCACTGAGTGGAGGAGGGGAGGATGTGAGGCTGATTATTGATGAGATCTGTATTGCACCGAGGGGATGAGGGGAAGATGTTAGGCTGATTATTGATGAGCTCTGTATTGGATGGAGGGAAGGAGGGGAGGATGTTAGGGTGATTATTGATGAGCTCTCTATTACAAGGAGGGGAGGAGGGGAGGATGTTAGGCTGATTATTGATGAGCTCTGTATTGCACGGAGTGGAGGAGGGGAGGATGTTAGGCTGATTATAGATGAGCTCTGTAATGCACGGAGGGGAGGATGTTAGGCTGATTATTGATGATCTCTGTATTGCACGGAGCGGAGGATGTTAGGCTGATTATTGATGAGCTCCGTATTGCACGGAGGGGAGGAGGGGAGGATGTTAGGCTGATTATTGATGAGCTCTTTATTGCACAGAGGGGAGGAGGGGAGAATGTTAGGCATTTATTGATAAGCTCAGTGTTGCACGGAGCGGAGGAGGGGAGGATGTTAGGATGATTATTGATGAGCTCTGTATTGCACGGAGGGGAGGATGTTAGGCTGATTATTGATGAGCTCTGTATTGCACGGAGGGGAGGATGTTAGGCTGATTATTGATGAGCTCTGTATTGCACGGAGGGGAGGAGGGGAGGATGTTAGGATGATTATAGATGAGCTCTGTAATGCACGGAGGGGAGGATGTTAGGCTGACTATTGATGAGCTCTGTATTGCACGGAGGAGAGGAGGGGAGGATGTTAGGCTGATTATTGATGAGCTCTGTATTGCACCGAGGGGAGGAGGGGAGGATGTTAGGCTGATTATTGATGAGTTCTTTATTGCACGGAGGGGAGGATGTTAGGCTGATTATTGATGAGCTCTGTATTGCATGGAGGGAAGGACGGGAGGATGTTAGGGTGATTATTGATGAGCTCTGTATTGCACGGAGTGGAGCAGGGGAGGATGTTAGGCTGATTATTGATGAGCTCTGTAATGCACGGAGGGGAGGATGTTAGGCTGATTATTGATGAGCTCTGTATTGCATGGAGGGGAGGAGGGGAGGATGTTAGGCTGATTATAGATGAGCTCTGTATTGCACTGAGGGGAGGATGTTAGGCTGATTATTGATGAGCTCTGTATTACACGGAGGGGAGGATGTTAGGCTGATTATTCATGATCTCTGTATTGCACGGAGGGGAGGATGTTAGGCTGATTATTGATGAGCTCTGTATTACACCGAGGGGAGGAGGGAAGGATGATTATTGATGTTCTGTATTGCACGGAGCGGAGGAAGGGAGGATGTTTGTCTGATTATTGATGAGCTCTGTATTGCATGGAGGGGAGGAGGGGACGATGTTAGGCTGATTATTGATGAGCTCTGTATTGCATGTAGGAGAGGAGGGGAGGATGATAGGCTGATTATTGATGAGCTCTGTATTGCACGGAGGGGAGGATGTTAGGCTGATTATTGATGAGCTCTGTATTGCACGGAGGGGAGGATGTTAGGCTGATTATTGATGAGCTCTGTATTACACCGAGGGGATTACGGGAGGATGATAGGCTGATTATTGATGAGCTCTGTATTACACGGAGGGGAGGATGTTAGGCTGATTATTGATGAGCTCTGTATTGCACGGAGGGGAGGATGTTAGGCTGATTATTGATGAGCTCTGTATTACACCGAGGGGAGGAGGGGAGGATGGTAGGCTGAATATTGATGAGCTCTGCATTGCATGGAGGGGAGTAGAGTAGGATGTTAGGCTGATTATTGATGAGCTCTGTATTGCATGTAGGGGAGGAGGGGAGGATCATAGGCGGATTATTGATGAGCTCTGTATTGCACGGAGGGGAGGATGTTAGGCTGATTATTGATGAGCTCTGTATTGCACGGAGGGGAGGATGTTAGGCTGATTATTGATGAGCTCTGTATTGCACGGAGGGGAGGATGTTAGGCTGATTATTGATGAGCTCTGTATTGCACCGAGGGGAGGAGGGGAAGATGTTAGGCTGATTATTGATGAGCTCTGTATTGCACGGAGGGGTGGATGTTATGCTGATTATTGATGAGCTCTGTATTGCACGGAGGGGAGGATGTTAGGCTGATTATTGATGAGCTCTGTATTGCACGGAGGGGAGGATGTTAGGCTGATTGTTGATGAGCTCTGTATTGTACGGAGGGGAGGATGTTAGGCTGATTATTGATGAGCTCTGTATTGCACAGAGTGGAGGAGGGGAGGATGTGAGGCTGATTATTGATGAGCTCGGTATTGCACCGAGGGGAGGAGGGGAAGATGTTAGGCTGATTATTGATGAGCTCTGTATTGCACGGAGGGGAGGATGTTATGCTGATTATTGATGAGCTCTGTATTGCACGGAGGGGTGGATGTTATGCTGATTATTGATGAGCTCTGTATTGTACGGAGGGGAGGATGTTAGGCTGATTGTTGATGAGCTCTGTATTGTACGGAGGGGAGGATGTTAGGCTGATTGTTGATGAGCTCTGTATTGTACGGAGGGGAGGATGTTAGGCTGATTATTGATGAGCTCTGTATTGCACAGAGTGGAGGAGGGGAGGATGTGAGGCTGATTATTGATGAGCTCGGTATTGCACCGAGGGGAGGAGGGGAAGATGTTAGGCTGATTATTGATGAGCTCTGTATTGCACGGAGGGGAGGATGTTATGCTGATTATTGATGAGCTCTGTATTGCACGGAGGGGAGGATGTTAGGCTGATTATTGATGAGCTCTGTATTGGATGGAGGGAAGGACGGGAGGATGTTAGGCTGATTATTGATGAGCTCTGTATTGCACGGAGGGGAGGAGGGGAGGATTTTAGGCTGAATATTGATGAGCTCTGTATTGCACGGAGTGGAGGATGTTAGGCTGATTATTGATGAGCTCTGTATTGCACGGAGGGGAGGAGGGGAGGATTTTAGGCTGAATATTGATGAGCTCTGTATTGCACAGAGGGGAGGATGTTTGGCTGACTATTGATGAGCTCTGTATTGGATGGAGGGAAGGACGGGAGGATGTTAGGCTGATTATTGATGAGCTCTGTATTGCACGGAGGGGAGGATGTTTGGCTGATTATTGATGAGCTCTGTATTGCACGGAGCGGAGGAAGGGAGGATGTCAGGCTGATTATTGATGAGCTCTGTATTGCACTGAGGGGAGGATGTTAGGCTGATTATTGATGAGCTCTGTATTGCACTGAGGGGAGGATGATAAGCTGATAATTGATGAGCTCTGTATTGCACGGAGGGGAGGATGTTAGGCTGAATATTGATGAACTCTGTATTGCATGGAGGTGAGTAGAGTAGGATGTCAGGCTGATTATTGATGATCTCTGTATTGCATGGAGGGGAGGAGGGGAGGATGTTAGGCTGATTATTGATGAGCTCTGTATTGCACAGAGGGGAGGATGTTAGGCTGATTATGGATGAGCTCTGTATTGCACGGAGGGTAGGAGGGGAAGATATCAGGCTGATTATGGATGAACTCTGTATTGCATGGAGTGGAGCAAGGGGGGAGTTAGCCTGATTATCGACAAGCTGCGTATTTCACGGTGAGGAGGATGTTAGACTGATTATTGATGAGCTCTGTATTGCACGGAGGGGAGGAGGGGAGGATGTTAGTCTGATTATTGATGAGCTCTGTATTGCACGGAGGGGAGGAGGTGAGGATGTTAGTCTGATTATTGATGAGCTCTGTATTGCACGGAGGGGAGGAGGGGAGTATTTTAGGCTGATTATTGATGAGCTCTGTATTACACGGAGGGGAGGATGTTAGGCTGATTATTGATGAGCTCTGTATTGTACGGAGGGGAGGATGTTAGGCTGATTATTGATGAGCTCTGAATTGCACTGAGTGGAGGAGGGGAGGATGTGAGGCTGATTATTGATGAGCTCTGTATTGCACCGAGGGGATGAGGGGAAGATGTTAGGCTGATTATTGATGAGCTCTGTATTGGATGGAGGGGAGGAGGGGAGGATGTTAGGCTGATTATAGATGAGCTCTGTAATGCACGGAGGGGAGGATGTTAGGCTGATTATTGATGAGCTCTGTATTGCACGGAGTGGAGGAGGGGAGGATGTTAGGCTGATTATTGATGAGCTCCGTATTGCAAGGAGGGGAGGATGTTAGGGTGATTATTGATGAGCTCTCTATTACAAGGAGGGGAGGAGGGGAGGATGTTAGGCTGATTATTGATGAGCTCTGTATTGCACGGAGTGGAGGAGGGGAGGATGTTAGGCTGATTATAGATGAGCTCTGTAATGCACGGAGGGGAGGATGTTAGGCTGATTATTGATGAGCTCTGTATTGCACGGAGTGGAGGAGGGGAGGATGTTAGGCTGATTATTGATGAGCTCCGTATTGCAAGGAGGGGAGGATGTTAGGCTGATTAATTGATGAGCTCTGTATTGCATGGAGGGGAGGAGGGGAGGATGTTAGGCTGATTATTGATGAGCTCTGTATTTGATGGAGGGAAGGACGGGAGGATGTTAGGCTGATTAATGATGAGCTCTGTATTGCACAGAGTGGAGGAGGGGAGGATGTGAGGCTGATTATTGATGAGCTCGGTATTGCACCGAGGAGAGGAGGGGAAGATGTTAGGCTGATTATTGATGAGCTCTGTATTGCATGGAGGGGAGGAGGGGAGGATGTTAGGCTGATTATAGATGAGCTCTGTATTGCACTGAGGGGAGGATGTTAGGCTGATTATTGATGAGCTCGGTATTGCACCGAGGAGAGGAGGGGAAGATGTTAGGCTGATTGTTGATGAGCTCTGTATTGTACGGAGGGGAGGATGTTAGGCTGATTATTGATGAGCTCTGTATTGCACAGAGTGGAGGAGGGGAGGATGTGAGGCTGATTATTGATGAGCTCGGTATTGCACCGAGGAGAGGAGGGGAAGATGTTAGGCTGATTATTGATGAGCTCTGTATTGCATGGAGGGGAGGAGGGGAGGATGTTAGGCTGATTATAGATGAGCTCTGTATTGCACTGAGGGGAGGATGTTAGGCTGATTATTGATGAGCTCTGTATTACACGGAGGGGAGGATGTTAGGCTGATTATTCATGATCTCTGTATTGCACGGAGGGGAGGATGTTAGGCTGATTATTGATGAGCTCTGTATTACACCGAGGGGAGGAGGGAAGGATGATTATTGATGTTCTGTATTGCACGGAGCGGAGGAAGGGAGGATGTTTGTCTGATTATTGATGAGCTCTGTATTGCATGGAGGGGAGGAGGGGACGATGTTAGGCTGATTATTGATGAGCTCTGTATTGCATGTAGGAGAGGAGGGGAGGATGATAGGCTGATTATTGATGAGCTCTGTATTGCACGGAGGGGAGGATGTTAGGCTGATTATTGATGAGCTCTGTATTGCACGGAGGGGAGGATGTTAGGCTGATTATTGATGAGCTCTGTATTACACCGAGGGGATTACGGGAGGATGATAGGCTGATTATTGATGAGCTCTGTATTACACGGAGGGGAGGATGTTAGGCTGATTATTGATGAGCTCTGTATTGCACGGAGGGGAGGATGTTAGGCTGATTATTGATGAGCTCTGTATTACACCGAGGGGAGGAGGGGAGGATGGTAGGCTGAATATTGATGAGCTCTGCATTGCATGGAGGGGAGTAGAGTAGGATGTTAGGCTGATTATTGATGAGCTCTGTATTGCATGTAGGGGAGGAGGGGAGGATCATAGGCGGATTATTGATGAGCTCTGTATTGCACGGAGGGGAGGATGTTAGGCTGATTATTGATGAGCTCTGTATTGCACGGAGGGGAGGATGTTAGGCTGATTATTGATGAGCTCTGTATTGCACGGAGGGGAGGATGTTAGGCTGATTATTGATGAGCTCTGTATTGCACCGAGGGGAGGAGGGGAAGATGTTAGGCTGATTATTGATGAGCTCTGTATTGCACGGAGGGGTGGATGTTATGCTGATTATTGATGAGCTCTGTATTGCACGGAGGGGAGGATGTTAGGCTGATTATTGATGAGCTCTGTATTGCACGGAGGGGAGGATGTTAGGCTGATTGTTGATGAGCTCTGTATTGTACGGAGGGGAGGATGTTAGGCTGATTATTGATGAGCTCTGTATTGCACAGAGTGGAGGAGGGGAGGATGTGAGGCTGATTATTGATGAGCTCGGTATTGCACCGAGGGGAGGAGGGGAAGATGTTAGGCTGATTATTGATGAGCTCTGTATTGCACGGAGGGGAGGATGTTATGCTGATTATTGATGAGCTCTGTATTGCACGGAGGGGTGGATGTTATGCTGATTATTGATGAGCTCTGTATTGTACGGAGGGGAGGATGTTAGGCTGATTGTTGATGAGCTCTGTATTGTACGGAGGGGAGGATGTTAGGCTGATTGTTGATGAGCTCTGTATTGTACGGAGGGGAGGATGTTAGGCTGATTATTGATGAGCTCTGTATTGCACAGAGTGGAGGAGGGGAGGATGTGAGGCTGATTATTGATGAGCTCGGTATTGCACCGAGGGGAGGAGGGGAAGATGTTAGGCTGATTATTGATGAGCTCTGTATTGCACGGAGGGGAGGATGTTATGCTGATTATTGATGAGCTCTGTATTGCACGGAGGGGAGGATGTTAGGCTGATTATTGATGAGCTCTGTATTGTACGGAGGGGAGGATGTTAGGCTGATTGTTGATGAGCTCTGTATTGTACGGAGGGGAGGATGTTAGGCTGATTGTTGATGAGCTCTGTATTGTACGGAGGGGAGGATGTTAGGCTGATTATTGATGAGCTCTGTATTGCACAGAGTGGAGGAGGGGAGGATGTGAGGCTGATTATTGATGAGCTCGGTATTGCACCGAGGAGAGGAGGGGAAGATGTTAGGCTGATTATTGATGAGCTCTGTATTGCACGGAGGGGAGGATGTTATGCTGATTATTGATGAGCTCTGTATTGCACGGAGGGGTGGATGTTATGCTGATTATTGATGAGCTCTGTATTGCACGGAGGGGAGGATGTTAGGCTGATTATTGATGAGCTCTGTATTGCACGGAGGGGAGGAGGGGAGGATTTTAGGCTGAATATTGATGAGCTCTGTATTGCACGGAGGGGAGGATGTTAGGCTGATTATTGATGAGCTCTGTGTTGCACGGAGGGGAGGAGGGGAGGATGTTAGGCTGATTATTGATGAGCTCTGCATTGCATGGAGGGGAGTAGACTAGGATGTTAGGCTGATTATTGATGAGCTCTGTATTGCATGGAGGGGAGGAGGGGAGGATGATAGGCTGATTATTGATGTTCTGTATTGCACAGAGCGGAGGAAGGGAGGATGTTAGGCTGATTATTGATGAGCTCTGTATTGCATGTAGGGGAGGAGGGGAGGATGATAGGCTGACTATTGATGAGCTCTGTATTGCATGCAGGGGAGGAAGGGAGGAAGTTAGGCTGATTATTGATTATCTCTGTATTGCACGCAGGGGAGGAAGGGAGGATGTTAGGCTGATTATTGATGAGTTCTGTATTGCACAGAGGGGAGGAGGGGAGGATGTAAGGCTGATTATTGATGAGCTCTGTATTGCACGGAGGGGAGGATGTTAGGCTGATTATTGATGATCTCTGTATTGCACGGAGCGGAGGATGTTAGGCTGATTATTGGTGAGCTCCGTATTGCACGGAGGGGAGGATGTTAGGCTGATTAATTGATGAGCTCTGTATTGCATGGAGGGGAGGAGGGGAGGATGTTAGGCTGATTATTGATGAGCTCTGTATTTGATGGAGGGAAGGACGGGAGGATGTTAGGGTGATTATTGATGAGCTCTCTATTACAAGGAGGGGAGGAGGGGAGGATGTTAGGCTGATTATTGATGAGCTCTGTATTGCATGGAGGGGAGGAGGGGAGGATGTTAGGCTGATTGTTGATGAGCTCTGTATTGCACGGAGGGGAGGAGAGGAGGATTTTAGGCTGAATATTGATGAGCTCTGTATTGCACGGAGGGGAGGAGGGGAGGATGTTAGGCTGATTATTGATGAGCTCTGTATTGCACCGAGGGGAGGACGGGAGGATGATAGGCTGATTATTGATGAGCTCTGTATTGCACGGAGCGGAGGAGGGGAGGATGTTAGGCTGATTATGGATGAACTCTGTATTGCATGGAGTGGAGCAGGGGGGGAGTCAGCCTGATTATCGACAAGCTGCGTATTTCACGGTGAGGAGGATGTTAGACTGATTATTGATGAGCTCTGTATTGCACCGAGGGGAGGAGGGGAAGATGTTAGGCTGATTATTGATGAGCTCTGTATTGCACGGAGGGGTGGATGTTATGCTGATTATTGATGAGCTCTGTATTGCACGGAGGGGAGGATGTTAGGCTGATTATTGATGAGCTCTGTACTGCACGGAGGGGAGGATGGGAGGATGTTAGGCTGATTATTGATGAGCTCTGTCTTGCACTGAGGGGAGGATGTTAGGCTGATTATTGATGAGCTCTGTATTGCACGGAGGGGAGGATGTTAGGCTGATTGTTGATGAGCTCTGTATTGTACGGAGGGGAGGATGTTAGGCTGATTGTTGATGAGCTCTGTATTGTATGGAGGGGAGGATGTTAGGCTGATTATTGATGAGCTCTGTATTGCACAGAGTGGAGGAGGGGAGGATGTGAGGCTGATTATTGCTGAGCTCGGTATTGCACCGAGGGGAGGATGTTATGCTGATTATTGATGAGCTCTGTATTGCACGGAGGGGTGGATGTTATGCTGATTATTGATGAGCTCTGTATTGCACGGAGGGGAGGATGTTAGGCTGATTCTTCATGAGCTCTGTACTGCATGGAGGGGAGGATGTTAGGCTGATTATTGATGAGCTCTGTCTTGTACTGAGGGGAGGATGTTAGGCTGATTATTGATGAGCTCTGTATTGCACGGAGGGGAGGATGTTAGGCTGATTATTGATCAGCTCTGTCTTGCACTGAGGGGAGGATGTTAGGCTGATTATTGATGAGCTCTGTATTGCACGGAGGGAAGGATGTTAGGCTGATTATTGATGAGCTCTGTATTGCACGGAGGGGAGGAGGGGAGGATTTTAGGCTGAATATTGATGAGCTCTGTATTGCACGGAGGGGAGGATGTTAGGCTGATTATTGATGAGCTCTGTATTGCACGGAGGGGAGGAGGGGAGGATTTTAGGCTGAATATTGATGAGCTCTGTATTGCACGGAGGGGAGGATGTTAGGCTGATTATTGATGAGCTCTGTGTTGCACGGAGGGGAGGAGGGGAGGATGTTAGGCTGATTATTGATGAGCTCTGCATTGCATGGAGGGGAGTAGACTAGGATGTTAGGCTGATTATTGATGAGCTCTGTATTGCATGGAGGGGAGGAGGGGAGGATGATAGGCTGATTATTGATGTTCTGTATTGCACAGAGCGGAGGAAGGGAGAATGTTAGGCTGATTATTGATGAGCTCTGTATTGCAGGTAGGGGAGGAGGGGAGGATGATAGGCTGACTATTGATGAGCTCTGTATTGCATGCAGGGTAGGAAGGGAGGATCTTAGGCTGATTATTGATTATCTCTGTATTGCACGCAGGGGAGGAAGGGAGGATGTTAGGCTGATTATTGATGAGTTCTGTATTGCACAGAGGGGAGGAGGGGAGGATGTTAGGCTGATTATGGATGAGCTCTGTATTGCACGGAGGGTAGGAGGGGAGGATATCAGGCTGATTATGGATGAACTCTGTATTGCATGGAGGGGAGCAGGGGGGGAGTTAGCCTGATTATCGATAAGCTGCGTATTTCACGGTGAGGAGGATGTTAGACTGATTATTGATGAGCTCTGTATTGCACCGAGGGGAGGAGAGGAAGATGTTAGGCTGATTATTGATGAGCTCTGTATTGCACAGAGTGGAGGAGGGGAGGATGTGAGGCTGATTATTGATCAGCTCTATATTGCACCGAGGGGATGAGGGGAAGATGTTAGGCTGATTATTGATGAGCTCTGTATTGGATGGAGGGAAGGACGGGAGGATGTTAGGGTGATTATTGATGAGCTCTCTATTACAAGGAGGGGAGGAGGGGAGGATGTTAGACTGATTATTGATGAGCTCTGTATTGCACGGAGGGGAGGATGTTAGGCTGATTATTGATGAGCTCTGTATTGCATGTAGGGGAGGAGGGGAGGATGATAGGCTGATAATTGATTATCTCTGTATTGCACGCAGGGGAGGAAGGGAGGATGTTAGGCTGATTATTGATTATCTCTGTATTGCACGCAGGGGAGGAAGGGAGGATGTTAGGCTGATTATTGATGAGTTCTGTATTACATGGAGGGGAGGAGGGGAGGATGTTAGGCTGATTATTGATTAGCTCTGTATTGCACGGAGGGGAGGATGTTAGGCTGATTAGTGATGAGCTCTGTATTGCATGGAGGGTAGGAGGGGAAGATATCAGGCTGATTATGGATGAACTCTGTATTGCATGGAGGGGAGCAGGGGGGGAGTTAGCCTGATTATCGACAAGCTGCGTATTTCACGGTGAGGAGGATGTTAGGCTGATTATTGATGAGCTCTGTATTGTACGGAGGGGAGGATGTTAGGCTGATTATTGATGAGCTCTGAATTGCACTGAGTGGAGGAGGGGAGGATGATAGGCTGATTATTGATGAGCTCTGTATTGGATGGAGGGAAGGAAAGGAGGATGTTAGGGTGATTATTGATGAGCTCTCTATTACAAGGAGGGGAGGAGGGGAGGATGTTAGGCTGATTATTGATGAGCTCTGTATTGCACGGAGGGGAGGAGGGGAGGATGTTAGGCTGATTATAGATGAGCTCTGTAATGCACGGAGGGGAGGATGTTCGGCTGATTATTGATGATCTCTGTATTGCACGGAGGGGAGGATGTTAGGCTGATTATTGATGAGCTCCGTATTGCACGGAGGGGAGGATGTTAGACTGATTATTGATGAGCTCTGTATTGCACGGAGGGGAGGATGTTAGGCTGATTATTGATGAGCTCTGTATTGCACGGAGGGGAGGATGTTAGGCTGATTATTGATGAGCTCTGTATTGCACGGAGGGGAGGATGTTAGGCTGATTATTCATGACCGCTGTATTGCACGGACGGAAGGATGTTATGCTGATTATGGATTAGCTCAGTATTGCACGGAGGGTAGGAGGGGAGGATATCAGGCTGATTATGGATGAACTCTGTATTGCATGGAGGGGAGCGGGGGGGGAGTTAGCCTGATTATCCACAAGCTGCGTATTTCACGGTGAGGAGGATGTTAGACTGATTATTGATGAGCTCTGTATTGCACCGAGGGGAGGAGAGGAAGATGTTAGGCTGATTAGTGATGAGCTCTGTATTGCACAGAGTGGAGGAGGGGAGGATGTGAGGCTGATTATTGATCAGCTCTGTATTGCACCGAGGGGATGAGGGGAAGATGTTAGGCTGATTATTGATGAGCTCTGTATTGGATGGAGGGAAGGACGGGAGGATGTTAGGGTGATTATTGAGGAGCTCTCTATTACAAGGAGGGGAGGAGGGGAGGATGTTAGACTGATTATTGATGAGCTCTGTATTGCACGGAGGGGAGGATGTTAGGCTGATTTTTGATGAGCTCTGTATTGCAAGGAGGGCAGGAGGGGAGGATGTTAGGCTGATTATTGATGAGCTCTGTATTGCACGGAGTGGAGGATGTTAGGCTGATTATTGATGAGCTCTGTATTGGATGGAGGGAAGGACGGGAGGATGTTAGGCTGATTATTGATGAGCTTTGTATTGCATGGAGGGGAGGAGGGGAGGATTTTAGGCTGAATATTGATGAGCTCTGTATTGCACGGAGTGGAGGATGTTAGGCTGATTATTGATGAGCTCTGTATTGCACGGAGGGGAGGAGGGGAGGATTTTAGGCTGAATATTGATGAGCTCTGTATTGCACAGAGGGGAGGATGTTTGGCTGACTATTGATGAGCTCTGTATTGGATGGAGGGAAGGACGGGAGGATGTTAGGCTGATTATTGATGAACTCTGTATTGCACCGAGGGGAGGATGTTTGGCTGACTATTGATGAGCTCTGTATTGCACGGAGGGGAGGATGTCAGGCTGATTATTGATGAGCTCTGTATTGCACTGAGGGGAGGATGTTAGGCTGATTATTGATGAGCTCTGTATTGCACTGAGGGGAGGATGATAAGCTGATAATTGATGAGCTCTGTATTGCACGGAGGGGAGGATGTTAGGCTGAATATTGATGAGCTCTGTATTGCATGGAGGTGAGTAGAGTAGGATGTTAGGCTGATTATTGATGAGTTCTGTATTGCATGGAGGGGAGGAGGGGAGGATGTTAGGCTGATTATTGATGAGCTCTGTATTGCACAGAGGGGAGGATGTTAGGCTGATTATTGATGAGCTCTGTATTGCACGGAGGGTAGGAGGGGAATATATCAGGCTGATTATGGATGAACTCTGTATTGCATGGAGGGGAGCAGGGGGGGAGTTAGCCTGATTATCGATAAGCTGCGTATTTCACGGTGAGGAGGATGTTAGACTGATTATTGATGAGCTCTGTATTACACGGAGGGGAGGATGTTAGGCTGATTATTGATGAGCTCTGTATTGTACGGAGGGGAGGATGTTAGGCTGATTATTGATGAGCTCTGAATTGCACTGAGTGGAGGAGGGGAGGATGTGAGGCTGATTATTGATGAGCTCTGTATTGCACGGAGGGCAGGATGTTAGGCTGACTATTGATGAGCTCTGTATTGCACGTAGGGGAGGAGGGGAGGATGTTTGGCTGATTATTGATGAGCTCTGTATTGCACGGAGGGGAGGATGTTAGGATGATTATTGATGAGCTCTGTATTGCACGGAGGGGAGGAGGGTTGGATGTTTGGCTGATTATTGATGAGCTCTTTATTGCACAGAGTGGAGGAGGGGAGGATGTTAGGCATTTATTGATAAGCTCACTGTTGCACGGAGCGGATGAGGGGAGGATGTTAGGATGATTATTGATGAGCTCTCTATTGCATGGAGGGGAGGAGGGGAGGATGATAGGCTGATTTTTGATGTTCTGTATTGCACGGAGCGGAGGAAGGGAGGATGTTAGGCTGATTATTGATGAGCTCTGTATTGCATGGAGGGGAGGAGGGGAGGATGTTTGGCTGATTATTGATGAGCTCTGTATTGCATGGAGGGGAGGAGGGGGGATGTTGGGCTGATTATTGATGAGCTCTGTATTGCTCGCAGGGAAGGAGGGGAGGTTGTTAGGCTCATTATTGATGAGCTCTGTATTGCATGGAGAGGAGGAGGGGAGGATGATACGCTGATTATTGATGAGTTCTGTATTGCATGGAGGGGAGGAGGAGAGGATGATAGGCTGATTATTGATTTTCTGTATTGCACGGAGGGGAGTTGAGGAGGTGGTTAGGCTGATTTTTGATTATCTCTGTATTGCACGCAGGGGAGGAAGGGAGGATGTTAGGATGATTGTGGATGAGTTCTGTATTGCACGGAGGGGAGGATGTTAGGCTGATTATGGATGAGCTCTGTATTGCACGTAGGGGAGAATATTAGGCTGATTATTGATGAGCTCTGTATTGCACCGAGGGGAGGACGGGAGTATGATAGGCTGATTATTGATGTGCTCTCTATTGCACGGAGGGGAGGATGTTAGGCTGAATATTGATGAGCTCTGTATTGTATGGAGGGGAGTAGAGTAGGATGTTAGGGTGATTATTGATGAGCTCTGTATTGCATGGAGGGGAGGAGGGGAGGATGATAGGCTGATTATTGATGTTCTGTATTGCACGGAGCGGAGGCAGGGAGGATGTTAGGCTGATTATTGATGAGCTCTGTATTGCACGGAGGGGAGGAGGGGAGGATGTTAAGCTGATTATTGATGAGCTCTGTATTGCACGGAGGGGAGGATGTGAGGCTGATTATTGATGAGCTCTGTATTGCACGAAGGTGAGTAGGGAAGGATGTTAGGCTGATTATTGATGAGCTCTGTATTGCACGGAGGGGAGGAGGGTTGGATGTTTGGCTGATTATTGATGAGCTCTGTATTGCACGGAGGGGAGGACGGGAGGATGTTAGGCTGATTATTGATGAGTTCTGTATTGCACGGAGGGGAGGAGGGGAGGATGTTAAGCTGATTATTGATGAGCTCTGTATTGCACGGAGGGGAGGATGTGAGGCTGATTATTGATGAGCTCTGTATTGCACGAAGGCGAGTAGGGAAGGATGTTAGGCTGAGTATTGATGAGCTCTGTATTGCACGGAGGGGAGGAGGGTTGGATGTTTGGCTGATTATTGATGAGCTCTGTATTGCACAGAGGGGAGGAGGGGAGGATGTTAGGCATTTATTGATAAGCTCACTGTTGCACGGAGCGGATGAGGGGAGGATGTTAGGATGATTATTGATGAGCTCTGTATTGCATGGAGGGGAGGATGTTAGGCGGATTATTGATGAGCTCTGTATTGCACGGAGGGGAGGATGTTAGTCTGATTATTGATGAGCTCTGTATTGCACAGAGGGAAGATGTTAGACTGATTATTGATGAGCTCTGTATTGCACGGAGGGCAGGATGTTAGGCTGACTATTGATGAGCTCTGTATTGCACGTAGGGGAGGAGGGGAGGATGTTTGGCTGATTATTGATGAGCTCTGTATTGCACGGACGGGAGGATGTTAGGCTGACTATTGCTGAGCTCTGTATTGCACGGAGGGAAGGAGGGGAGGATGTTCGGCTGAATATTGATGAGCTCTGTATTGCACGGAGGGGAGAATATTAGGCTGATTATTGATGAGCTCTGTATTGCACGGAGGGGAGGATGTTAGGCTGAATATTGATGAGCTCTGTATTGCATGGTGGGGAGTAGAGTAGCATGTTAGGCTGATTATTGATGAGCTCTGTATTGGATGGAGGGAAGGGCGGGAGGATGTTAGGCTGATTATTGATGAGATCTGTCTTGCACTGAGGGGAGGATGTTTGGCTGATTATTGATGAGCTCTGTATTGCACGGAGGGAAGGACGGGAGGATGTTAAGCTGATTATTGATGAGCTCTGTATTGCACGGAGGGGAGGAGGGGAGGATGTCAGGCTGATTATTGATCAGCTCTGTATTGCACGGAGGGGAGGAGTGGAGGATGTCAGGCTGATTATTGATCAGCTCTGTATTGCACGGAGGGGAGGAGGGGAGGATGTTAAGCTGATTATTGATGAGCTCTGTATTGCACGGAGGGGAGGATGTGAGGCTGATTATTGATGAGCTCTGTATTGCACGAAGGCGAGGAGGGCAGGATGTTAGGCTGATTATTGATGAGCTCTGTATTGCACGGAGGGGAGGAGGGTTGGATGTTTGGCTGATTATTGATGAGCTCTGTATTGCACAGAGGGGAGGAGGGGAGGATGTTAGGCATTTATTGATAAGCTCACTGTTGCACGGAGCGGATGAGGGGAGGATGTTAGGATGATTATTGATGAGCTCTGTATTGCATGGAGGGGAGGATGTTAGGCGCATTATTGATGAGCTCTGTATTGCACGGAGGGGAGGATGTTAGTCTGATTATTGATGAGCTCTGTATTGCACAGAAGGGAGGATGTTAGACTGATTATTGATGAGCTCTGTATTGCACGGAGGGGAGGATGTTAGGCTGACTATTGATGAGCTCTGTATTGCACGGAGGGGAGGATGTTAGGCTGATTATTCATGAGCTCTGTATTGCACGGAGGGGAGGATGTTTGGCTGATTATTGATGAGCTCTGTATTGCACGGAGGGGAGGATGTTAGGCTGACTATTGATGAGCTCTGTATTGCACGTAGGGGAGGAGGGGAAGATGTTAGGCGAATTTTTGATGAGTTCTGTATTGCACGGAGGGGAGGATGTTAGGCTGATTATTCATGAGCTCTGTATTGCACGGAGGGGAGGAGGGGAGGATGTTAGGCTGATTATTGATGAGCTCTGCATTGCACAGAGGGGAGGACTGGAGGATGTTAGGCTGATTATTGATGAGCTCTGCATTGCACAGAGGGGAGGAGGGGAGGATGTTAGACTGATTATTGATAAGCTCTGTATTGGATGGAGGGAAGGACGGGAGGATGTTAGGGTGATTATTGATGAGCTCTCTATTACAAGGAGGGGAGGAGGGGAGGATGTTAGACTGATTATTGATGAGCTCTGTATTGGATGGAGGGAAGGACGGGAAGATGTTAGGGTGATTATTGATGAGCTCTCTATTACAAGGAGGTGAGGAGGGGAGGATGTTAGACTGATTATTGATGAGCTCTGTATTGGATGGAGGGAAGGACGGGAGGATGTTAGGCTGATTATTGATGAGCTCTCTATTACAAGGAGGGGAGGAGGGGAGGATGGTAGACTGATTATTGATGAGCTCTGTATTGGATGGAGGGAAGGACGGGAGGATGTTAGGGTGATTATTGATGAGCTCTCTATTACAAGGAGGGGAGGAGGGGAGGATGTCAGACTGATTATTGATGACCTCTGTATTGGATGCAGGGAAGGACGGGAGGATGTTAGGCTGATTATTGATGAGCTCTGTATTGCACGGAGGGAAGGACGGGAGGATGTTAGGCTGATTGTTGATGAGCTCTCTATTACAAGGAAGGGAGGAGGGGAGGATGTCAGACTGATTATTGATGAGCTCTGTATTGGATGGAGGGAAGGACGGGAGGATGTTAGGCTGATTATTGATGAGCTCTGTATTGCACGGAGGGAAGGAGGAGAGGATGTTAGGCTGATTGTTGATGAGCTCTATTACAAGGAAGGGAGGACGGGAGAATGTTTGGCTGATTATGGATGAGCTCTATATTGCACGGAGGGGAGGAGGGGAGGATGTTAGGCTGATTGTTGATGAGCTCTGTATTGCACGGAGGGGAGGAGGGGAGGATGTTAGGCTGATTATTGATGAGCTCTGTATTCCACGGAGGGGAGGAGGGGAGGATGTCAGGCTGATTATTGATGAGCTCTGTATTGCACGGAGGGGAGGAGGGGAGGATGTTAGGCTGATTATTGATGAGCTCTGTATTGCACGGAGGGAAGGAGGGGAGGATGTTCGGCTGAATATTGATGAGCTCTGTATTGCACGGAGGGGAGAATATTAGGCTGATTATTGATGAGCTCTGTATTGCACGGAGGGGAGGATGTTAGGCTGAATATTGATGAGCTCTGTATTGCATGGTGGGGAGTAGAGTAGCATGTTAGGCTGATTATTGATGAGCTCTGTATTGGATGGAGGGAAGGGCGGGAGCATGTTAGGCTGATTATTGATGAGATCTGTCTTGCACTGAGGGGAGGATGTTTGGCTGATTATTGATGAGCTCTGTATTGCACGGAGGGAAGGACGGGAGGATGTTAGGCTGATTGTTGATGAGCTCTCTATTACAAGGAGGGTAGGACGGGAGAATGTTTGGCTGATTATTGATGAGCTCTGTATTGCACGGAGGGGAGGAGGCGAGGATGTTAGGCTGATTATTGATGAGCTCTGTATTGCACGGAGGGGAGGAGGGGAGGATGTTAGGCTGATTATTGATCAGCTCTGTATTGCACGGAGGGGAGGAGGGGAGGATGTTAAGCTGATTATTGATGAGCTCTGTATTGCACGGAGGGGAGGATGTGAGGCTGATTATTGATGAGCTCTGTATTGCACGAAGGCGAGGAGGGCAGGATGTTAGGCTGATTATTGATGAGCTCTGTATTGCACGGAGGGGAGGAGGGTTGGATGTTTGGCTGATTATTGATGAGCTCTGTATTGCACAGAGGGGAGGAGGGGAGGATGTTAGGCATTTATTGATAAGCTCACTGTTGCACGGAGCGGATGAGGGGAGGATGTTAGGATGATTATTGATGAGCTCTGTATTGCATGGAGGGGAGGATGTTAGGCGGATTATTGATGAGCTCTGTATTGCACGGAGGGGAGGATGTTAGTCTGATTATTGATGAGCTCTGTATTGCACAGAAGGGAGGATGTTAGACTGATTATTGATGAGCTCTGTATTGCACGGAGGGGAGGATGTTAGGCTGACTATTGATGAGCTCTGTATTGCACGGAGGGGAGGATGTTAGGCTGATTATTCATGAGCTCTGTATTGCACGGAGGGGAGGATGTTTGGCTGATTATTGATGAGCTCTCTATTGCACGGAGGGGAGGATGTTAGGCTGACTATTGATGTGCTCTGTATTGCACGTAGGGGAGTAGGGGAGGATGTTAGGTTGATTGTTGATGAGCTCTGTATTGCACCGAGGGGAGGAGGGGAAGATGTTAGGCGAATTTTTGATGAGTTCTGTATTGCACGGAAGGGAGGATGTTAGGCTGATTATTGATGAGCTCTGTATTGCACGGAGGGGAGGAGGGGAGGATGTTAGGCTGATTATTGATGAGCTCTGCATTGCACAGAGGGGAGGACTGGAGGATGTTAGGCTGATTATTGATGAGCTCTGCATTGCACAGAGGGGAGGAGGGGAGGATGTTAGACTGATTATTGATAAGCTCTGTATTGGATGGAGGGAAGGACGGGAGGATGTTAGGGTGATTATTGATGAGCTCTCTATTACAAGGAGGGGAGGAGGGGAGGATGTTAGACTGATTATTGATGAGCTCTGTATTGGATGGAGGGAAGGACGGGAAGATGTTAGGGTGATTATTGATGAGCTCTCTATTACAAGGAGGTGAGGAGGGGAGGATGTTAGACTGATTATTGATGAGCTCTGTATTGGATGGAGGGAAGGACGGGAGGATGTTAGGCTGATTATTGATGAGCTCTCTATTACAAGGAGGGGAGGAGGGGAGGATGGTAGACTGATTATTGATGAGCTCTGTATTGGATGGAGGGAAGGACGGGAGGATGTTAGGGTGATTATTGATGAGCTCTCTATTACAAGGAGGGGAGGAGGGGAGGATGTCAGACTGATTATTGATGACCTCTGTATTGGATGGAGGGAAGGACGGGAGGATGTTAGGCTGATTATTGATGAGCTCTGTATTGCACGGAGGGAAGGACGGGAGGATGTTAGGCTGATTGTTGATGAGCTCTCTATTACAAGGAAGGGAGGACGGGAGAATGTTTGGCTGATTATGGATGAGCTCTGTATTGCACGGAGGGGAGGAGGGGAGGATGTTAGGCTGATTATTGATGAGCTCTGTATTGCACGGAGGGGAGGAGGGGAGGATGTTAGGCTGATTATTGATGAGCTCTGTATTGCATGGAGGGGAGGAGGGGAGGATGTTAGGCTGATTATTCATCAGCTCTGTATTGCACGGAGGGAAGGAGGGGAGGATGTTAGGCTGATTGTTGATGAGCTCTGTATTGCACGGAGGGGAGGAGGGGAGGATGTTCGGCTGAATATTGATGAGCTTTGTATTGCACAGAGGGGAGAATATTAGGCTGATTATTGATGAGCTCTGTATTGCACGGAGGGGAGGATGTTAGGCTGAATATTGATGAGCTCTGTATTGCATGGTGGGGAGTAGAGTAGGATGTTAGGCTGATTATTGATCAGCTCTGTATTGCATGGAGGGGAGGAGGGGAAGATGATAGGCTGATTATTGATGTTCTGTATTGCACGGAGCGGAGGAAGGGAGGATGTTAGACTGATTATTGATGAGCTCTGTATTGGATGGAGGGAAGGGCGGGAGGATGTTAGGCTGATTATTGATGAGCTCTGTCTTGCACTGAGGGGAGGATGTTTGGCTGATTATTGATGAGCTCTGTATTGCACGGAGGGAAGGACGGGAGGATGTTACGCTGATTGTTGATGAGCTCTCTATTACAAGGAGGGTAGGACGGGAGAATGTTTGGCTGATTATTGATGAGCTCTGTATTGCACGGAGGGGAGGAGGGGAGGATGTTAGGCTGATTATTGATGTTCTGTATTGCACGGAGGGGAGGAGGGGAGGATGTTAGGCTGAATATTGATGAGCTCTGTATTGCACGGAGGGGAGAATATTAGGCTGATTGTTGATGAGCTCTGTATTGCACCGAGGGGAGGACGGGAGGATGATAGGCTGATTATTGATGAGCTCTGTATTGCATGGAGGGGAGGAGTGGAAGATGATAGGCTGATTATTGATGTTCTGTATTGCACGGAGCGGAGGAAGGGAGGATGTTAGGCTGATTATTGATGAGCTCTGTATTGCACGGAGCGGAGGAGCGGAGGACGTTAGGCTGATTATTGATGAGCTCTGTATTGCACGGAGGGGAGGATGTTAGGCTGATTATTGATGAGCTCTGTATTGCACGCAGGCGAGGAGGGTTGGATGTTTGGCTGATTATTGATGAGCTCTGTATTGCACAGAGGGGAGGAGGGGAGGATGTTAGGCATTTATTGATCAGCTCACTGTTGCACGGAGCGGATGAGGGGAGGATGTTAGGCTGATTATTGATGAGCCCTGTATTGCACGGAGGGGAGGATGTTAGTCTGATTATTGATGAGCTCTGTATTGCACGGAGGGGAGGATGTTAGGCTGATTATTGATGAGCTCTGTATTGCACGGAGGGGAGGAAGTTAGGCTGATTATTGATGAGCTCTGTATTGCACGGAGGGGAGGAGGGGAGGATGTTAGACTGATTGTTGATGAGGTCTGTATTGCACGGAAGGGAGGAGGGGAGGATGTTAGGCTGATTGTTGATGAGCTCTGTATTGCACGGAGGGGAGGATGTTAGGCTGATTATTGATGAGCTCTGTATTGCACGGAGGGGAGGAGGGGAGGATGTTAGGCTGATTATTGATGAGCTCTGTATTGCACAGAGGGGAGGATGTGAGGCTGATTATTGATGAGCTCTGTATTGCACGCAGGCGAGGAGGGCAGGATGTTAGGCTGATTATTGATGAGCTCTGTATTGCACAGAGGGGAGGAGGGGAGGATGTTAGGCATTTATTGATAAGCTCACTGTTGCTCGGAGCGGATGAGGGGAGGATGTTAGGATGATTATTGATGAGCTCTGTATTGCATGGAGGGGAGAATATTAGGCTGATTATTGATGAGCTCTGTATTGCACGGAGGGGAGGATGTTAGTCTGATTATTGATGAGCTCTGTATTGCACGGAGGGGAGGATGTTAGGCTGATTATTGATGAGCTCTGTATTACACGGAGGGGAGGATGTTAGTCTGATTATTGATGAGCTCTGTATTGCACGGAGGGGAGGATGTTAGGCTGACAATTGATGAGCTCTATATTGCACGTAGGGGAGGAGGGGAGGATAATTGGCTGATTATTGATGAGCTCTGTATTGCACGGAGGGGAGGATGTTAGGATGATTATTGATGAGCTCTGTATTGCACGGAGGGGAGGAGGGTTGGATGTTTGGCTGATTATTGATGAGCTCTTTATTGCACAGAGGGGAGGAGGGGATGATGTTACGCATTTATTGATAAGCTCACTGTTGCACGGAGCGGATGAGGGGAGGATGTTAGGATGATTATTGATGAGCTCTGTATTGCATGGAGGGGAGGAGGGGAGGATGATAGGCTGATTTATGATGTTCTGTATTGCACGGAGCGGAGGGAGGGAGGATGTTAGCCTGATTATTGATGAGCTCTGTATTGCATGGAGGGGAGGAGGGGAGGATGTTTGGCTGATTATTGATGAGCTCTGTATTGCATGGAGGGGAGGAGGGGGGATGTTGGGCTGATTATTGATGAGCTCTGTATTGCACGCAGGGGAGGAAGGGAGGATGTTAGGATGATTATGGATGAGTTCTGTATTGCACGGAGGGGAGGATGTTAGGCTGATTATGGATGAGCTCTGTATTGCACGTAGGGGAGAATATTAGGCTGATTATTGATGAGCTCTGTATTGCACCGAGGGGAGGACGGGAGGATGATAGGCTGATTATTGATGAGCTCTGTATTGCACGGAGGGGAGGATGTTAGGCTGAATATTGATGAGCTCTGTATTGCATGGAGGGGAGTAGAGTAGGATGTTAGGGTGATTATTGATGAGCTCTGTATTGCACGGAGGGGAGGATGTTAGGCTGAATATTGATGAGCTCTGTATTGCATGGTGGGGAGTAGAGTAGGATGTTAGGCTGATTATTGATCAGCTCTGTATTGCATGGAGGGGAGGAGGGGAAGATGATAGGCTGATTATTGATGTTCTGTATTGCACGGAGCGGAGGAAGGGAGGATGTTAGACTGATTATTGATGAGCTCTGTATTGGATGGAGGGAAGGGCGGGAGGATGTTAGGCTGATTATTGATGAGCTCTGTCTTGCACTGAGGGGAGGATGTTTGGCTGATTATTGATGAGCTCTGTATTGCACGGAGGGAAGGACGGGAGGATGTTACGCTGATTGTTGATGAGCTCTCTATTACAAGGAGGGTAGGACGGGAGAATGTTTGGCTGATTATTGATGAGCTCTGTATTGCACGGAGGGGAGGAGGGGAGGATGTTAGGCTGATTATTGATGTTCTGTATTGCACGGAGGGGAGGAGGGGAGGATGTTAGGCTGAATATTGATGAGCTCTGTATTGCACGGAGGGGAGAATATTAGGCTGATTGTTGATGAGCTCTGTATTGCACCGAGGGGAGGACGGGAGGATGATAGGCTGATTATTGATGAGCTCTGTATTGCATGGAGGGGAGGAGTGGAAGATGATAGGCTGATTATTGATGTTCTGTATTGCACGGAGCGGAGGAAGGGAGGATGTTAGGCTGATTATTGATGAGCTCTGTATTGCACGGAGCGGAGGAGCGGAGGACGTTAGGCTGATTATTGATGAGCTCTGTATTGCACGGAGGGGAGGATGTTAGGCTGATTATTGATGAGCTCTGTATTGCACGCAGGCGAGGAGGGTTGGATGTTTGGCTGATTATTGATGAGCTCTGTATTGCACAGAGGGGAGGAGGGGAGGATGTTAGGCATTTATTGATCAGCTCACTGTTGCACGGAGCGGATGAGGGGAGGATGTTAGGCTGATTATTGATGAGCCCTGTATTGCACGGAGGGGAGGATGTTAGTCTGATTATTGATGAGCTCTGTATTGCACGGAGGGGAGGATGTTAGGCTGATTATTGATGAGCTCTGTATTGCACGGAGGGGAGGAAGTTAGGCTGATTATTGATGAGCTCTGTATTGCACGGAGGGGAGGAGGGGAGGATGTTAGACTGATTGTTGATGAGGTCTGTATTGCACGGAAGGGAGGAGGGGAGGATGTTAGGCTGATTGTTGATGAGCTCTGTATTGCACGGAGGGGAGGATGTTAGGCTGATTATTGATGAGCTCTGTATTGCACGGAGGGGAGGAGGGGAGGATGTTAGGCTGATTATTGATGAGCTCTGTATTGCACAGAGGGGAGGATGTGAGGCTGATTATTGATGAGCTCTGTATTGCACGCAGGCGAGGAGGGCAGGATGTTAGGCTGATTATTGATGAGCTCTGTATTGCACAGAGGGGAGGAGGGGAGGATGTTAGGCATTTATTGATAAGCTCACTGTTGCTCGGAGCGGATGAGGGGAGGATGTTAGGATGATTATTGATGAGCTCTGTATTGCATGGAGGGGAGAATATTAGGCTGATTATTGATGAGCTCTGTATTGCACGGAGGGGAGGATGTTAGTCTGATTATTGATGAGCTCTGTATTGCACGGAGGGGAGGATGTTAGGCTGATTATTGATGAGCTCTGTATTACACGGAGGGGAGGATGTTAGTCTGATTATTGATGAGCTCTGTATTGCACGGAGGGGAGGATGTTAGGCTGACAATTGATGAGCTCTATATTGCACGTAGGGGAGGAGGGGAGGATAATTGGCTGATTATTGATGAGCTCTGTATTGCACGGAGGGGAGGATGTTAGGATGATTATTGATGAGCTCTGTATTGCACGGAGGGGAGGAGGGTTGGATGTTTGGCTGATTATTGATGAGCTCTTTATTGCACAGAGGGGAGGAGGGGATGATGTTACGCATTTATTGATAAGCTCACTGTTGCACGGAGCGGATGAGGGGAGGATGTTAGGATGATTATTGATGAGCTCTGTATTGCATGGAGGGGAGGAGGGGAGGATGATAGGCTGATTTATGATGTTCTGTATTGCACGGAGCGGAGGGAGGGAGGATGTTAGCCTGATTATTGATGAGCTCTGTATTGCATGGAGGGGAGGAGGGGAGGATGTTTGGCTGATTATTGATGAGCTCTGTATTGCATGGAGGGGAGGAGGGGGGATGTTGGGCTGATTATTGATGAGCTCTGTATTGCACGCAGGGGAGGAAGGGAGGATGTTAGGATGATTATGGATGAGTTCTGTATTGCACGGAGGGGAGGATGTTAGGCTGATTATGGATGAGCTCTGTATTGCACGTAGGGGAGAATATTAGGCTGATTATTGATGAGCTCTGTATTGCACCGAGGGGAGGACGGGAGGATGATAGGCTGATTATTGATGAGCTCTGTATTGCACGGAGGGGAGGATGTTAGGCTGAATATTGATGAGCTCTGTATTGCATGGAGGGGAGTAGAGTAGGATGTTAGGGTGATTATTGATGAGCTCTGTATTGCATAGAGGGGAGGAGGGGAGGATGATAGGCTGATTATTGATGTTCTGTATTGCACGGAGCGGAGGAAGGGAGGATGTTAGGCTGATTATTGATGAGCTCTGTATTGCACGAAGGCGAGGAGGGCAGGATGTTAGGCTGATTATTGATGAGCTCTGTATTGCACGGAGGGGAGGAGGGTTGGATGTTTGGCTGATTATTGATGAGCTCTGTATTGCACAGAGGGGAGGAGGGGAGGATGTTAGGCATTTATTGATAAGCTCACTGTTGCACGGAGCGGATGAGGGGAGGATGTTAGGATGATTATTGATGAGCTCTGTATTGCATGGAGGGGAGGATGTTAGGCGGATTATTGATGAGCTCTGTATTGCACGGAGGGGAGGATGTTAGTCTGATTATTGATGAGCTCTGTATTGCACAGAGGGGAGGATGTTAGACTGATTATTGATGAGCTCTGTATTGCACGGAGGGGAGGATGTTAGGCTGACTATTGATGAGCTCTGTATTGCACGTAGGGGAGGAGGGGAGGATGTTTGGCTGATTATTGATGAGCTCTGTATTGCACGGAGGGGAGGATGTTAGGCTGACTATTGATGAGCTCTGTATTGCACCGAGGGGAGGAGGGGAAGATGTTAGGCTGATTATTGATGAGTTCTGTATTGCACGGAGGGGAGGATGTTAGGCTGATTATTGATGAACTCTGTATTGCACAGAGGGGACGACTGGAGGATGTTAGGCTGATTATTGATGAGTTCTGTATTGCACGGAGGGGAGGATGTTAGACTGATTATTGATGAGCTCTGTATTGGGTGGAGGGAAGGACGGGAGGATGTTAGGGTGATTATTGATGAGCTTTCTATTACAAGGAGGGGAGGAGGGGAGGATGTTAGACTGATTATTGATGAGCTCTGTATTGGATGGAGGGAAGGACGGGAAGATGTTAGGGTGATTATTGATGAGCTCTCTATTACAAGGAGTGGAGGAGGGGAGGATGTTAGACTGATTATTGATGAGCTCTGTATTGGATGGAGGGAAGGACGGGAGGATGTTAGGCTGATTATTGATGAGCTCTCTATTACAAGGAGGGGAGGAGGGGAGGATGTTAGACTGATTATTGATGAGCTCTCTATTGGATGGAGGGAAGCACGGGAGGATGTTAGGCTGATTATTGATGAGCTCTCTATTACAAGGAGGGGAGTAGGGGAGGATGTCAGACTGATTATTGATGAGCTCTGTATTGGATGGAGGGAAGGACGTGAGGATGTTAGGCTGATTATTGATGAGCTCTGTATTGCACGGAGGGAAGGACGGGAGGATGTTAGGCTGATTGTTGATGAGTTGTCTATTACAAGGAAGGGAGGACGGGAGAATGTTTGGCTGATTATGGATGAGCTCTGTATTGCACGGAGGGGAGGAGGGGAGGATGTTAGGCTGATTGTTGATGAGCTCTGTATTGCACGGAGGGGAGGAGGGGAGGATGTTAGGCTGATTATTGATGAGCTCTGTATTGCACCGAGGTGAGGACGGGAGGATGATAGGCTGATTATTGATGAGATCTGTATTGCACGGAGGTGAGGATGTTAGGCTGAATATTGATGAGCTCTGTATTGCATGGAGGGGAGAAGAGTAGGATGTTAGGCTGATTATTGATGAGCTCTGTATTGCATGGAGGGGAGGAGGGGCGGATGATAGGCTGATTATTGATGTTCTGTATTGCACGGAGCGGAGGAAGGGAGGATGTTAGGCTGATTATTGATGAGCTGTATATTGCACGGAGGGGAGGAGGGGAGGATGTTAGTCTGATTATTGATGAGCTCTGTATTGCACCGAGGGGAGGATGTGAGGCTGATTATTGATGAGCTCTGTATTGCACGCAGGCGAGGAGGGCAGGATGTTAGGCTGATTATTGATGAGCTCTGTATTGTACGGAGGGGAGGAGGGTTGGATGTTTGGCTGATTATTGATGAGCTCTGTATTTCACAGAGGGGAGGAGGGGAGGATGTTAGGCATTTATTGATAAGCTCACTTGCATGGAGCGGATGAGGGGATGATGTTAGGATGATTACTGATGAGCTCTGTATTGCATGGAGGGGAGGATGTTAGGCGGATTATTGATGAGCTCTGTATTGCACGGAGGGGAGGATGTTAGTCTGATTATTGATGAGCTCTGTATTGCACAGAGGGGAGGATGTTAGACTGATTATTGATGAGCTCTGTATTGCACGGAGGGGAGGATGTTAGGCTGACTATTGATGAGCTCTGTATTGCACGTAGGGGAGGAGGGGAGGATGTTTGGCTGATTATTGATGAGCTCTGTATTGCACGGAGGGGAGGATGTTAGGCTGACTATTGATGAGCTCTGTATTGCACCGAGGGGAGGAGGGGAAGATGTTAGGCTGATTATTGATGAGTTCTGTATTGCACGGAGGGGAGGATGTTAGGCTGATTATTGATGAACTCTGTATTGCACAGAGGGGACGACTGGAGGATGTTAGGCTGATTATTGATGAGTTCTGTATTGCACGGAGGGGAGGATGTTAGACTGATTATTGATGAGCTCTGTATTGGGTGGAGGGAAGGACGGGAGGATGTTAGGGTGATTATTGATGAGCTTTCTATTTCAAGGAGGGGAGGAGGGGAGGATGTTAGACTGATTATTGATGAGCTCTGTATTGGATGGAGGGAAGGACGGGAAGATGTTAGGGTGATTATTGATGAGCTCTCTATTACAAGGAGTGGAGGAGGGGAGCATGTTAGACTGATTATTGATGAGCTCTGTATTGGATGGAGGGAAGGACGGGAGGATGTTAGGCTGATTATTGATGAGCTCTCTATTACAAGGAGGGGAGGAGGGGAGGATGTTAGACTGATTATTGATGAGCTCTCTATTGGATGGAGGGAAGCACGGGAGGATGTTAGGCTGATTATTGATGAGCTCTCTATTACAAGGAGGGGAGTAGGGGAGGATGTCAGACTGATTATTGATGAGCTCTGTATTGGATGGAGGGAAGGACGTGAGGATGTTAGGCTGATTATTGATGAGCTCTGTATTGCACGGAGGGAAGGACGGGAGGATGTTAGGCTGATTGTTGATGAGTTGTCTATTACAAGGAAGGGAGGACGGGAGAATGTTTGGCTGATTATGGATGAGCTCTGTATTGCACGGAGGGGAGGAGGGGAGGATGTTAGGCTGATTGTTGATGAGCTCTGTATTGCACGGAGGGGAGGAGGGGAGGATGTTAGGCTGATTATTGATGAGCTCTGTATTGCACCGAGGTGAGGACGGGAGGATGATAGGCTGATTATTGATGAGATCTGTATTGCACGGAGGGGAGGATGTTAGGCTGAATATTGATGAGCTCTGTATTGCATGGAGGGGAGTAGAGTAGGATGTTAGGCTGATTATTGATGAGCTCTGTATTGCATGGAGGGGAGGAGGGGCGGATGATAGGCTGATTATTGATGTTCTGTATTGCACGGAGCGGAGGAAGGGAGGATGTTAGGCTGATTATTGATGAGCTGTATATTGCACGGAGGGGAGGAGGGGAGGATGTTAGTCTGATTATTGATGAGCTCTGTATTGCACCGAGGGGAGGATGTGAGGCTGATTATTGATGAGCTCTGTATTGCACGCAGGCGAGGAGGGCAGGATGTTAGGCTGATTATTGATGAGCTCTGTATTGCACGGAGGGGAGGAGGGTTGGATGTTTGGCTGATTATTGATGAGCTCTGTATTGCACAGAGGGGAGGAGGGGAGGATGTTAGGCATTTATTGATAAGCTCACTGTTGCATGGAGCGGATGAGGGGATGATGTTAGGATGATTACTGATGAGCTCTGTATTGCATGGAGGGGAGGATGTTAGGCTGATTATTGATGAGCTCTGTATTGCACGGAGGGGAGAATATTAGGCTGATTATTGATGAGCTCTGTATTGCACCGAGGGGAGGACGGGAGGATGATAGGCTGATTATCGATGTTCTGTATTGCACGGAGCGGAGGAAGGGAGGATGTTAGGCTGATTATTGATGAGCTGTGTATTGCACGGAGGGGAGGAGGGGAGGATGTTAGTCTGATTATTTATGAGCTCTGTATTGCACCGAGGGGAGGATGTGAGGCTGATTATTGATGAGCTCTGTATTGCATGGAGGGGAGGAGTGGAAGATGATAGGCTGATTATTGATGTTCTGTATTGCACGGAGCGGAGGAAGGGAGGATGTTAGGCTGATTATTGATGAGATCTGTATTGCACCGAGGGGAGGAGGGGAAGATGTTAGGCTGATTATTGATGAGCTCTGTATTGCACGGAGGGGAGGATGTGAGGCTAATTATTGATGAGCTCTGTATTGCACGCAGGCGAGGAGGGCAGGATGTTAGGCTGATTATTGATGAGCTCTGTATTGCACGGAGGGGAGGAGGGTTGGATGTTTGGCTGATTATTGATGAGCTCTGTATTGCACAGAGGGGAGGAGGGGAGGATGTTAGGCATTTATTGATCAGCTCACTGTTGCACGGAGCGGATGAGGGGAGGATGTTAGGATGATTATTGATGAGCTCTGTATTGCATGGTGGGGAGGATGTTAGGCTGATTATTGATGAGCCCTGTATTGCACGGAGGGGAGGATGTTAGTCTGATTATTGATGAGCTCTGTATTGCACGGAGGGGAGGATGTTAGGCTGATTATTGATGAGCTCTGTATTGCACGGAGGGGAGGAAGTTAGGCTGATTATTGATGAGCTCTGTATTGCACGGAGGGGAGGAGGGGAGGATGTTAGACTGATTGTTGATGAGCTCTGTATTGCACGGAGGGGAGGATGTTAGGCTGAATATTGATGAGCTCTGTATTGCACGGAGGGGAGGAGGGGAGGATGTTAGGCTGATTATTGATGAGCTCTGTATTGCATGGAGGGGAGGAGGGGAAGATGATAGGCTGATTATTGATGTTCTGTATTGCACGGAGCGTAGGAAGGGAGGATGTTAGGCTGATTATTGATGAGCTCTGTATTGCACGGAGGGGAGGAGGGGAGGATGTTAGGCTGATTATTGATGAGCTCTGTATTGCACAGAGGGGAGGATGTGAGGCTGATTATTGATGAGCTCTGTATTGCACGCAGGCGAGGAGGGCAGGATGTTAGGCTGATTATTGATGAGCTCTGTATTGCATGGTGGGGAGGATGTTAGGCTGATTATTGATGAGCCCTGTATTGCACGGAGGGGAGGATGTTAGGCTGATTATTGATGAGCTCTGTATTGCATGGAGGGGAGGAGGGGAAGATGATAGGCTGATTATTGATGTTCTGTATTGCACGGAGCGTAGGAAGGGAGGATGTTAGGCTGATTATTGATGAGCTCTGTATTGCACGGAGGGGAGGAGGGGAGGATGTTAGGCTGATTATTGATGAGCTCTGTATTGCACAGAGGGGAGGATGTGAGGCTGATTATTGATGAGCTCTGTATTGCACGCAGGCGAGGAGGGCAGGATGTTAGGCTGATTATTGATGAGCTCTGTATTGCACAGAGGGGAGGAGGGGAGGATGTTAGGCATTTATTGATAAGCTCACTGTTGCACGGAGCGGATGAGGGGAGGATGTTAGGATGATTATTGATGAGCTCTGTATTGCATGGAGGGGAGAATGTGAGGCTGATTATTGATGAGCTCTGTATTGCACGGAGGGGAGGATGTTAGTCTGATTATTGATGAGCTCTGTATTGCACGGAGGGGAGGATGTTAGGCAGATTATTGATGAGCTCTGTATTACACGGAGGGGAGGATGTTAGTCTGATTATTGATGAGCTCTGTATTGCACGGAGGGGAGGATGTTAGGCTGACAATTGATGAGCTCTATATTGCACGTAGGGGAGGAGGGGAGGATAATTGGCTGATTATTGATGAGCTCTGTATTGCACGGAGGGGAGGATGTTAGGATGATTATTGATGAGCTCTGTATTGCACGGAGGGGAGGAGGGTTGGCTGTTTGGCTGATTATTGATGAGCTCTTTATTGCACAGAGGGGAGGAGGGGATGATGTTAGGCATTTATTGATAAGCTCACAGTTGCACGGAGCGGATGAGCGGAGGATGTTAGGATGATTATTGATGAGCTCTGTATTGCATGGAGGGGAGGAGGGGAGGATGATAGGCTGATTTTTGATGTTCTATATTCCACGGAGAGGAGGGAGGGAGGATGTTAGGCTGATTATTGATGAGCTCTGTATTGCATGGAGGGGAGGAGGGGAGGATGTTTGGCTGATTAATGATGAGCTCTGTATTGCATGGAGGGGAGGAGGGGGGATGTTGGGCTGATTATTGATGAGCTCTGTATTGCTCGCAGGGGAGGAGCGGAGGATGTTAGGCTCATTATTGATGAGCTCTGTATTGCATGGAGAGGAGGAGGGGAGGATGATAGGCTGATTATTGATGAGTTCTGTATTGCATGGAGGGGAGGAGGGGAGGATGATAGGCTGATTATTGATTTTCTGTATTGCACGGAGGGGAGTTGAGGAGGTGGTTAGGCTGATTATTGATTATCTCTGTATTGCACGCAGGGGAGGAAGGGAGGATGTTAGGATGATTATGGATGAGTTCTGTATTGCACGGAGGGGAGGATGTTAGGCTGATTATGGATGAGCTCTGTATTGCACGTAGGGGAGAATATTAGGCTGATTATTGATGAGCTCTGTATTGCACCGAGGGGAGGACGGGAGGATGATAGGCTGATTATTGATGAGCTCTGTATTGCACGGAGGGGAGGATGTTAGGCTGAATATTGATGAGCTCTGTATTGCATGGAGGGGAGTAGAGTAGGATGTTAGGGTGATTATTGATGAGCTCTGTACTGCACGGAGGGGAGGATGATAGGCTGATTATTGATGAGCTCTGTATTGCACGGAGGGGAGGATGTTAGGCTGAATATTGATGAGCTCTGTATTGCATGGAGGGGAGTAGAGTAGGATGTTAGGGTGATTATTGATGAGCTCTGTATTGCACGGAGGGTAGGAAGGGAGGATGATAGGCTGATTATTGATGTTCTGTATTGCACGGAGCGGAGGAAGGGAGGATGTTAGGCTGATTATTGATGAGCTCTGTATTGCACGGAGGGGAGGAGGGGAGGATGTTAAGCTGATTATTGATGAGCTCTGTATTGCACAGAGGGGAGGATGTGAGGCTGATTATTGATGAGCTCTGTATTGCACGCAGGCGAGGAGGGCAGGATGTTAGGCTGATTATTGATGAGCTCTGTATTGCACGGAGGGGAGGAGGGTTGGATGTTTGGCTGATTATTGATGAGCTCTGTATTGCACAGAGGGGAGGAGGGGAGGATGTTAGGCATTTATTGATCAGCTCACTGTTGCACGGAGCGGATGAGGGGAGGATGTTAGGATGATTATTGATGAGCTCTGTATTGCATGGTGGGGAGGATGTTAGGCTGATTATTGATGAGCCCTGTATTGCACGGAGGGGAGGATGTTAGTCTGATTATTGATGAGCTCTGTATTGCACGGAGGGGAGGATGTTAGGCTGATTATTGATGAGCTCTGTATTGCACGGAGGGGAGGAAGTTAGGCTGATTATTGATGAGCTCTGTATTGCACGGAGGGGAGGAGGGGAGGATGTTAGACTGATTGTTGATGAGCTCTGTATTGCACGGAGGGGAGGATGTTAGGCTGAATATTGATGAGCTCTGTATTGCACGGAGGGGAGGAGGGGAGGATGTTAGGCTGATTATTGATGAGCTCTGTATTGCATGGAGGGGAGGAGGGGAAGATGATAGGCTGATTATTGATGTTCTGTATTGCACGGAGCGTAGGAAGGGAGGATGTTAGGCTGATTATTGATGAGCTCTGTATTGCACGGAGGGGAGGAGGGGAGGATGTTAGGCTGATTATTGATGAGCTCTGTATTGCACAGAGGGGAGGATGTGAGGCTGATTATTGATGAGCTCTGTATTGCACGCAGGCGAGGAGGGCAGGATGTTAGGCTGATTATTGATGAGCTCTGTATTGCACAGAGGGGAGGAGGGGAGGATGTTAGGCATTTATTGATAAGCTCACTGTTGCACGGAGCGGATGAGGGGAGGATGTTAGGATGATTATTGATGAGCTCTGTATTGCATGGAGGGGAGAATGTTAGGCTGATTATTGATGAGCTCTGTATTGCACGGAGGGGAGGATGTTAGTCTGATTATTGATGAGCTCTGTATTGCACGGAGGGGAGGATGTTAGGCAGATTATTGATGAGCTCTGTATTACACGGAGGGGAGGATGTTAGTCTGATTATTGATGAGCTCTGTATTGCACGGAGGGGAGGATGTTAGGCTGACAATTGATGAGCTCTATATTGCACGTAGGGGAGGAGGGGAGGATAATTGGCTGATTATTGATGAGCTCTGTATTGCACGGAGGGGAGGATGTTAGGATGATTATTGATGAGCTCTGTATTGCACGGAGGGGAGGAGGGTTGGCTGTTTGGCTGATTATTGATGAGCTCTTTATTGCACAGAGGGGAGGAGGGGATGATGTTAGGCATTTATTGATAAGCTCACAGTTGCACGGAGCGGATGAGCGGAGGATGTTAGGATGATTATTGATGAGCTCTGTATTGCATGGAGGGGAGGAGGGGAGGATGATAGGCTGATTTTTGATGTTCTATATTCCACGGAGAGGAGGGAGGGAGGATGTTAGGCTGATTATTGATGAGCTCTGTATTGCATGGAGGGGAGGAGGGGAGGATGTTTGGCTGATTAATGATGAGCTCTGTATTGCATGGAGGGGAGGAGGGGGGATGTTGGGCTGATTATTGATGAGCTCTGTATTGCTCGCAGGGGAGGAGCGGAGGATGTTAGGCTCATTATTGATGAGCTCTGTATTGCATGGAGAGGAGGAGGGGAGGATGATAGGCTGATTATTGATGAGTTCTGTATTGCATGGAGGGGAGGAGGGGAGGATGATAGGCTGATTATTGATTTTCTGTATTGCACGGAGGGGAGTTGAGGAGGTGGTTAGGCTGATTATTGATTATCTCTGTATTGCACGCAGGGGAGGAAGGGAGGATGTTAGGATGATTATGGATGAGTTCTGTATTGCACGGAGGGGAGGATGTTAGGCTGATTATGGATGAGCTCTGTATTGCACGTAGGGGAGAATATTAGGCTGATTATTGATGAGCTCTGTATTGCACCGAGGGGAGGACGGGAGGATGATAGGCTGATTATTGATGAGCTCTGTATTGCACGGAGGGGAGGATGTTAGGCTGAATATTGATGAGCTCTGTATTGCATGGAGGGGAGTAGAGTAGGATGTTAGGGTGATTATTGATGAGCTCTGTACTGCACGGAGGGGAGGATGATAGGCTGATTATTGATGAGCTCTGTATTGCACGGAGGGGAGGATGTTAGGCTGAATATTGATGAGCTCTGTATTGCATGGAGGGGAGTAGAGTAGGATGTTAGGGTGATTATTGATGAGCTCTGTATTGCACGGAGGGTAGGAAGGGAGGATGATAGGCTGATTATTGATGTTCTGTATTGCACGGAGCGGAGGAAGGGAGGATGTTAGGCTGATTATTGATGAGCTCTGTATTGCACGGAGGGGAGGAGGGGAGGATGTTAAGCTGATTATTGATGAGCTCTGTATTGCACAGAGGGGAGGATGTTAGGCTGATTATTGATGAGCTCTGTATTGCACGAAGGCGAGGAGGGCAGGATGTTAGGCTGATTATTGATGAGCTCTGTATTGCACGGAGGGGAGGAGGGTTGGATGTTTGGCTGATTATTGATGAGCTCTGTATTGCACAGAGGGGAGGAGGGGAGGATGTTAGGCATTTATTGATAAGCTCACTGTTGCACGGAGCGGATGAGGGGAGGATGTTAGGATGATTATTGATGAGCTCTGTATTGCATGGAGGGGAGGATGTTAGGCGGATTATTGATGAGCTCTGTATTGCACGGAGGGGAGGATGTTAGTCTGATTATTGATGAGCTCTGTATTGCACAGAGGGGAGGATGTTAGACTGATTATTGATGAGCTCTGTATTGCACGGAGGGGAGGATGTTAGGCTGACTATTGATGAGCTCTGTATTGCACGTAGGGGAGGAGGGGAGGATGTTTGGCTGATTATTGATGAGCTCTGTATTGCACGGAGGGGAGGATGTTAGGCTGACTATTGATGAGCTCTGTATTGCACGGAGGGGAGTAGGGGAGGATGTTAGGCTGATTGTTGATGAGCTCTGTATTGCACCGAGGGGAGGAGGGGAAGATGTTAGGCTGATTATTGATGAGTTCTGTATTGCACGGAGGGGAGGATGTTAGGCTGATTATTGATGAGCTCTGTATTGCACAGAGGGGACGACTGGAGGATGTTAGGCTGATTATTGATGAGTTCTGTATTGCACGGAGGGGAGGATGTTAGACTGATTATTGATGAGCTCTGTATTGGGTGGAGGGAAGAACGGGAGGATGTTAGGGTGATTATTGATGAGCTTTCTATTACAAGGAGGGGAGGAGGGGAGGATGTTAGACTGATTATTGATGAGCTCTGTATTGGATGGAGGGAAGGACGGGAGGATGTTAGGGTGATTATTGATGAGCTCTCTATTACAAGGAGTGGAGGAGGGGAGGATGTTAGACTGATTATTGATGAGCTCTGTATTGGATGGAGGGAAGGACGGGAGGATGTTAGGCTGATTATTGATGAGCTCTCTATTACAAGGAGGGGAGGAGGGGAGGATGTTAGACTGATTATTGATGAGCTCTGTATTGGATGGAGGGAAGGACGGGAGGATGTTAGGCTGATTATTGATGAGCTCTCTATTACAAGGAGGGGAGGAGGGGAGGATGTCAGACTGATTATTGATGAGCTCTGTATTGGATGGAGGGAAGGACGGGAGGATGTTAGGCTGATTGTTGATGAGCTGTCTATTACAAGGAAGGGAGGACGGGAGAATGTTTGGCTGATTATGGATGAGCTCTGTATTGCACGGAGGGGAGGAGGGGAGGATGTTAGGCTGATTGTTGATGAGCTCTGTATTGCACGGAGGGGAGGAGGGGAGGATGTTAGGCTGATTATTGATGAGCTCTGTATTGCACGGAGGGGAGGAGGGGAGGATGTTAGGCTGATTATTGATGAGCTCTGTATTGCACGGAGGGGAGGAGGGGAGGATGTTGGACTGATTGCTGATGAGGTCTCTATTGCACGGAGTTGAGGAGGGGAGGATATTCTGCTGAATATCGATGAGCTCTGTATTGCACGGAGGGGAGAATATTAGGCTGATTATTTATGAGCTCTGTATTGCACGGAGGGGAGGAGGGGAGGATGTTAGACTGATTATTGATGAGCTCTGTATTGGATGGAGGGAAGGACGGGAGGATGTTAGGGTGATTATTGATGAGCTCTCTATTACAAGGAGGGGAGGAGGGGAGGATGTTAGTCTGATTATTGATGAGCTCTGTATTGGATGGAGGGAAGGACGGGAAGATGTTAGGGTGATTATTGATGAGCTCTCTATTACAAGGAGGGGAGGAGGGGAGGATGTTAGACTGATTATTGATGAGCTCTGTATTGGATGGAGGGAAGGACGGGAGGATGTTAGGCTGATTATTGATGAGCTCTCTATTACAAGGAGGGGAGGAGGGGAGGATGTTAGAATGATTATTGATGAGCTCTGTATTGGATGGAGGGAAGGACGGGAAGATGTTAGGGTGATTATTGATGAGCTCTCTATTACAAGGAGGGGAGGAGGGGAGGATGTTAGACTGATTATTGATGAGCTATGTATTGGATGGAGGGAAGGACGGGAGGATGTTAGGCTGATTATTGATGAGCTCTCTATTACAAGGAGGGGAGGAGGGGAGGATGTTAGACTGATTATTGATGAGCTCTGTATTGGATGGAGGGAAGGACGGGAGGATGTTAGGGTGATTATTGATGAGCTCTCTATTACAAGGAGGGGAGGAGGGGAGGATGTCAGACTGATTATTGATGAGCTCTGTATTGGATGGAGGGAAGGACGGGAGGATGTTAGGCTGATTATTGATGAGCTCTGTATTGCACGGAGGGAAGGACGGGAGGATGTTAGGCTGATTATTGATGAGCTCTGTATTGCACGGAGGTGAGGAGGGGAGGATGTTAGGCTGATTATTGATGAGCTCTGTATTGCACGGAGGGGAGGAGGGGAGGATGTTAGGCTGATTATTCATCAGCTCTGTATTGCACGGAGGGAAGGAGGGGAGGATGTTCGGCTGAATATTGATGAGCTCTGTATTGCACGGAGGGGAGGATGTTAGGCTGAATATTGATGAGCTCTGTATTGCATGGTGGGGAGTAGAGTAGGATGTTAGGCTGATTATTGATGTGCTCTGTATTGCATGGAGGGGAGGAGGGGAAGATGATAGGCTGATTATTGATGTTCTGTATTGCACGGAGCGGAGGAGGGGAGGATGTTAGACTGATTATTGATGAGCTCTGTATTGGATGGAGGGAAGGGCGGGAGGATGTTAGGCTGATTATTGATGAGCTCTGTCTTGCACTGAGGGGAGGATGTTTGGCTGATTATTGATGAGCTCTGTATTGCACGGAGGGAAGGTCGGGAGGATGTTAGGCTGATTGTTGATGAGCTGTCTATTACAAGGAAGGGAGGACGGGAGAATGTTTGGCTGATTATGGATGAGCTCTGTATTGCACGGAGGGGAGGAGGGGAGGATGTTAGGCTGATTGTTGATGAGCTCTGTATTGCACAGAGGGGAGGAGGGGAGGATGTTAGGCTGATTATTGATGAGCTCTGTATTGCACGGAGGGGAGGAGGGGAGGATGTTAGGCTGATTATTGATGAGCTCTGTATTGCACGGAGGGGAGGAGGGGAGGACGTTGGACTGATTGCTGATGAGGTCTCTATTGCACGGAGTTGAGGAGGGGAGGATATTCTGCTGAATATCGATGAGCTCTGTATTGCACGGAGGGGAGAATATTAGGCTGATTATTTATGAGCTCTGTATTGCACGGAGGGGAGGAGGGGAGGATGTTAGACTGATTATTGATGAGCTCTGTATTGGATGGAGGGAAGGACGGGAGGATGTTAGGGTGATTATTGATGAGCTCTCTATTACAAGGAGGGGAGGAGGGGAGGATGTTAGTCTGATTATTGATGAGCTCTGTATTGGATGGAGGGAAGGACGGGAAGATGTTAGGGTGATTATTGATGAGCTCTCTATTACAAGGAGGGGAGGAGGGGAGGATGTTAGACTGATTATTGATGAGCTCTGTATTGGATGGAGGGAAGGACGGGAGGATGTTAGGCTGATTATTGATGAGCTCTCTATTACAAGGAGGGGAGGAGGGGAGGATGTTAGAATGATTATTGATGAGCTCTGTATTGGATGGAGGGAAGGACGGGAAGATGTTAGGGTGATTATTGATGAGCTCTCTATTACAAGGAGGGGAGGAGGGGAGGATGTTAGACTGATTATTGATGAGCTATGTATTGGATGGAGGGAAGGACGGGAGGATGTTAGGCTGATTATTGATGAGCTCTCTATTACAAGGAGGGGAGGAGGGGAGGATGTTAGACTGATTATTGATGAGCTCTGTATTGGATGGAGGGAAGGACGGGAGGATGTTAGGGTGATTATTGATGAGCTCTCTATTACAAGGAGGGGAGGAGGGGAGGATGTCAGACTGATTATTGATGAGCTCTGTATTGGATGGAGGGAAGGACGGGAGGATGTTAGGCTGATTATTGATGAGCTCTGTATTGCACGGAGGGAAGGACGGGAGGATGTTAGGCTGATTATTGATGAGCTCTGTATTGCACGGAGGTGAGGAGGGGAGGATGTTAGGCTGATTATTGATGAGCTCTGTATTGCACGGAGGGGAGGAGGGGAGGATGTTAGGCTGATTATTCATCAGCTCTGTATTGCACGGAGGGAAGGAGGGGAGGATGTTCGGCTGAATATTGATGAGCTCTGTATTGCACGGAGGGGAGGATGTTAGGCTGAATATTGATGAGCTCTGTATTGCATGGTGGGGAGTAGAGTAGGATGTTAGGCTGATTATTGATGTGCTCTGTATTGCATGGAGGGGAGGAGGGGAAGATGATAGGCTGATTATTGATGTTCTGTATTGCACGGAGCGGAGGAGGGGAGGATGTTAGACTGATTATTGATGAGCTCTGTATTGGATGGAGGGAAGGGCGGGAGGATGTTAGGCTGATTATTGATGAGCTCTGTCTTGCACTGATGGGAGGATGTTTGGCTGATTATTGATGAGCTCTGTATTGCACGGAGGGAAGGTCGGGAGGATGTTACGCTGATTGTTGATGAGCTCTCTATTACAAGGAGGGTAGGACGGGAGAATGTTTGGCTGATTATTGATGAGCTCTGTATTGCACGGAGGGGAGGAGGCGAGGATGTTAGGCTGATTATTGATGAGCTCTGTATTGCACGGAGGGGAGGAGGGGAGGATGTTAGGCTGATTATTGATCAGCTCTGTATTGCACGGAGGGGAGGAGGGGAGGATGTTAGGCTGAATATTGATGAGCTCTGTATTGCACGGAAGGGAGAATATTAGGCTGATTGCTGATGAGCTCTGTATTGCACCGAGGGGAGGACGGGAGGATGATAGGCTGATTACTGATGAGCACTGTATTGCACGGAGGGGAGGATGTTAGGCTGAATATTGATGAGCTCTGTATTGCATGGAGGGGAGGAGGGGAGGATGATAGGCTGATTTTTGATGTTCTGTATTGCACGGAGAGGAGGGAGGGAGGATGTTAGGCTGATTATTGATGAGCTCTGTATTGCATGGAGGGGAGGAGGGGAGGATGTTTGGCTGATTATTGATGAGCTCTGTATTGCATGGAGGGGAGGAGGGGGGATGTTGGGCTGATTATTGATGAGCTCTGTATTGCTCGCAGGGGAGGAGCGGAGGATGTTAGGCTCATTATTGATGAGCTCTGTATTGCATGGAGAGGAGGAGGGGAGGATGATAGGCTGATTATTGATGAGTTCTGTATTGCATGGAGGGGAGGAGGGGAGGATGATAGGCTGATTATTGATTTTCTGTATTGCACGGAGGGGAGTTGAGGAGGTGGTTAGGCTGATTATTGATTATCTCTGTATTGCACGCAGGGGAGGAAGGGAGGAAGTTAGGATGATTATGGATGAGTTCTGTATTGCACGGAGGGGAGGATGTTAGGCTGATTATGGATGAGCTCTGTATTGCACGTAGGGGAGAATATTAGGCTGATTATTGATGAGCTCTGTATTGCACCGAGGGGAGGACGGGAGGATGATAGGCTGATTATTGATGAGCTCTGTATTGCACGGAGGGGAGGATGTTAGGCTGAATATTGATGAGCTCTGTATTGCATGGAGGGGAGTAGAGTAGGATGTTAGGGTGATTATTGATGAGCTCTGTATTGCACGGAGGGGAGGATGATAGGCTGATTATTGATGAGCTCTGTATTGCACGGAGGGGAGGATGTTAGGCTGAATATTGATGAGCTCTGTATTGCATGGAGGGGAGTAGAGTAGGATGTTAGGGTGATTATTGATGAGCTCTGTATTGCATGGAGGGGAGGAGGGGAGGATGATAGGCTGATTATTGATGTTCTGTATTGCACGGAGCGGAGGAAGGGAGGATGTTAGGCTGATTATTGATGAGCTCTGTATTGCACGGAGGGGAGGAGGGGAGGATGTTAAGCTGATTATTGATGAGCTCTGTATTGCACAGAGGGGAGGATGTTAGGCTGATTATTGATGAGCTCTGTATTGCACGAAGGCGAGGAGGGCAGGATGTTAGGCTGATTATTGATGAGCTCTGTATTGCACGGAGGGGAGGAGGGTTGGATGTTTGGCTGATTATTGATGAGCTCTGTATTGCACAGAGGGGAGGAGGGGAGGATGTTAGGCATTTATTGATAAGCTCACTGTTGCACTGAGCGGATGAGGGGAGGATGTTAGGATGATTATTGATGAGCTCTGTATTGCATGGAGGGGAGGATGTTAGGCGGATTATTGATGAGCTCTGTATTGCACGGAGGGGAGGATGTTAGTCTGATTATTGATGAGCTCTGTATTGCACAGAGGGGAGGATGTTAGACTGATTATTGATGAGCTCTGTATTGCACGGAGGGGAGGATGTTAGGCTGACTATTGATGAGCTCTGTATTGCACGTAGGGGAGGAGGGGAGGATGTTTGGCTGATTATTGATGAGCTCTGTATTGCACGGAGGGGAGGATGTTAGGCTGACTATTGATGAGCTCTGTATTGCACGGAGGGGAGTAGGGGAGATGTTAGGCTGATTGTTGATGAGCTCTGTATTGCACCGAGGGGAGGAGGGGAAGATGTTAGGCTGATTATTGATGAGTTCTGTATTGCACGGAGGGGAGGATGTTAGGCTGATTATTGATGAGCTCTGTATTGCACAGAGGGGACGACTGGAGGATGTTAGGCTGATTATTGATGAGTTCTGTATTGCACGGAGGGGAGGATGTTAGACTGATTATTGATGAGCTCTGTATTGGGTGGAGGGAAGGACGGGAGGATGTTAGGGTGATTATTGATGAGCTTTCTATTACAAGGAGGGGAGGAGGGGAGGATGTTAGACTGATTATTGATGAGCTCTGTATTGGATGGAGGGAAGGACGGGAGGATGTTAGGGTGATTATTGATGAGCTCTCTATTACAAGGAGTGGAGGAGGGGAGGATGTTAGACTGATTATTGATGAGCTCTGTATTGGATGGAGGGAAGGACGGGAGGATGTTAGGCTGATTATTGATGAGCTCTCTATTACAAGGAGGGGAGGAGGGGAGGATGTTAGACTGATTATTGATGAGCTCTGTATTGGATGGAGGGAAGGACGGGAGGATGTTAGGCTGATTATTGATGAGCTCTCTATTACAAGGAGGGGAGGAGGGGAGGATGTCAGACTGATTATTGATGAGCTCTGTATTGGATGGAGGGAAGGACGGGAGGATGTTAGGCTGATTATTGATGAGCTCTGTATTGCACGGAGGGAAGGACGGGAGGATGTTAGGCTGATTGTTGATGAGCTGTCTATTACAAGGAAGGGAGGACGGGAGAATGTTTGGCTGATTATGGATGAGCTCTGTATTGCACGGAGGGGAGTAGGGGAGGATGTTAGGCTGATTGTTGATGAGCTCTGTATTGCACCGAGGGGAGGAGGGGAAGATGTTAGGCTGATTATTGATGAGTTCTGTATTGCACGGAGGGGAGGATGTTAGGCTGATTATTGATGAGCTCTGTATTGCACAGAGGGGACGACTGGAGGATGTTAGGCTGATTATTGATGAGTTCTGTATTGCACGGAGGGGAGGATGTTAGACTGATTATTGATGAGCTCTGTATTGGGTGGAGGGAAGAACGGGAGGATGTTAGGGTGATTATTGATGAGCTTTCTATTACAAGGAGGGGAGGAGGGGAGGATGTTAGACTGATTATTGATGAGCTCTGTATTGGATGGAGGGAAGGACGGGAGGATGTTAGGGTGATTATTGATGAGCTCTCTATTACAAGGAGGGGAGGAGGGGAGGATGTTAGACTGATTATTGATGAGCTCTGTATTGGATGGAGGGAAGGACGGGAGGATGTTAGGGTGATTATTGATGAGCTCTCTATTACAAGGAGTGGAGGAGGGGAGGATGTTAGACTGATTATTGATGAGCTCTGTATTGGATGGAGGGAAGGACGGGAGGATGTTAGGCTGATTATTGATGAGCTCTCTATTACAAGGAGGGGAGGAGGGGAGGATGTTAGACTGATTAGTGATGAGCTCTGTATTGGATGGAGGGAAGGACGGGAGGATGTTAGGCTGATTATTGATGAGCTCTCTATTACAAGGAGGGGAGGAGGGGAGGATGTCAGACTGATTATTGATGAGCTCTGTATTGGATGGAGGGAAGGACGGGAGGATGTTAGGCTGATTATTGATGAGCTCTGTATTGCACGGAGGGAAGGACGGGAGGATGTTAGGCTGATTGTTGATGAGCTGTCTATTACAAGGAAGGGAGGACGGGAGAATGTTTGGCTGATTATGGATGAGCTCTGTATTGCACGGAGGGGAGGAGGGGAGGATGTTAGGCTGATTGTTGATGAGCTCTGTATTGCACGGAGGGGAGGAGGGGAGGATGTTAGGCTGATTATTGATGAGCTCTGTATTGCACGGAGGGGAGGAGGGGAGGATGTTAGGCTGATTATTGATGAGCTCTGTATTGCACGGAGGGGAAGAGGGGAGGATGTTGGACTGATTGTTGATGAGGTCTCTATTGCACGGAGGGGAGGAGGGGAGGATATTCTGCTGAATATCGATGAGCTCTGTATTGCACGGAGGGGAGAATATTAGGCTGATTATTTATGAGCTCTGTATTGCACGGAGGGGAGGAGGGGAGGATGTTAGACTGATTATTGATGAGCTCTGTATTGGATGGAGGGAAGGACGGGAGGATGTTAGGGTGATTATTGATGAGCTCTCTATTACAAGGAGGGGAGGAGGGGAGGATGTTAGACTGATTATTGATGAGCTCTGTATTGGATGGAGGGAAGGACGGGAAGATGTTAGGGTGATTATTGATGAGCTCTCTATTACAAGGAGGGGAGGAGGGGAGGATGTTAGACTGATTATTGATGAGCTCTGTATTGGATGGAGGGAAGGACGGGAGGATGTTAGGCTGATTATTGATGAGCTCTCTATTACAAGGAGGGGAGGAGGGGAGGATGTTAGAATGATTATTGATGAGCTCTGTATTGGATGGAGGGAAGGACGGGAAGATGTTAGGGTGATTATTGATGAGCTCTCTATTACAAGGAGGGGAGGAGGGGAGGATGTTAGACTGATTATTGATGAGCTATGTATTGGATGGAGGGAAGGACGGGAGGATGTTAGGCTGATTATTGATGAGCTCTCTATTACAAGGAGGGGAGGAGGGGAGGATGTTAGACTGATTATTGATGAGCTCTGTATTGGATGGAGGGAAGGGCGGGAGGATGTTAGGCTGATTATTGATGAGCTCTGTCTTGCACTGAGGGGAGGATGTTTGGCTGATTATTGATGAGCTCTGTATTGCACGGAGGGAAGGACGGGAGGATGTTACGCTGATTGTTGATGAGCTCTCTATTACAAGGAGGGTAGGACGGGAGAATGTTTGGCTGATTATTGATGAGCTCTGTATTGCACGGAGGGGAGGAGGCGAGGATGTTAGGCTGATTATTGATGAGCTCTGTATTGCACGGAGGGGAGGAGGGGAGGATGTTAGGCTGATTATTGATCAGCTCTGTATTGCACGGAGGGGAGGAGGGGAGGATGTTAGGCTGAATATTGATGAGCTCTGTATTGCACGGAAGGGAGAATATTAGGCTGATTACTGATGAGCTCTGTATTGCACGGAGGGGAGGATGTTAGGCTGAATATTGATGAGCTCTGTATTGCATGGAGGTGAGGAGGGGAGGATGATAGGCTGATTTTTGATGTTCTGTATTGCACGGAGAGGAGGGAGGGAGGATGTTAGGCTGATTATTGATGAGCTCTGTATTGCATGGAGGGGAGGAGGGGAGGATGTTTGGCTGATTATTGATGAGCTCTGTATTGCATGGAGGGGAGGAGGGGGGATGTTGGGCTGATTATTGATGAGCTCTGTATTGCTCGCAGGGGAGGAGCGGAGGATGTTAGGCTCATTATTGATGAGCTCTGTATTGCATGGAGAGGAGGAGGGGAGGATGATAGGCTGATTATTGATGAGTTCTGTATTGCATGGAGGGGAGGAGGGGAGGATGATAGGCTGATTATTGATTTTCTGTATTGCACGGAGGGGAGTTGAGGAGGTGGTTAGGCTGATTATTGATTATCTCTGTATTGCACGCAGGGGAGGAAGGGAGGATGTTAGGATGATTATGGATGAGTTCTGTATTGCACGGAGGGGAGGAGGGGAGGATGATAGGCTGATTATTGATGTTCTGTATTGCACGGAGCGGAGGAAGGGAGGATGTTAGGCTGATTATTGATGAGCTCTGTATTGCACGGAGGGGAGGAGGGGAGGATGTTAAGCTGATTATTGATGAGCTCTGTATTGCACAGAGGGGAGGATGTTAGGCTGATTATTGATGAGCTCTGTATTGCACAGAGGGCAGGATGTTAGGCTGATTATTGATGAGCTCTGTATTGCACGGAGGGGAGGAGGGTTGGATGTTTGGCTGATTATTGATGAGCTCCGTATTGCACGGAGGGGAGGAGGGTTGGATGTTTGGCTGATTATTGATGAGCTCTGTATTGCACAGAGGGGAGGAGGGGAGGATGTTAGGCATTTATTGATAAGCTCACTGTTGCACGGAGCGGATGAGGGGAGGATGTTAGGATGATTATTGATGAGCTCTGTATTGCATGGAGGGGAGGATGTTAGGCGGATTATTGATGAGCTCTGTATTGCACGGAGGGGAGGATGTTAGTCTGATTATTGATGAGCTCTGTATTGCACAGAGGGGAGGATGTTAGACTGATTATTGATGAGCTCTGTATTGCACGGAGGGGAGGATGTTAGGCTGACTATTGATGAGCTCTGTATTGCACGTAGGGGAGGAGGGGAGGATGTTTGGCTGATTATTGATGAGCTCTGTATTGCACGGAGGGGAGGATGTTAGGCTGACTATTGATGAGCTCTGTATTGCACGGAGGGGAGTAGGGGAGATGTTAGGCTGATTGTTGATGAGCTCTGTATTGCACCGAGGGGAGGAGGGGAAAATGTTAGGCTGATCATTGATGAGTTCTGTATTGCACGGAGGGGAGGATGTTAGGCTGATTATTGATGAGCTCTGTATTGCACAGAGGGGACGACTGGAGGATGTTAGGCTGATTATTGATGAGTTCTGTATTGCACGGAGGGGAGGATGTTAGACTGATTATTGATGAGCTCTGTATTGGGTGGAGGGAAGGACGGGAGGATGTTAGGGTGATTATTGATGAGCTTTCTATTACAAGGAGGGGAGGAGGGGAGGATGTTAGACTGATTATTGATGAGCTCTGTATTGGATGGAGGGAAGGACGGGAGGATGTTAGGGTGATTATTGATGAGCTCTCTATTACAAGGAGTGGAGGAGGGGAGGATGTTAGACTGATTATTGATGAGCTCTGTATTGGATGGAGGGAAGGACGGGAGGATGTTAGGCTGATTATTGATGAGCTCTCTATTACAAGGAGGGGAGGAGGGGAGGATTTTAGACTGATTATTGATGAGCTCTGTATTGGATGGAGGGAAGGACGGGAGGATGTTAGGCTGATTATTGATGAGCTCTCTATTACAAGGAGGGGAGGAGGGGAGGATGTCAGACTGATTATTGATGAGCTCTGTATTGGATGGAGGGAAGGACGGGAGGATGTTAGGCTGATTATTGATGAGCTCTGTATTGCACGGAGGGAAGGACGGGAGGATGTTAGGCTGATTGTTGATGAGCTGTCTATTACAAGGAAGGGAGGACGGGAGAATGTTTGGCTGATTATGGATGAGCTCTGTATTGCACGGAGGGGAGTAGGGGAGATGTTAGGCTGATTGTTGATGAGCTCTGTATTGCACCGAGGGGAGGAGGGGAAGATGTTAGGCTGATTATTGATGAGTTCTGTATTGCACGGAGGGGAGGATGTTAGGCTGATTATTGATGAGCTCTGTATTGCACAGAGGGGACGACTGGAGGATGTTAGGCTGATTATTGATGAGTTCTGTATTGCACGGAGGGGAGGATGTTAGACTGATTATTGATGAGCTCTGTATTGGGTGGAGGGAAGAACGGGAGGATGTTAGGGTGATTATTGATGAGCTTTCTATTACAAGGAGGGGAGGAGGGGAGGATGTTAGACTGATTATTGATGAGCTCTGTATTGGATGGAGGGAAGGACGGGAGGATGTTAGGGTGATTATTGATGAGCTCTCTATTACAAGGAGTGGAGGAGGGGAGGATGTTAGACTGATTATTGATGAGCTCTGTATTGGATGGAGGGAAGGACGGGAGGATGTTAGGCTGATTATTGATGAGCTCTCTATTACAAGGAGGGGAGGAGGGGAGGATGTTAGACTGATTATTGATGAGCTCTGTATTGGATGGAGGGAAGGACGGGAGGATGTTAGGCTGATTATTGATGAGCTCTCTATTACAAGGAGGGGAGGAGGGGAGGATGTCAGACTGATTATTGATGAGCTCTGTATTGGATGGAGGGAAGGACGGGAGGATGTTAGGCTGATTATTGATGAGCTCTGTATTGCACGGAGGGAAGGACGGGAGGATGTTAGGCTGATTGTTGATGAGCTGTCTATTACAAGGAAGGGAGGACGGGAGAATGTTTGGCTGATTATGGATGAGCTCTGTATTGCACGGAGGGGAGGAGGGGAGGAAGTTAGGCTGATTGTTGATGAGCTCTGTATTGCACGGAGGGGAGGAGGGGAGGATGTTAGGCTGATTATTGATGAGCTCTGTATTGCACGGAGGGGAGGAGGGGAGGATGTTAGGCTGATTATTGATGAGCTCTGTATTGCACGGAGGGGAAGAGGGGAGGATGTTGGACTGATTGTTGATGAGGTCTCTATTGCACGGAGGGGAGGAGGGGAGGATATTCTGCTGAATATCGATGAGCTCTGTATTGCACGGAGGGGAGAATATTAGGCTGATTATTTATGAGCTCTGTATTGCACGGAGGGGAGGAGGGGAGGATGTTAGACTGATTATTGATGAGCTCTGTATTGGATGGAGGGAAGGACGGGAGGATGTTAGGGTGATTATTGATGAGCTCTCTATTACAAGGAGGGGAGGAGGGGAGGATGTTAGACTGATTATTGATGAGCTCTGTATTGGATGGAGGGAAGGACGGGAAGATGTTAGGGTGATTATTGATGAGCTCTCTATTACAAGGAGGGGAGGAGGGGAGGATGTTAGACTGATTATTGATGAGCTCTGTATTGGATGGAGGGAAGGACGGGAGGATGTTAGGCTGATTATTGATGAGCTCTCTATTACAAGGAGGGGAGGAGGGGAGGATGTTAGAATGATTATTGATGAGCTCTGTATTGGATGGAGGGAAGGACGGGAAGATGTTAGGGTGATTATTGATGAGCTCTCTATTACAAGGAGGGGAGGAGGGGAGGATGTTAGACTGATTATTGATGAGCTATGTATTGGATGGAGGGAAGGACGGGAGGATGTTAGGCTGATTATTGATGAGCTCTCTATTACAAGGAGGGGAGGAGGGGAGGATGTTAGACTGATTATTGATGAGCTCTGTATTGGATGGAGGGAAGGACGGGAGGATGTTAGGGTGATTATTGATGAGCTCTCTATTACAAGGAGGGGAGGAGGGGAGGATGTCAGACTGATTATTGATGAGCTCTGTATTGGATGGAGGGAAGGACGGGAGGATGTTAGGCTGATTATTGATGAGCTCTGTATTGCACGGAGGGAAGGACGGGAGGATGTTAGGCTGATTATTGATGAGCTCTGTATTGCACGGAGGTGAGGAGGGGAGGATGTTAGGCTGATTATTGATGAGCTCTGTATTGCACGGAGGGGAGGAGGGGAGGATGTTAGGCTGATTATTCATCAGCTCTGTATTGCACGGAGGGAAGGAGGGGAGGATGTTCGGCTGAATATTGATGAGCTCTGTATTGCACGGAGGGGAGGATGTTAGGCTGAATATTGATGAGCTCTGTATTGCATGGTGGGGAGTAGAGTAGGATGTTAGGCTGATTATTGATGTGCTCTGTATTGCATGGAGGGGAGGAGGGGAAGATGATAGGCTGATTATTGATGTTCTGTATTGCACGGATCGGAGGAGGGGAGGATGTTAGACTGATTATTGATGAGCTCTGTATTGGATGGAGGGAAGGGCGGGAGGATGTTAGGCTGATTATTGATGAGCTCTGACTTGCACTGAGGGGAGGATGTTTGGCTGATTATTGATGAGCTCTGTATTGCACGGAGGGAAGGACGGGAGGATGTTACGCTGATTGTTGATGAGCTCTCTATTACAAGGAGGGTAGGACGGGAGAATGTTTGGCTGATTATTGATGAGCTCTGTATTGCACGGAGGGGAGGAGGCGAGGATGTTAGGCTGATTATTGATGAGCTCTGTATTGCACGGAGGGGAGGAGGGGAGGATGTTAGGCTGATTATTGATCAGCTCTGTATTGCACGGAGGGGAGGAGGGGAGGATGTTAGGCTGAATATTGATGAGCTCTGTATTGCACGGAAGGGAGAATATTAGGCTGATTGCTGATGAGCTCTGTATTGCACCGAGGGGAGGACGGGAGGATGATAGGCTGATTACTGATGAGCTCTGTATTGCACGGAGGGGAGGATGTTAGGCTGAATATTGATGAGCTCTGTATTGCATGGAGGGGAGGAGGGGAGGATGATAGGCTGATTTTTGATGTTCTGTATTGCACGGAGAGGAGGGAGGGAGGATGTTAGGCTGATTATTGATGAGCTCTGTATTGCATGGAGGGGAGGAGGGGAGGATGTTTGGCTGATTATTGATGAGCTCTGTATTGCATGGAGGGGAGGAGGGGGGATGTTGGGCTGATTATTGATGAGCTCTGTATTGCTCGCAGGGGAGGAGCGGAGGATGTTAGGCTCATTATTGATGAGCTCTGTATTGCATGGAGAGGAGGAGGGGAGGATGATAGGCTGATTATTGATGAGTTCTGTATTGCATGGAGGGGAGGAGGGGAGGATGATAGGCTGATTATTGATTTTCTGTATTGCACGGAGGGGAGTTGAGGAGGTGGTTAGGCTGATTATTGATGAGCTCTGTATTGCACGGAGGGGAGGAGGGGAGGATGTTGGACTGATTGTTGATGAGGTCTCTATTGCACGGAGGGGAGGAGGGGAGGATGTTAGGCTGATTATTCATCAGCTCTGTATTGCACGGAGGGGAGGAGGGGAGGATATTCTGCTGAATATCGATGAGCTCTGTATTGCACGGAGGGGAGAATATTAGGCTGATTATTGATGAGCTCTGTATTGCACGGAGGGGAGGAGGGGAGGATGTTAGACTGATTATTGATGAGCTCTGTATTGGATGGAGGGAAGGACGGGAGGATGTTAGGGTGATTATTGATGAGCTCTCTATTACAAGGAGGGGAGGAGGGGAGGATGTTAGACTGATTATTGATGAGCTCTGTATTGGATGGAGGGAAGGACGGGAAGATGTTAGGGTGATTATTGATGAGCTCTCTATTACAAGGAGGGGAGGAGGGGAGGATGTTAGACTGATTATTGATGAGCTCTGTATTGGATGGAGGGAAGGACGGGAGGATGTTAGGCTGATTATTGATGAGCTCTCTATTACAAGGAGGGGAGGAGGGGAGGATGTTAGACTGATTATTGATGAGCTCTGTATTGGATGGAGGGAAGGACGGGAAGATGTTAGGGTGATTATTGATGAGCTCTCTATTACAAGGAGGGGAGGAGGGGAGGATGTTAGACTGATTATTGATGAGCTCTGTATTGGATGGAGGGAAGGACGGGAGGATGTTAGGCTGATTATTGATGAGCTCTCTATTACAAGGAGGGGAGGAGGGGAGGATGTTAGACTGATTATTGATGAGCTCTGTATTGGATGGAGGGAAGGACGGGAGGATGTTAGGGTGATTATTGATGAGCTCTCTATTACAAGGAGGGGAGGAGGGGAGGATGTCAGACTGATTATTGATGAGCTCTGTATTGGATGGAGGGAAGGACGGGAGGATGTTAGGCTGATTATTGATGAGCTCTGTATTGCACGGAGGGAAGGACGGGAGGATGTTAGGCTGATTATTGATGAGCTCTGTATTGCACGGAGGGGAGGAGGGGAGGATGTTAGGCTGATTATTGATGAGCTCTGTATTGCACGGAGGGGAGGAGGGGAGGATGTTAGGCTGATTATTCATCGGCTCTGTATTGCACGGAGGGAAGGAGGGGAGGATGTTCGGCTGAATATTGATGAGCTCTGTATTGCACGGAAGGGAGGAGGGGAGGATGTTAGGCTGATTATTGATCAGCTCTGTATTGCACGGAGGGGAGAATATTAGGCTGATTATTGATGAGCTCTGTATTGCACGGAGGGGAGGATGTTAGGCTGAATATTGATGAGCTCTGTATTGCATGGTGGGGAGTAGAGTAGGATGTTAGGCTGATTATTGATGTGCTCTGTATTGCATGGAGGGGAGGAGGGGAAGATGATAGGCTGATTATTGATGTTCTGTATTGCACGGAGCAGAGGAGGGGAGGATGTTAGACTGATTATTGATGAGCTCTGTATTGGATGGAGGGAAGGGCGGGAGAATGTTAGGCTGATTATTGATGAGCTCTGTCTTGCACTGAGGGGAGGATGTTTGGCTGATTATTGATGAGCTCTGTATTGCATGGAGGGAAGGACGGGAGGATGTTAGGCTGATTATTGATGAGCTCTGTATTGCACGGAGGGGAGGAGGGGAGGATGTTAGGCTGATTATTGATCAGCTCTGTATTGCACGGAGGGGAGGAGGGGAGGATGTTAGGCTGAATATTGATGAGCTCTGTATTGCACGGAAGGGAGGAGGGGAGGATGTTAGGCTGATTATTGATCAGCTCTGTATTGCACGGAGGGGAGGAGGGGAGGATGTTAGGCTGAATATTGATGAGCTCTGTATTGCACGGAGGGGAGGAGGGGAGGATGTTAGGCTGATTATTGATCAGCTCTGTATTGCACGGAGGGGAGGAGGGGAGGATGTTAGGCTGATTATTGATGAGCTCTGTATTGGATGGAGGGAAGGACGGGAGGATGTTAGGCTGATTATTGATCAGCTCTGTATTGCACGGAGGGGAGGAGGGGAGGATGTTAGGCTGATTGCTGATGAGCTCTGTATTGCACCGAGGGGAGGACGGGAGGATGATAGGCTGATTACTGATGAGCTCTGTATTGCACGGAGGGGAGGATGTTAGGCTGAATATTGATGAGCTCTGTATTGCATGGTGGGGAGTAGAGTAGGTTGTTAGGCTGATTATTGATGTGCTCTGTATTGCATGGTGGGGAGGAGGGGAAGATGATAGGCTGATTATTGTTGTTCTGTATTGCACGGAGCGGAGGAAGGGAGGATGTTTGGCTGATTATTGATGAGCTCTGTATTGCACGGAGGGGAGGATGTGAGGCTGTTTATTGATGAGCTCTGTATTGCACGCAGGCGAGGAGGGCAGGATGTTAGGCTGATTATTGATGAGCTCTGTATTGCACGGAGGGGAGGAGGGTTGGATGTTTGGCTGATTATTGATGAGCTCTGTATTGCACAGAGGGGAGGAGGGGAGGATGTTAGGCATTTATTGATCAGCTCACTGTTGCACGGAGCGAATGAGGGGAGTATGTTAGGATGATTATTGATGAGCTCTGTATTGCATGGAGGGGAGGATGTTAGGCGGATTATTGATGAGCTCTGTATTGCACGGAGGGGAGGATGTTAGTCTGATTATTGATGAGCTCTGTATTGCACGGAGGGGAGGATGTTAGGCTGATTATTGATGAGCTCTGTATTGCACGGAGGGGAGTATGTTAGGCTGATTATTGATGAGCTCTGTATTGCACGGAGGGGAGGAGGGGAGGATGTTAGACTGATTGTTGATGAGGTCTGTATTGCACGGAGGGGAGGAGGGGAGGATGTTAGGCTGATTGTTGATGAGCTCTGTATTGCACGGAGGGGAGGATGTTAGGCTGAATATTGATGAGCTCTGTATTGCATGGAGGGGAAGAGAGTAGGATGTTGGGCTGATTATTGATGAGCTCTGTATTGCACGGAGGGGAGGAGGGGAGGATGTTAGGCTGATTATTGATGAGCTCTGTATTGCACAGAGGGGAGGATGTGAGGCTGATTATTGATGAGCTCTGTATTGCACGCAGGCGAGGAGGGCAGGATGTTAGGCTGATTATTGATGAGCTCTGTATTGCACAGAGGGGAGGAGGGGAGGATGTTAGGCATTTATTGATAAGCTCACTGTTGCACGGAGCGGATGAGGGGAGGATGTTAGGATGATTATTGATGAGCTCTGTATTGCATGGAGGGGAGGATGTTAGGCTGATTATTGATGAGCTCTGTATTGCACGGAGGGGAGGATGTTAGTCTGATTATTGATGAGCTCTGTATTGCACGGAGGGGAGGATGTTAGGCTGATTATTGATGAGCTCTGTATTACACGGAGGGGAGGATGTTAGTCTGATTATTGATGAGCTCTGTATTGCACGGAGGGGAGGATGTTAGGCTGACAATTGATGAGCTCTATATTGCACGTAGGGGAGGAGGGGAGGTCAATTGGCTGTTTATTGATGAGCTCTGTATTGCATGGAGGGGAGGATGTTAGGATGATTATTGATGAGCTCTGTATTGCACGGAGGGGAGGAGGGTTGGATGTTTGGCTGATTATTGATGAGCTCTTTATTGCACAGAGGGGAGGAGGGGATGATGTTAGGCATTTATTGATAAGCTCACTGTTGCACGGAGCGGATGAGGGGAGGATGTTAGGATGATTATTGATGAGCTCTGTATTGCATGGAGGGGAGGAGGGGAGGATGATAGGCTGATTTTTGATGTTCTGTATTGCACGGAGCGGAGGGAGGGAGGATGTTAGGCTGATTATTGATGAGCTCTGTATTGCATGGAGGGGAGGAGGGGAGGATGTTTGGCTGATTATTGATGAGCTCTGTATTGCATGGAGGGGAGGAGGGGGGATGTTGGGCTGATTATTGATGAGCTCTGTATTGCATGGAGAGGAGGAGGGGAGGATGATAGGCTGATTATTGATGAGTTCTGTATTGCATGGAGGGGAGGAGGGGAGGATGATAGGCTGATTATTGATTTTCTGTATTGCACGGAGGGGAGTTGAGTAGGTGGTTAGGCTGATTATTGATTATCTCTGTATTGCACGCAGGGGAGGAAGGGAGGATGTTAGGATGATTATGGATGAGTTCTGTATTGCACGGAGGGGAGGATGTTAGGCTGATTATGGATGAGCTCTGTATTGCATGTAGGGGAGAATATTAGGGTGATTATTGATGAGCTCTGTATTGCACCGAGGGGAGGACGGGAGGATGATAGGCTGATTATTGATGAGCTCTGTATTGCACGGAGGGGAGGATGTTAGGCTGAATATTGATGAGCTCTGTATTGCATGGAGGGGAGTAGAGTAGGATGTTAGGGTGATTATTGATGAGCTCTCTATTGCATGGAGGGGAGGAGGGGAGGATGATAGGCTGATTATTGATGTTCTGTATTGCACGGAGCGGAGGAAGGGAGGATGTTAGGCTGATTATTGATGAGCTCTGTATTGCACGGAGGGGAGGAGGGGAGGATGTTAAGCTGATTATTGATGAGCTCTGTATTGCACGGAGGGGAGGATGTTAGGCTGATTATTGATGAGCTCTGTATTGCACGAAGGCGAGGAGGGCAGGATGTTAGGCTGATTATTGATGAGCTCTGTATTGCACGGAGGGGAGGAGGGTTGGATGTTTGGCTGATTATTGATGAGCTCTGTATTGCACAGAGGGGAGGAGTGGAGGATGTTAGGCATTTATTGATAAGCTCACTGTTGCACGGAGCGGATGAGGGGAGGATGTTAGGATGATTATTGATGAGCTCTGTATTGCATGGAGGGGAGGATGTTAGGCGGATTATTGATGAGCTCTGTATTGCACGGAGGGGAGGATGTTAGTCTGATTATTGATGAGCTCTGTATTGCACAGAGGGGAGGATGTTAGACTGATTATTGATGAGCTCTGTATTGCACGGAGGGGAGGATGTTAGGCTGACTATTGATGAGCTCTGTATTGCACGGAGGGGAGTAGGGGAGGATGTTAGGCTGATTGTTGATGAGCTCTGTATTGCACCGAGGGGAGGAGGGGAAGATGTTAGGCTGATTATTGATGAGTTCTGTATTGAACGGAGGGGAGGATGTTAGGCTGATTATTGATGAGCTCTGTATTGCACAGAGGGGACGACTGGAGGATGTTAGGCTGATTATTGATGAGTTCTGTATTGCACGGAGGAGAGGATGTTAGACTGATTATTGATCAGCTCTGTATTGGGTGGAGGGAAGGACGGGAGGATGTTAGGGTGATTATTGATGAGCTCTCTATTACAAGGAGGGGAGGAGGGGAGGATGTTAGACTGATTATTGATGAGCTCTGTATTGGATGGAGGGAAGGACGGGAAGATGTTAGGGTGATTATTGATGAGCTCTCTATTACAAGGAGTGGAGGAGGGGAGGATGTTAGACTGATTATTGATGAGCTCTGTATTGGATGGAGGGAAGGACGGGAGGATGTTAGGCTGATTATTGATGAGCTCTCTATTACAAGGAGGGGAGGAGGGGAGGATGTTAGACTGATTATTGATGAGCTCTGTATTGGATGGAGGGAAGGACGGGAGGATGTTAGGGTGATTATTGATGAGCTCTCTATTACAAGGAGGGGAGGAGGGGAGGATGTCAGACTGATTATTGATGAGCTCTGTATTGGATGGAGGGAAGGACGGGAGGATGTTAGGCTGATTATTGATGAGCTCTGTATTGCACGCAGGGAAGGACGGGAGGATGTTAGGCTTATTGTTGATGAGCTGTCTATTACAAGGAAGGGAGGACGGGAGAATATTTGGCTGATTATGGATGAGCTCTGTATTGCACGGAGGGGAGGAGGGGAGGATGTTAGGCTGATTGTTGATGAGCTCTGTATTGCACGGAGGGGAGGAGGGGAGGATGTTAGGCTGATTATTGATGAGCTCTGTATTGCACGGAGGGGAGGAGGGGAGGATGTTAGGCTGATTATTGATGAGCTCTGTATTGCACGGAGGGGAGGAGGGGAGGATGTTGGACTGATTGTTGATGAGGTCTGTATTGCACGGAGGGGAGGAGGGGAGGATGTTAGGCTGATTGTTGATCAGCTCTGTATTGCACGGAGGGGAGGAGGGGAGGATGTTGGACTGATTATTGATGAGCTCTGTATTGCACGGAGGGGAGGAGGGGAGGATGTTGGACTGATTGTTGATGAGGTCTGTATTGCACGGAGGGGAGGAGGGGAGGATGTTAGGCTGATTATTCATCAGCTCTGTATTGCACGGAGGGGAGGATGTTAGGCTGATTGTTGATGAGCTCTGTATTGCACGGAGGGGAGGAGGGGAGGATGTTCTGCTGAATATCGATGAGCTCTGTATTGCACGGAGGGGAGAATATTAGGCTGATTATTGATGAGCTCTGTATTGCACGGAGGGGAGGATGTTAGGCTGAATATTGATGAGCACTGTATTGCATGGTGGGGAGGAGGGGAAGATGATAGGCTGATTATTGATGTTCTGTATTGCACGGAGCGGAGGAGGGGAGGATGTTAGACTGAATATTGATGAGCTCTGTATTGGATGGAGGGAAGGGCGGGAGGATGTTAGGCTGATTATTGATGAGCTCTGTCTTGCACTGAGGGGAGGATGTTTGGCTGATTATTGATGAGCTCTTTATTGCACGGAGGGGAGGATGTTAGGCTGATTATTGATGAGCTCTGTATTGGATGGAGGGAAGGACGGGAGGATGTTAGGCTGATTATTGATGAGCTCTCTATTACAAGGAGGGGAGGAGGGGAGGATGTTAGACTGATTATTGATGAGCTCTGTATTGGATGGAGGGAAGGACGGGAGGATGTTAGGCTGATTGTTGATGAGCTCTCTATTACAAGGAGGGGAGGAGGGGAGGATGTTAGGCTGATTATTGATGAGCTCTGTACTGCACGGAGGGGAGGAGGGGAGGATGTTAGACTGATTGTTGATGAGGTCTGTATTGCACGGAGGGGAGGATGTTAGGCTGAATATTGATGAGCTCTGTATTGCATGGAGGGGAGTAGAGTAGGATGTTAGGCTGATTATTGATGAGCTCTGTATTGCATGGAGGGGAGGAGGGGAAGATGATAGGCTGATTATTGATGTTCTGTATTGCACGGAGCGGAGGAAGGGAGGATGTTAGGCTGATTATTGATGAGTTCTGTATTGCACGGAGGGGAGGAGGGGAGGATGATAGGCTGATTATTGATGAGCTCTGTATTGCACGGAGGGGAGGATGTTAGGCTGATTATTGATGAGCTCTGTATTGCACAGAGGGGAGGATGTTAGTCTGATTATTGATGAGCTCTGTATTGCACGGAGGGGAGTATGTTAGGCTGATTATTGATGAGCTCTGTATTGCACGTAGGGGAGGAGGGGAGGATATTTGGCAGATTATTGATTTGCTCTGTATTGCACGGAGGGGAGGATGTTGGGCTGATTATTGATGAGCTCTGTATTGCATGGAGAGGAGGAGGGGAGGATGATAGGCTGATTATTGATGAGTTCTGTATTGCATGGAGGGGAGGAGGGGAGGATGATAGGCTGATTATTGATTTTCTGTATTGCACGGAGGGGAGTTGAGTAGGTGGTTAGGCTGATTATTGATTATCTCTGTATTGCACGCAGGGGAGGAAGGGAGGATGTTAGGATGATTATGGATGAGTTCTGTATTGCACGGAGGGGAGGATGTTAGGCTGATTATGGATGAGCTCTGTATTGCATGTAGGGGAGAATATTAGGGTGATTATTGATGAGCTCTGTATTGCACCGAGGGGAGGACGGGAGGATGATAGGCTGATTATTGATGAGCTCTGTATTGCACGGAGGGGAGGATGTTAGGCTGAATATTGATGAGCTCTGTATTGCATGGAGGGGAGTAGAGTAGGATGTTAGGGTGATTATTGATGAGCTCTCTATTGCATGGAGGGGAGGAGGGGAGGATGATAGGCTGATTATTGATGTTCTGTATTGCACGGAGCGGAGGAAGGGAGGATGTTAGGCTGATTATTGATGAGCTCTGTATTGCACGGAGGGGAGGAGGGGAGGATGTTAAGCTGATTATTGATGAGCTCTGTATTGCACGGAGGGGAGGATGTTAGGCTGATTATTGATGAGCTCTGTATTGCACGAAGGCGAGGAGGGCAGGATGTTAGGCTGATTATTGATGAGCTCTGTATTGCACGGAGGGGAGGAGGGTTGGATGTTTGGCTGATTATTGATGAGCTCTGTATTGCACAGAGGGGAGGAGTGGAGGATGTTAGGCATTTATTGATAAGCTCACTGTTGCACGGAGCGGATGAGGGGAGGATGTTAGGATGATTATTGATGAGCTCTGTATTGCATGGAGGGGAGGATGTTAGGCGGATTATTGATGAGCTCTGTATTGCACGGAGGGGAGGATGTTAGTCTGATTATTGATGAGCTCTGTATTGCACAGAGGGGAGGATGTTAGACTGATTATTGATGAGCTCTGTATTGCACGGAGGGGAGGATGTTAGGCTGACTATTGATGAGCTCTGTATTGCACGGAGGGGAGTAGGGGAGGATGTTAGGCTGATTGTTGATGAGCTCTGTATTGCACCGAGGGGAGGAGGGGAAGATGTTAGGCTGATTATTGATGAGTTCTGTATTGAACGGAGGGGAGGATGTTAGGCTGATTATTGATGAGCTCTGTATTGCACAGAGGGGACGACTGGAGGATGTTAGGCTGATTATTGATGAGTTCTGTATTGCACGGAGGAGAGGATGTTAGACTGATTATTGATCAGCTCTGTATTGGGTGGAGGGAAGGACGGGAGGATGTTAGGGTGATTATTGATGAGCTCTCTATTACAAGGAGGGGAGGAGGGGAGGATGTTAGACTGATTATTGATGAGCTCTGTATTGGATGGAGGGAAGGACGGGAAGATGTTAGGGTGATTATTGATGAGCTCTCTATTACAAGGAGTGGAGGAGGGGAGGATGTTAGACTGATTATTGATGAGCTCTGTATTGGATGGAGGGAAGGACGGGAGGATGTTAGGCTGATTATTGATGAGCTCTCTATTACAAGGAGGGGAGGAGGGGAGGATGTTAGACTGATTATTGATGAGCTCTGTATTGGATGGAGGGAAGGACGGGAGGATGTTAGGGTGATTATTGATGAGCTCTCTATTACAAGGAGGGGAGGAGGGGAGGATGTCAGACTGATTATTGATGAGCTCTGTATTGGATGGAGGGAAGGACGGGAGGATGTTAGGCTGATTATTGATGAGCTCTGTATTGCACGGAGGGAAGGACGGGAGGATGTTAGGCTTATTGTTGATGAGCTGTCTATTACAAGGAAGGGAGGACGGGAGAATATTTGGCTGATTATGGATGAGCTCTGTATTGCACGGAGGGGAGGAGGGGAGGATGTTAGGCTGATTGTTGATGAGCTCTGTATTGCACGGAGGGGAGGAGGGGAGGATGTTAGGCTGATTATTGATGAGCTCTGTATTGCACGGAGGGGAGGAGGGGAGGATGTTAGGCTGATTATTGATGAGCTCTGTATTGCACGGAGGGGAGGAGGGGAGGATGTTGGACTGATTGTTGATGAGGTCTGTATTGCACGGAGGGGAGGAGGGGAGGATGTTAGGCTGATTGTTGATCAGCTCTGTATTGCACGGAGGGGAGGAGGGGAGGATGTTGGACTGATTATTGATGAGCTCTGTATTGCACGGAGGGGAGGAGGGGAGTATGTTGGACTGATTGTTGATGAGGTCTGTATTGCACGGAGGGGAGGAGGGGAGGATGTTAGGCTGATTATTCATCAGCTCTGTATTGCACGGAGGGGAGGATGTTAGGCTGATTGTTGATGAGCTCTGTATTGCACGGAGGGGAGGAGGGGAGGATGTTCTGCTGAATATCGATGAGCTCTGTATTGCACGGAGGGGAGAATATTAGGCTGATTATTGATGAGCTCTGTATTGCACGGAGGGGAGGATGTTAGGCTGAATATTGATGAGCACTGTATTGCATGGTGGGGAGGAGGGGAAGATGATAGGCTGATTATTGATGTTCTGTATTGCACGGAGCGGAGGAGGGGAGGATGTTAGACTGAATATTGATGAGCTCTGTATTGGATGGAGGGAAGGGCGGGAGGATGTTAGGCTGATTATTGATGAGCTCTGTCTTGCACTGAGGGGAGGATGTTTGGCTGATTATTGATGAGCTCTTTATTGCACGGAGGGGAGGATGTTAGGCTGATTATTGATGAGCTCTGTATTGGATGGAGGGAAGGACGGGAGGATGTTAGGCTGATTATTGATGAGCTCTCTATTACAAGGAGGGGAGGAGGGGAGGATGTTAGACTGATTATTGATGAGCTCTGTATTGGATGGAGGGAAGGACGGGAGGATGTTAGGCTGATTGTTGATGAGCTCTCTATTACAAGGAGGGGAGGAGGGGAGGATGTTAGGCTGATTATTGATGAGCTCTGTACTGCACGGAGGGGAGGAGGGGAGGATGTTAGACTGATTGTTGATGAGGTCTGTATTGCACGGAGGGGAGGATGTTAGGCTGAATATTGATGAGCTCTGTATTGCATGGAGGGGAGTAGAGTAGGATGTTAGGCTGATTATTGATGAGCTCTGTATTGCATGGAGGGGAGGAGGGGAAGATGATAGGCTGATTATTGATGTTCTGTATTGCACGGAGCGGAGGAAGGGAGGATGTTAGGCTGATTATTGATGAGTTCTGTATTGCACGGAGGGGAGGAGGGGAGGATGATAGGCTGATTATTGATGAGCTCTGTATTGCACGGAGGGGAGGATGTTAGGCTGATTATTGATGAGCTCTGTATTGCACAGAGGGGAGGATGTTAGTCTGATTATTGATGAGCTCTGTATTGCACGGAGGGGAGTATGTTAGGCTGATTATTGATGAGCTCTGTATTGCACGTAGGGGAGGAGGGGAGGATATTTGGCAGATTATTGATTTGCTCTGTATTGCACGGAGGGGAGGATGTTAGGATGATTATTGATGAGCTCTGTATTGCACGGAGGGTAGTAGAGAAGGATGTTAGGCTGATTATTGATGAGCTCTGTATTGCACGGAGGGGAGGATGTTAGGATGATTATTGATGAGCTCTGTATTGCACGGAGGGGAGGATGTTAGGATGATTATTGATGAGCTCTGTATTGCACGCAGTGGAGGATGTTAGGCTGACTATTGATGAGCTCTGTAGTGCATGTAGGGGAGGAGGGGAGGATGTTTGGCTGACTATTGATGAGCTCTGTATTGCACAGAGTGGAGGAGGGGAGGATGTGAGGCTGATTATTGATGAGCTCTATATTGCACGGAGGGGAGGAGGGGAGGATGTTAGGCTGATTGTTGATGAGCTCTGTATTGCACCGAGGGGAGGAGGGGAAGATGTTAGGCTGATTATTGATGAGTTCTGTATTGCACAGAGGGGAGGATGTTAGGCTGATTATTGATGAGCTCTGTATTGCACAGAGGGGTGGAGTGGAGGATGTTAGACTGATTATTGATGAGCTCTGTATTGCACAGAGGGGAGGAGGGGAGGATGTTAGGCTGATTATTGATGAGCTTTGTATTGGATGGAGGGAAGGACGGGAGGATGTTAGGGTGATTATTGATGAGCTCTCTATTACAAGGAGGGGAGGAGGGGAGGATGTTAGGCTGATTATTGATGAGCTCTGTATTGGATGGAGCGAAGGACGGGAGGCTGTTAGGGTGATTATTGATGAGCTCTCTATTACAAGGAGGGGAGGAGGAGAGGATGTTGGACTCATTATTGATGAGCTCTGTCTTGGATGGAGGGAAGGACGGGAGGATGTTAGGCTGATTATTGATGAGCTCTCTATTACAAGGAGGGGAGGAGGGGAGGATGTTAGGCTGATTATTGATGAGCTCTGTACTGCACGGAGGGGAGGAGGGGAGGATGTTAGACTGGTTGTTGATGAGGTCTGTATTGCACGGAGGGGAGGAGAGGAGGATGATAGGCTGATTATTGATGAGCTCTGTATTGCACGGAGGGGAGGATGTTAGGCTGAATATTGATGAGCTCTGTATTGCATGGAGGGGAGTAGAGTAGGATGTTAGGCTGATTATTGATGAGCTCTGTATTGCATGGAGGGGAGGAGGGGAAGATGATAGGCTGATTATTGATGTTCTGTATTGCACGGAGCGGAGGAAGGGAGGATGTTAGGCTGATTATTGATGAGCTCTGTATTGCACGGAGGGGAGGAGGGGAGGATGATAGGCTGATTATTGATGAGCTCTGTATTGCACGGAGGGGAGGATGTTAGGCTGATTATTGATGAGCTCTGTATTGCACGGAGGGGAGTATGTTAGTCTGATTATTGATGAGCTCTGTATTGCACGTAGGGGAGGAGGGGAGGATATTTGGCAGATTATTGATTTGCTCTGTATTGCACGGAGGGGAGGAGGGGAGGATGATAGGCTGATTATTGATGAGCTCTGTATTGCACGGAGGGGAGGATGTTAGGCTGAATATTGATGAGCTCTGTATTGCATGGAGGGGAGTAGAGTAGGATGTTAGGCTGATTATTGATGAGCTCTGTATTGCATGGAGGGGAGGAGGGGAAGATGATAGGCTGATTATTGATGTTCTGTATTGCACGGAGCGGAGGAAGGGAGGATGTTAGGCTGATTATTGATGAGCTCTGTATTGCACGGAGGGGAGGAGGGGAGGATGATAGGCTGATTATTGATGAGCTCTGTATTGCACGGAGGGGAGGATGTTAGGCTGATTATTGATGAGCTCTGTATTGCACAGAGGGGAGGATGTTAGTCTGATTATTGATGAGCTCTGTATTGCACGGAGGGGAGGATGTTAGGATGATTATTGATGAGCTCTGTATTGCACGGAGGGTAGTAGAGAAGGATGTTAGGCTGATTATTGATGAGCTCTGTATTGCACGGAGGGGAGGATGTTAGGATGATTATTGATGAGCTCTGTATTGCACGGAGGGGAGGATGTTAGGATGATTATTGATGAGCTCTGTATTGCACGCAGTGGAGGAGGGGAGGATATTTGGCAGATTATTGATTTGCTCTGTATTGCACGGAGGGGAGGATGTTAGGATGATTATTGATGAGCTCTGTATTGCACGGAGGGTAGTAGAGAAGGATGTTAGGCTGATTATTGATGAGCTCTGTATTGCACGGAGGGGAGGATGTTAGGATGATTATTGATGAGCTCTGTATTGCACGGAGGGGAGGATGTTAGGCTGATTATTGATGAGCTCTGTACTGCACGTAGGGGAGGAGCGGAGGATGTCAGGCTGATTATTGATGAGCTCTGTATTGCACGCAGTGGAGGATGTTAGGCTGACTATTGATGAGCTCTGTATTGCATGTAGGGGAGGAGGGGAGGATGTTAGGCTGACTATTGATGAGCTCTGTATTGCACAGAGTGGAGGAGGGGAGGATGTGAGGCTGATTATTGATGAGCTCTATATTGCACGGAGGGGAGGAGGGGAGGATGTTAGGCTGATTGTTGATGAGCTCTGTATTGCACCGAGGGGAGGAGGGGAAGATGTTGGGCTGATTATTGATGAGTTCTGTATTGCACGGAGGGGAGGATGTTAGGCTGATTATTGATGAGCTCTGTATTGCACAGAGGGGTGGAGTGGAGGATGTTAGACTGATTATTGATGAGCTCTGTATTGCACAGAGGGGAGGAGGGGAGGATGTTAGGCTGATTATTGATGAGCTTTGTATTGGATGGAGGGAAGGACGGTAGGATGTTAGGGTGATTATTGATGAGCTCTCTATTGCAAGGAGGGGAGGAGGGGAGGATGTTAGGCTGATTATTGATGAGCTCTGTATTGGATGGAGCGAAGGACGGGAGGCTGTTAGGGTGATTATTGATGAGCTCTCTATTACAAGGAGGGGAGGAGGAGAGGATGTTGGACTCATTATTGATGAGCTCTGTCTTGGATGGAGGGAAGGACGGGAGGATGTTATGCTGATTATTGATGAGCTCTCTATTACAAGGAGGGGAGGAGGGGAGGATGTTAGACTGATTATTGATGAGCTCTGTATTGGATGGAGGGAAGGACGGGAGGATGTTAGGCTGATTATTGATGAGCTCTCTATTACAAGGAGGGGAGGAGGGGAGGATGTTAGACTGATTATTGATGAGCTCTGTATTGGATGGAGGGAAGGACGGGAGGATGTTAGGCTGATTGTTGATGAGCTCTCTATTACAAGGAGGGGAGGAGGGGAGGATGTTAGGCTGATTATTGATGAGCTCTGTACTGCACGGAGGGGAGGAGGGGAGGATGTTAGACTGATTGTTGATGAGGTCTGTATTGCACGGAGGGGAGGAGGGGAGGATGATAGGCTGATTATTGATGAGCTCTGTATTGCACGGAGGGGAGGATGTTAGGCTGAATATTGATGAGCTCTGTATTGCATGGAGGGGAGTAGAGTAGGATGTTAGGCTGATTATTGATGAGCTCTGTATTGCATGGAGGGGAGGAGGGGAAGATGATAGGCTGATTATTGATGTTCTGTATTGCAAGGAGCAGAGGAAGGGAGGATGTTAGGCTGATTATTGATGAGCTCTGTATTGCACGGAGGGGAGGAGGGGAGGATGATAGGCTGATTATTGATGAGCTCTGTATTGCACGGAGGGGAGGATGTTAGGCTGATTATTGATGAGCTCTGTATTGCACAGAGGGGAGGATGTTAGTCTGATTATTGATGAGCTCTGTATTGCACGGAGGGGAGTATGTTAGGCTGATTATTGATGAGCTCTGTTTTGCACGGAGGGGAGGATGTTAGTCTGATTATTGATGAGCTCTGTATTGCACGTAGGGGAGGAGGGGAGGATATTTGGCAGATTATTGATTTGCTCTGTATTGCACGGAGGGGAGGATGTTAGGATGATTATTGATGAGCTCTGTATTGCACGGAGGGGAGGAGGGTTGGATGTTTGGCTGATTATTGATGAGCTCTGTATTGCACAGAGGGGAGTAGGGGAGGATGTTAGGCATTTATTGATAAGCTCACTGTTGCACAGAGCGGATGAGGGGAGAATGTTAGGATGATTATTGATGAGCTCTGTATTGCATGGAGGGGAGGAGGGGAGGATGATAGGCTTATTTTTGATGTTCTGTATTGCATGGAGCGGAGGAAGGGAGGATGTTAGGCTGATTATTGATGAGCTCTGTATTGCACGGAGCGGAGGAAGGGAGGATGTTAGGCTTATTATTGATGAGCTCTGTATTGCATGGAGGGGAGGAGGGGAGGATGTTTGGCTGATTATTGATGAGCTCTGTATTGCACCGAGGGGAGGAGGGGAAGATGATAGGCTGATTATTGATGAGTTCTGTATTGCACGGAGGGGAGGATGTTAGGCTGATTATTGATGAGCTCTGTATTGCACAGAGGGGAGTACTGGAGGATGTTAGACTGATTATTGATGAGCTCTGTATAGGATGGAGGGAAGGACGGGAGGATGTTAGGCTGATTATTGATGAGCTCTGTATTGCACAGAGGGGAGTACTGGAGGATGTTAGACTGATTATTGATGAGCTCTGCATTGCACAGAGGGGAGGAGGGGAGGATGTTAGACTGATTATTGATGAGCTCTGTATAGGATGGAGGGAAGGACGGGAGGATTTTAGGGTGATTATTGATGAGCTCTCTATTACAAGGAGGGGAGGAGGGGAGGATGTTAGACTGATTATTGATGAGCTCTGTATTGGATGGAGGGAAGGACGGGAAGATGTTAGGGTGATTATTGATGAGCTCTCTATTACAAGGAGGGGAGGAGGGGAGGATGTTAGACTGATGATTGATGAGCTCTGTATTGGATGGAGATAAGGACAGGAGGATGTTAGGCTGATTATTGATGAGCTCTCTATTACAAGGAGGGGAGGAGGGGAGGATGTTAGACTGATTATTGATGAGCTCTGTATTGGATGGAGGGAAGGACGGGAGGATGTTAGGGTGATTATTGATGAGCTCTCTATTACAAGGAGGGGAGGAGGGGAGGATGTCAGACTGATTATTGATGAGCTCTGTATTGGATGGAGGGAAGGACGGGAGGATGTTAGGCTGATTATTGATGAGCTCTGTATTGCACGGAGGGAAGGACGGGAGGATGTTAGGCTGATTGTTGATGAGCTGTCTATTACAAGGAAGGGAGGACGGGAGAATGTTTGGCTGATTATGGATGAGCTCTGTATTGCACGGAGGGGAGGAGGGGAGGATGTTAGGCTGATTGTTGATGAGCTCTGTATTGCACGGAGGGGAGGAGGGGAGGATGTTAGGCTGATAATTGATGAGCTCTGTATTGCACGGAGGGGAGGAGGGGAGGATTTTAGGCTGATTATTGATGAGCTCTGTATTGCACGGAGGGGAGGAGGGGAGGTTGTTAGACTGATTGTTGATGAGGTCTGTATTGCACGGAGGGGAGGAGGGGAGGATGTTAGGCTGATTGTTGATGAGCTCTGTATTGCACGGAGGGGAGGAGGGGAGGATGTTCGACTGAATATTGATGAGCTCTGTATTGCATGGAGGGGAGGACGGGAGGATGTTAGGCTGATTGTTGATGAGCTCTGTATTGCACCGAGGGGAGGAGGGGAAGATGTTAGTCTGATTATTGATGAGCTCTGTATTGCACGGAGAGGAGGAGGGGAGGATGTTAGGCTGATTATTGATGAGCTCTGTACTGCACGGAGAGAGGATGGGAGGATGTTAGGCTGATTATTGATGAGCTCTGTATTGCATGGAGGGGAGGACGGGAGGATGTTAGGCTGATTGTTGATGAGCTCTGTATTGCACGGAGGGGAGGAGGGGAGGATGATAGGCTGATTATTGATGAGTTCTGTATTGCACGTAGGGGAGGATGTTAGGCTGATTATTGATGAGCTCTGTATTGCACAGAGGGGTGGAGTGGAGGATGTTAGACAGATTATTGATGAGCTCTGTATTGCACAGAGGGGAGGAGGGGAGGATGTTAGGCTGATTATTGATGAGCTTTGTATTGGATGGAGGGAAGGACGGGAGGATGTTAGGGTGATTATTGATGAGCTCTCTATTACAAGGAGGGGAGGAGGGGAGGATGTTAGGCTCATTATTGATGAGCTCTTTATTGGATGGAGCGAAGGACGGGAGGCTGTTAGGGTGATTATTGATGAGCTCTCTATTACAAGGAGGGGAGGAGGAGAGGATGTTGGACTCATTATTGATGAGCTCTGTCTTGGATGGAGGGAAGGACGGGAGGATGTTAGGCTGATTATTGATGAGCTCTCGTTTACAAGGAGGGGAGGAGGGGAGGATGTTAGACTGATTATTGATGAGCTCTGTATTGGATGGAGGGAAGGACGGGAGGATGTTAGGCTGATTATTGATGAGCTCTCTATTACAAGGAGGGGAGGAGGGGAGGATGTTAGACTGATTATTGATGAGCTCTGTATTGGATGGAGGGAAGGACGGGAGGATGTTAGGCTGATTGTTGATGAGCTCTCTATTACAAGGAGGGGAGGAGGGGAGGATGTTAGGCTGATTATTGATGAGCTCTGTATTGCACGGAGGGGAGGAGGGGAGGATGTTAGACTGATTGTTGATGAGGTCTGTATTGCACGGAGGGGAGGAGGGGAGGATGTTAGGCTGATTGTTGATGAGCTCTGTAATGCATGGAGGGGAGTAGAGTAGGATGTTAGTCTGATTATTGATGAGCTCTGTATTGCATGGAGGGGAGGAGGGGAAGATGATAGGCTGATTATTGATGTTCTGTATTGCACGGAGCGGAGGAAGGGAGGATGTTAGGCTGATTATTGATGAGCTCTGTATTGCACGGAGGGGAGGAGGGGAGGATGATAGGCTGATTATTGATGAGCTCTGTATTGCACGGAGGGGAGGATGTTAGGCTGATTATTGATGAGCTCTGTATTGCACAGAGGGGAGGATGTTAGTCTGATAATTGATGAGCTCTGTATTGCACGGAGGGGAGTATGTTAGGCTGATTATTGATGAGCTCTGTATTGCACGTAGGGGAGGAGATGAGGATATTTGGCAGATTATTGATTTGCTCTGTATTGCACGGAGGGGAGGATGTTAGGATGATTATTGATGAGCTCAGTATTGCACGGAGGGGAGGAGGGTTGGATGTTTGGCTGATTATTGATGAGCTCTGTATTGCACAGAGGGGAGGAGGGGAGGATGTTAGTCTGATTATTGATGAGCTCTGTATTGCATGGAGGGGAGGAGGGGAGGATGATAGGCTTATTTTTGATGTTCTGTATTGCACGGAGCGGAGGAAGGGAAGATGTTAGGCTGATTATTGATGAGCTCTGTATTGCACCGAGGGGAGGAGGGGAAGATGATAGGCTGATTATTGATGAGTTCTGTATTGCACGGAGGGGAGGATGTTAGGCTGATTATTGATGAGCTCTGTATTGCACGGAGGGAAGGAGGGGAGGATGTTAGGCTGATTATTGATGAGCTCTGTATTGCATGGAGGGAAGGACGGGAGGATGTTAGGGTGATTATTGATGAGCTCTCTATTACAAGGAGGGGAGTAGGGGAGGATGTTAGGCTGATTATTGATGAGCTCTGTATTGGATGGAGCGAAGGACGGGAGGCTGTTAGGGTGATTATTGATGAGCTCTCTATTACAAGGAGGGGAGGAGGAGAGGATGTTGGACTCATTATTGATGAGCTCTGTCTTGGATGGAGGGAAGGACGGGAGGATGTTAGGCTGATTATTGATGAGCTCTCGATTACAAGGAGGGGAGGAGGGGAGGATGTTAGACTGATTATTGATGAGCTCTGTATTGGATGGAGGGAAGGACGGGAGGATGTTAGGCTGATTATTGATGAGCTCTCTATTACAAGGAGGGGAGGAGGGGAGGATGTTAGACTGATTATTGATGAGCTCTGTATTGGATGGAGGGAAGGACGGGAGGATGTTAGGCTGATTGTTGATGAGCTCTCTATTACAAGGAGGGGAGGAGGGGAGGATGTTAGGCTGATTATTGATGAGCTCTGTATTGCACGGAGGGGAGGAGGGGAGGATGTTAGACTGATTGTTGATGAGGTCTGTATTGCACGGAGGGGAGGAGGGGAGGATGTTAGGCTGATTGTTGATGAGCTCTGTATTGCATGGAGGGGAGTAGAGTAGGATGTTAGTCTGATTATTGATGAGCTCTGTATTGCATGGAGGGGAGGAGGGGAAGATGATAGGCTGATTATTGATGTTCTGTATTGCACGGAGCGGAGGAAGGGAGGATGTTAGGCTGATTATTGATGAGCTCTGTATTGCACGGAGGGGAGGAGGGGAGGATGATAGGCTGATTATTGATGAGCTCTGTATTGCACGGAGGGGAGGATGTTAGGCTGATTATTGATTAGCTCTGTATTGCACAGAGGGGAGGATGTTAGTCTGATTATTGATGAGCTCTGTATTGCACGGAGGGGAGTATGTTAGGCTGATTATTGATGAGCTCTGTTTTGCACGGAGGGGAGGATGTTAGTCTGATTATTGATGAGCTCTGTTTTGCACGGAGGGGAGGATGTTAGTCTGATTATTGATGAGCTCTGTATTGCACGTAGGGGAGGAGGGGAGGATGTTTGGCAGATTATTGATTTGCTCTGTATTGCACGGAGGGGAGGATGTTAGGATGATTATTGATGAGCTCTGTATTGCACGGAGGGGAGGAGGGTTGGATGTTTGGCTGATTATTGATGAGCTCTGTATTGCACAGAGGGGAGGAGGGGAGGATGTTAGTCATTTATTGATAAGCTCACTGTTGCACAGAGCGGATGAAGGGAGAATGTTAGGATGATTATTGATGAGCTCTGTATTGCATGGAGGGGAGGAGGGGAGGATGATAGGCTTATTTTTGATGTTCTGTATTGCACGGAGCGGAGGAAGGGAGGATGTTAGGCTGATTATTGATGAGCTCTGTATTGCATGGAGGGGAGGAGGGGAGGATGATAGGCTTATTTTTGATGTTCTGTATTGCACGGAGCGGAGGAAGGGAAGATGTTAGGCTGATTATTGATGAGCTCTGTATTGCACCGAGGGGAGGAGGGGAAGATGATAGGCTGATTATTGATGAGTTCTGTATTGCACGGAGGGGAGGATGTTAGGCTGATTATTGATGAGCTCTGTATTGCACGGAGGGAAGGAGGGGAGGATGTTAGGCTGATTATTGATGAGCTCTGTATTGCATGGAGGGGAGGAGGGGAGGATGATAGGCTGATTATTGATGAGCTCTGTATTGCATGTAGGAGAGGAGGGGAGGATGTTAGGCTGATTATTCATCAGCTCTGTATTGCACGGAGGGAAGGAGGGGAGGATGTTAGGCTGATTGTTGATGAGCTCTGTATTGCACGGAGGGGAGGAGGGGAGGATGTTCGACTGAATATTGATGAGCTCTGTATTGCATGGAGGGGAGGACGGGAGGATGTTAGGCTGATTGTTGATGAGCTCTGTATTGCACCGAGGGGAGGAGGGGAAGATGTTAGGCTGATTATTGATGAGTTCTGTATTGCACGTAGGGGAGGATGTTAGGCTGATTATTGATGAGCTCTGTATTGCACAGAGGGGTGGAGTGGAGGATGTTAGACTGATTATTGATGAGCTCTGTATTGCACAGAGGGGAGGAGGGGAGGATGTTAGGCTGATTATTGATGAGCTTTGTATTGGATGGAGGGAAGGACGGGAGGATGTTAGGGTGATTATTGATGAGCTCTCTATTACAAGGAGGGGAGGAGGGGAGGATGTTAGGCTGATTATTGATGAGCTCTGTATTGGATGGAGCGAAGGACGGGAGGCTGTTAGGGTGATTATTGATGAGCTCTCTATTACAAGGAGGGGAGGAGGAGAGGATGTTGGACTCATTATTGATGAGCTCTGTCTTGGATGGAGGGAAGGACGGGAGGATGTTAGGCTGATTATTGATGAGCTCTCGATTACGAGGGGAGGATGTTAGACTGATTATTGATGAGCTCTGTATTGGATGGAGGGAAGGACGGGAGGATGTTAGGCTGATTATTGATGAGCTCTCTATTACAAGCAGGGGAGGAGGGGAGGATGTTAGACTGATTATTGATGAGCTCTGTATTGGATGGAGGGAAGGACGGGAGGATGTTAGGCTGATTGTTGATGAGCTCTCTATTACAAGGAGGGGAGGAGGGGAGGATGTTAGGCTGATTATTGATGAGCTCTGTAATGCACGGAGGGGAGGAGGGGAGGATGTTAGACTGATTGTTGATGAGGTCTGTATTGCACGGAGGGGAGGAGGGGAGGATGTTAGGCTGATTGTTGATGAGCTCTGTATTGCATGGAGGGGAGTAGAGTAGGATGTTAGGCTGATTATTGATGAGCTCTGTATTGCACGGAGGGGAGGATGTTAGGCTGATTATTGATGAGCTCTGTATTGCACAGAGGGGAGGATGTTAGTCTGATTATTGATGAGCTCTGTATTGCACAGAGGGGAGGATGTTAGTCTGATTATTGATGAGCTCTGTATTGCACAGAGGGGAGTATGTTAGGCTGATTATTGATGAGCTCTGTATTGCACGGAGGGGAGGAGGGGAGTATGTTAGGCTGATTATTGATGAGCTCTGTATTGCACGGAGCGGAGGAGGGGAGTATGTTAGGATGATTATTGATGAGCTCTGTATTGCACGGAGGGGAGGAGGAGAGGATGTTAGTCTGATTATTGATGAGCTCTGTATTGCACGTAGGGGAGGAGGGGAGGATATTTGGCAGATTATTGATTTGCTCTGTATTGCACGGAGGGGAGGATGTTAGGATGATTATTGATGAGCTCTGTATTGCATGGAGGGGAGGAGGGGAGGATGATAGGCTTATTTTTGATGTTCTGTATTGCACGGAGCGGAGGAAGGGAAGATGTTAGGCTGATTATTGATGAGCTCTGTATTGCACCGAGGGGAGGAGGGGAAGATGATAGGCTGATTATTGATGAGTTCTGTATTGCACGGAGGGGAGGATGTTAGGCTGATTATTGATGAGCTCTGTATTGCACGGAGGGAAGGAGGGGAGGATGTTAGGCTGATTATTGATGAGCTCTGTATTGCATGGAGGGAAGGACGGGAGGATGTTAGGGTGATTATTGATGAGCTCTCTATTACAAGGAGGGGAGTAGGGGAGGATGTTAGGCTGATTATTGATGAGCTCTGTATTGGATGGAGCGAAGGACGGGAGGCTGTTAGGGTGATTATTGATGAGCTCTCTATTACAAGGAGGGGAGGAGGAGAGGATGTTGGACTCATTATTGATGAGCTCTGTCTTGGATGGAGGGAAGGACGGGAGGATGTTAGGCTGATTATTGATGAGCTCTCGATTACAAGGAGGGGAGGAGGGGAGGATGTTAGACTGATTATTGATGAGCTCTGTATTGGATGGAGGGAAGGACGGGAGGATGTTAGGCTGATTATTGATGAGCTCTCTATTACAAGGAGGGGAGGAGGGGAGGATGTTAGACTGATTATTGATGAGCTCTGTATTGGATGGAGGGAAGGACGGGAGGATGTTAGGCTGATTGTTGATGAGCTCTCTATTACAAGGAGGGGAGGAGGGGAGGATGTTAGGCTGATTATTGATGAGCTCTGTATTGCACGGAGGGGAGGAGGGGAGGATGTTAGACTGATTGTTGATGAGGTCTGTATTGCACGGAGGGGAGGAGGGGAGGATGTTAGGCTGATTGTTGATGAGCTCTGTATTGCATGGAGGGGAGTAGAGTAGGATGTTAGTCTGATTATTGATGAGCTCTGTATTGCATGGAGGGGAGGAGGGGAAGATGATAGGCTGATTATTGATGTTCTGTATTGCACGGAGCGGAGGAAGGGAGGATGTTAGGCTGATTATTGATGAGCTCTGTATTGCACGGAGGGGAGGAGGGGAGGATGATAGGCTGATTATTGATGAGCTCTGTATTGCACGGAGGGGAGGATGTTAGGCTGATTATTGATTAGCTCTGTATTGCACAGAGGGGAGGATGTTAGTCTGATTATTGATGAGCTCTGTATTGCACGGAGGGGAGTATGTTAGGCTGATTATTGATGAGCTCTGTTTTGCACGGAGGGGAGGATGTTAGTCTGATTATTGATGAGCTCTGTTTTGCACGGAGGGGAGGATGTTAGTCTGATTATTGATGAGCTCTGTATTGCACGTAGGGGAGGAGGGGAGGATGTTTGGCAGATTATTGATTTGCTCTGTATTGCACGGAGGGGAGGATGTTAGGATGATTATTGATGAGCTCTGTATTGCACGGAGGGGAGGAGGGTTGGATGTTTGGCTGATTATTGATGAGCTCTGTATTGCACAGAGGGGAGGAGGGGAGGATGTTAGTCATTTATTGATAAGCTCACTGTTGCACAGAGCGGATGAAGGGAGAATGTTAGGATGATTATTGATGAGCTCTGTATTGCATGGAGGGGAGGAGGGGAGGATGATAGGCTTATTTTTGATGTTCTGTATTGCACGGAGCGGAGGAAGGGAGGATGTTAGGCTGATTATTGATGAGCTCTGTATTGCATGGAGGGGAGGAGGGGAGGATGATAGGCTTATTTTTGATGTTCTGTATTGCACGGAGCGGAGGAAGGGAAGATGTTAGGCTGATTATTGATGAGCTCTGTATTGCACCGAGGGGAGGAGGGGAAGATGATAGGCTGATTATTGATGAGTTCTGTATTGCACGGAGGGGAGGATGTTAGGCTGATTATTGATGAGCTCTGTATTGCACGGAGGGAAGGAGGGGAGGATGTTAGGCTGATTATTGATGAGCTCTGTATTGCATGGAGGGGAGGAGGGGAGGATGATAGGCTGATTATTGATGAGCTCTGTATTGCATGTAGGAGAGGAGGGGAGGATGTTAGGCTGATTATTCATCAGCTCTGTATTGCACGGAGGGAAGGAGGGGAGGATGTTAGGCTGATTGTTGATGAGCTCTGTATTGCACGGAGGGGAGGAGGGGAGGATGTTCGACTGAATATTGATGAGCTCTGTATTGCATGGAGGGGAGGACGGGAGGATGTTAGGCTGATTGTTGATGAGCTCTGTATTGCACCGAGGGGAGGAGGGGAAGATGTTAGGCTGATTATTGATGAGTTCTGTATTGCACGTAGGGGAGGATGTTAGGCTGATTATTGATGAGCTCTGTATTGCACAGAGGGGTGGAGTGGAGGATGTTAGACTGATTATTGATGAGCTCTGTATTGCACAGAGGGGAGGAGGGGAGGATGTTAGGCTGATTATTGATGAGCTTTGTATTGGATGGAGGGAAGGACGGGAGGATGTTAGGGTGATTATTGATGAGCTCTCTATTACAAGGAGGGGAGGAGGGGAGGATGTTAGGCTGATTATTGATGAGCTCTGTATTGGATGGAGCGAAGGACGGGAGGCTGTTAGGGTGATTATTGATGAGCTCTCTATTACAAGGAGGGGAGGAGGAGAGGATGTTGGACTCATTATTGATGAGCTCTGTCTTGGATGGAGGGAAGGACGGGAGGATGTTAGGCTGATTATTGATGAGCTCTCGATTACGAGGGGAGGATGTTAGACTGATTATTGATGAGCTCTGTATTGGATGGAGGGAAGGACGGGAGGATGTTAGGCTGATTATTGATGAGCTCTCTATTACAAGCAGGGGAGGAGGGGAGGATGTTAGACTGATTATTGATGAGCTCTGTATTGGATGGAGGGAAGGACGGGAGGATGTTAGGCTGATTGTTGATGAGCTCTCTATTACAAGGAGGGGAGGAGGGGAGGATGTTAGGCTGATTATTGATGAGCTCTGTAATGCACGGAGGGGAGGAGGGGAGGATGTTAGACTGATTGTTGATGAGGTCTGTATTGCACGGAGGGGAGGAGGGGAGGATGTTAGGCTGATTGTTGATGAGCTCTGTATTGCATGGAGGGGAGTAGAGTAGGATGTTAGGCTGATTATTGATGAGCTCTGTATTGCACGGAGGGGAGGATGTTAGGCTGATTATTGATGAGCTCTGTATTGCACAGAGGGGAGGATGTTAGTCTGATTATTGATGAGCTCTGTATTGCACAGAGGGGAGGATGTTAGTCTGATTATTGATGAGCTCTGTATTGCACAGAGGGGAGTATGTTAGGCTGATTATTGATGAGCTCTGTATTGCACGGAGGGGAGGAGGGGAGTATGTTAGGCTGATTATTGATGAGCTCTGTATTGCACGGAGCGGAGGAGGGGAGTATGTTAGGATGATTATTGATGAGCTCTGTATTGCACGGAGGGGAGGAGGAGAGGATGTTAGTCTGATTATTGATGAGCTCTGTATTGCACGTAGGGGAGGAGGGGAGGATATTTGGCAGATTATTGATTTGCTCTGTATTGCACGGAGGGGAGGATGTTAGGATGATTATTGATGAGCTCTGTATTGCACGGAGGGGAGGAGGGTTGGATGTTTGGCTGATTATTGATGAGCTCTGTATTGCACAGAGGGGAGGAGGGGAGGATGTTAGGCATTTATTGATAAGCTCACTGTTGCACAGAGCGGATGAGGGGAGGATGTTAGGATGATTATTGATGAGCTCTGTATTGCATGGAGGGGAGGAGGGGAGGATGATAGGCTTATTTTTGATGTTCTGTATTGCACGGAGCGGAGGAAGGGAGGATGTTAGGCTGATTATTGATGAGCTCTGTATTGCACGGAGGGGAGGAGGGGAAGATGATAGGCTGATTATTGATGAGTTCTGTATTGCACGGAGGGGAGGATGTTAGGCTGATTATGGATGAGCTCTGCATTGCACAGAGGGGAGGAGGGGAGGATGTTAGACTGATTATTGATGAGCTCTGTATAGGATGGAGGGAAGGACGGGAGGATTTTAGGGTGATTATTGATGAGCTCTCTATTACAAGGAGGGGAGGAGGGGAGGATGTTAGACTGATTATTGATGAGCTCTGTATTGGATGGAGGGAAGGATGGGAAGATGTTAGGGTGATTATTGATGAGCTCTCTATTACAAGGAGGGGAGGAGGGGAGGATGTTAGACTGATTATTGATGAGCTCTGTATTGGATGGAGATAAGGACGGGAGGATGTTAGGCTGATTATTGATGAGCTCTCTATTACAAGGAGGGGAGGAGGGGAGGATGTTAGACTGATTATTGATGAGCTCTGTATTGGATGGAGGGAAGGACGGGAGGATGTTAGGCTGATTGTTGATGAGCTCTCTATTACAAGGAAGGGAGGACGGGAGAATGTTTGGCTGATTATGGATGAGCTCTGTATTGCACGGAGGGGAGGAGGGGAGGATGTTAGGCTGATTGTTGATGAGCTCTGTATTGCACGGAGGGGAGGAGGGGAGGATGTTAGGCTGATTATTGATGAGCTCTGTATTGCACGGAGGGGAGGAGGGGAGGATTTTAGGCTGATTATTGATGAGCTCTGTATTGCACGGAGGGGAGGAGGGGAGGATGTTAGACTGATTGTTGATGAGGTCTGTATAGCACGGAGGGGAGGAGGGGAGGATGTTAGGCTGATTATTCATCAGCTCTGTATTGCATGGAGGGAAGGAGGGGAGGATGTTAGGCTGATTGTTGATGAGCTCTGTATTGCACGGAGGGGAGGAGGGGAGGATGTTCGACTGAATATTGATGAGCTCTGTATTGCACAGAGGGGAGGAGGGGAGGATGTTAGGCTGATTATTGATGAGCTTTGTATTGGATGGAGGGAAGGACAGGAGGATGTTAGGGTGATTATTGATGAGCTCTCTATTACAAGGAGGGGAGGAGGGGAGGATGTTAGGCTGATTATTGATGAGCTCTGTATTGGATGGACCGAAGGACGGGAGGCTGTTAGGGTGATTATTGATGCGCTCTCTATTACAAGGAGGGGAGGAAGAGAGAATGTTGGACTCATTATTGATGAGCTCTGTCTTGGATGGAGGGGAGGATGTTAGCCTGATTATTGATGAGCTCTGTATTGCACAGAGGGGAGGATGTTAGTCTGATTATTGATGAGCTCTGTATTGCACGGAGGGGAGTATGTTAGGCTGATTATTGATGAGCTCTGTTTTGCACGGAGGGGAGGATGTTAGTCTGATTATTGATGAGCTCTGTATTGCACGTAGGGGAGGAGGGGAGGATATTTGGCAGATTGTTGATTTGCTCTGTATTGCACGGAGGGGAGGATGTTAGGATGATTATTGATGAGCTCTGTATTGCACGGAGGGGAGGAGGGTTGAATGTTTGGCTGATTATTGATGAGCTCTGTATTGCACAGAAGGGAGGAGGGGAGGATGTTAGGCATTTATTGATAAGCTCACTGTTGCACAGAGCGGATGAGGGGAGAATGTTAGGATGATTATTGATGAGCTCTGTATTGCATGGAGGGGAGGAGGGGAGGATGTTTGGCTGATTATTGATGAGCTTTGTATTGCACCGAGGGGAGGAGGGGAAGATGATAGGCTGATTATTGATGAGTTCTGTATTGCACGGAGGGGAGGATGTTAGGCTGATTATTGATGAGCTCTGTATTGCACAGAGGGGAGTACTGGAGGATGATAGACTGATTATTGATGAGCTCTGCATTGCACAGAGGGGAGGAGGGGAGGATGTTAGACTGATTATTGATGAGCTCTGTATAGGATGGAGGGAAGGACGGGAGGATTTTAGGGTGATTATTGATGAGCTCTCTATTGCATGGAGGGGAGGAGGGGAGGATGATAGGCTTATTTTTGATGTTCTGTATTGCACGGAGCGGAGGAAGGGAGGATGTTAGGCTGATTATTGATGAGCTCTGTATTGCATGGAGGGGAGGAGGGGAGGATGATAGGCTTATTTTTGATGTTCTGTATTGCACGGAGCGGAGGAAGGGAAGATGTTAGGCTGATTATTGATGAGCTCTGTATTGCACCGAGGGGAGGAGGGGAAGATGATAGGCTGATTATTGATGAGTTCTGTATTGCACGGAGGGGAGGATGTTAGGCTGATTATTGATGAGCTCTGTATTGCACGGAGGGAAGGAGGGGAGGATGTTAGGCTGATTATTGATGAGCTCTGTATTGCATGGAGGGGAGGAGGGGAGGATGATAGGCTGATTGTTGATGAGCTCTGTATTGCATGTAGGAGAGGAGGGGAGGATGTTAGGCTGATTATTCATCAGCTCTGTATTGCACGGAGGGAAGGAGGGGAGGATGTTAGGCTGATTGTTGATGAGCTCTGTATTGCACGGAGGGGAGGAGGGGAGGATGTTCGACTGAATATTGATGAGCTCTGTATTGCATGGAGGGGAGGACGGGAGGATGTTAGGCTGATTGTTGATGAGCTCTGTATTGCACCGAGGGGAGGAGGGGAAGATGTTAGGCTGATTATTGATGAGTTCTGTATTGCACGTAGGGGAGGATGTTAGGCTGATTATTGATGAGCTCTGTATTGCACAGAGGGGTGGAGTGGAGGATGTTAGACTGATTATTGATGAGCTCTGTATTGCACAGAGGGGAGGAGGGGAGGATGTTAGGCTGATTATTGATGAGCTTTGTATTGGATGGAGGGAAGGACGGGAGGATGTTAGGGTGATTATTGATGAGCTCTCTATTACAAGGAGGGGAGGAGGGGAGGATGTTAGGCTGATTATTGATGAGCTCTGTATTGGATGGAGCGAAGGACGGGAGGATGTTAGGGTGATTATTGATGAGCTCTCTATTACAAGGAGGGGAGGAGGGGAGGATGTTAGGCTGATTATTGATGAGCTCTGTCTTGGATGGAGGGAAGGACGGGAGGATGTTAGGCTGATTATTGATGAGCTCTCGATTACGAGGGGAGGATGTTAGACTGATTATTGATGAGCTCTGTATTGGATGGAGGGAAGGACGGGAGGATGTTAGGCTGATTATTGATGAGCTCTCTATTACAAGCAGGGGAGGAGGGGAGGATGTTAGACTGATTATTGATGAGCTCTGTATTGGATGGAGGGAAGGACGGGAGGATGTTAGGCTGATTGTTGATGAGCTCTCTATTACAAGGAGGGGAGGAGGGGAGGATGTTAGGCTGATTATTGATGAGCTCTGTAATGCACGGAGGGGAGGAGGGGAGGATGTTAGACTGATTGTTGATGAGGTCTGTATTGCACGGAGGGGAGGAGGGGAGGATGTTAGGCTGATTGTTGATGAGCTCTGTATTGCATGGAGGGGAGTAGAGTAGGATGTTAGGCTGATTATTGATGAGCTCTGTATTGCACGGAGGGGAGGATGTTAGGCTGATTATTGATGAGCTCTGTATTGCACAGAGGGGAGGATGTTAGTCTGATTATTGATGAGCTCTGTATTGCACAGAGGGGAGGATGTTAGTCTGATTATTGATGAGCTCTGTATTGCACAGAGGGGAGTATGTTAGGCTGATTATTGATGAGCTCTGTATTGCACGGAGGGGAGGAGGGGAGTATGTTAGGCTGATTATTGATGAGCTCTGTATTGCACGGAGCGGAGGAGGGGAGTATGTTAGGATGATTATTGATGAGCTCTGTATTGCACGGAGGGGAGGAGGAGAGGATGTTAGTCTGATTATTGATGAGCTCTGTATTGCACGTAGGGGAGGAGGGGAGGATATTTGGCAGATTATTGATTTGCTCTGTATTGCACGGAGGGGAGGATGTTAGGATGATTATTGATGAGCTCTGTATTGCACGGAGGGGAGGAGGGTTGGATGTTTGGCTGATTATTGATGAGCTCTGTATTGCACAGAGGGGAGGAGGGGAGGATGTTAGGCATTTATTGATAAGCTCACTGTTGCACAGAGCGGATGAGGGGAGGATGTTAGGATGATTATTGATGAGCTCTGTATTGCATGGAGGGGAGGAGGGGAGGATGATAGGCTTATTTTTGATGTTCTGTATTGCACGGAGCGGAGGAAGGGAGGATGTTAGGCTGATTATTGATGAGCTCTGTATTGCACGGAGGGGAGGAGGGGAAGATGATAGGCTGATTATTGATGAGTTCTGTATTGCACGGAGGGGAGGATGTTAGGCTGATTATGGATGAGCTCTGCATTGCACAGAGGGGAGGAGGGGAGGATGTTAGACTGATTATTGATGAGCTCTGTATAGGATGGAGGGAAGGACGGGAGGATTTTAGGGTGATTATTGATGAGCTCTCTATTACAAGGAGGGGAGGAGGGGAGGATGTTAGACTGATTATTGATGAGCTCTGTATTGGATGGAGGGAAGGATGGGAAGATGTTAGGGTGATTATTGATGAGCTCTCTATTACAAGGAGGGGAGGAGGGGAGGATGTTAGACTGATTATTGATGAGCTCTGTATTGGATGGAGATAAGGACGGGAGGATGTTAGGCTGATTATTGATGAGCTCTCTATTACAAGGAGGGGAGGAGGGGAGGATGTTAGACTGATTATTGATGAGCTCTGTATTGGATGGAGGGAAGGACGGGAGGATGTTAGGCTGATTGTTGATGAGCTCTCTATTACAAGGAAGGGAGGACGGGAGAATGTTTGGCTGATTATGGATGAGCTCTGTATTGCACGGAGGGGAGGAGGGGAGGATGTTAGGCTGATTGTTGATGAGCTCTGTATTGCACGGAGGGGAGGAGGGGAGGATGTTAGGCTGATTATTGATGAGCTCTGTATTGCACGGAGGGGAGGAGGGGAGGATTTTAGGCTGATTATTGATGAGCTCTGTATTGCACGGAGGGGAGGAGGGGAGGATGTTAGACTGATTGTTGATGAGGTCTGTATTGCACGGAGGGGAGGAGGGGAGGATGTTAGGCTGATTATTCATCAGCTCTGTATTGCACGGAGGGAAGGAGGGGAGGATGTTAGGCTGATTGTTGATGAGCTCTGTATTGCACGGAGGGGAGGAGGGGAGGATGTTCGACTGAATATTGATGAGCTCTGTATTGCATGGAGGGGAGGACGGGAGGATGTTAGGCTGATTGTTGATGAGCTCTGTATTGCACCGAGGGGAGGAGGGGAAGATGTTAGGCTGATTATTGATGAGTTCTGTATTGCACGTAGGGGAGGATGTTAGGCTGATTATTGATGAGCTCTGTATTGCACAGAGGGGTGGAGTGGAGGATGTTAGACTGATTATTGATTAGCTCTGTATTGCACAGAGGGGAGGAGGGGAGGATGTTAGGCTGATTATTGATGAGCTTTGTATTGGATGGAGGGAAGGACAGGAGGATGTTAGGGTGATTATTGATGAGCTCTCTATTACAAGGAGGGGAGGAGGGGAGGATGTTAGGCTGATTATTGATGAGCTCTGTATTGGATGGACCGAAGGACGGGAGGCTGTTAGGGTGATTATTGATGCGCTCTCTATTACAAGGAGGGGAGGAAGAGAGAATGTTGGACTCATTATTGATGAGCTCTGTCTTGGATGGAGGGGAGGATGTTAGCCTGATTATTGATGAGCTCTGTATTGCACAGAGGGGAGGATGTTAGTCTGATTATTGATGAGCTCTGTATTGCACGGAGGGGAGTATGTTAGGCTGATTATTGATGAGCTCTGTTTTGCACGGAGGGGAGGATGTTAGTCTGATTATTGATGAGCTCTGTATTGCACGTAGGGGAGGAGGGGAGGATATTTGGCAGATTATTGATTTGCTCTGTATTGCACGGAGGGGAGGATGTTATGATGATTATTGATGAGCTCTGTATTGCACGGAGGGGAGGAGGGTTGAATGTTTGGCTGATTATTGATGAGCTCTGTATTGCACAGAAGGGAGGAGGGGAGGATGTTAGGCATTTATTGATAAGCTCACTGTTGCACAGAGCGGATGAGGGGAGAATGTTAGGATGATTATTGATGAGCTCTGTATTGCATGGAGGGGAGGAGGGGAGGATGTTTGGCTGATTATTGATGAGCTCTGTATTGCACCGAGGGGAGGAGGGGAAGATGATAGGCTGATTATTGATGAGTTCTGTATTGCACGGAGGGGAGGATGTTAGGCTGATTATTGATGAGCTCTGTATTGCACAGAGGGGAGTACTGGAGGATGATAGACTGATTATTGATGAGCTCTGCATTGCACAGAGGGGAGGAGGGGAGGATGTTAGACTGATTATTGATGAGCTCTGTATAGGATGGAGGGAAGGACGGGAGGATTTTAGGGTGATTATTGATGAGCTCTCTATTACAAGGAGGGGAGGAGGGGAGGATGTTAGACTGATTATTGATGAGCTCTGTATTGGATGGAGGGAAGGACGGGAAGATGTTAGGGTGATTATTGATGAGCTCTCTATTACAAGGAGGGGAGGAGGGGAGGATGTTAGGCTGATTATTCATCAGCTCTGTATTGCACGGAGGGAAGGAGGGGAGGATGTTAGGCTGATTGTTGATGAGCTCTCTATTGCACGGAGGGGAGGAGGGGAGGATGTTCGACTGAATATTGATGAGCTCTGTATTGCACCGAGGGGAGGAGGGGAAGATGTTAGGCTGATTATTGATGAGTTCTGTATTGCACGTAGGGGAGGATGTTAGGCTGATTATTGATGAGCTCTGTATTGCACAGAGGGGTGGAGTGGAGGATGTTAGACTGATTATTGATTAGCTCTGTATTGCACAGAGGGGAGGAGGGGAGGATGTTAGGCTGATTATTGATTAGCTTTGTATTGGATGGAGGGAAGGACAGGAGGATGTTAGGGTGATTACTGATGAGCTCTCTATTACAAGGAGGGGAGGAGGGGAGGATGTTAGGCTGATTATTGATGAGCTCTGTATTGGATGGAGCGAAGGACGGGAGGCTGTTAGGGTGATTATTGATGCGCTCTCTATTACAAGGAGGGGAGGAGGAGAGAATGTTGGACTCATTATTGATGAGCTCTGTCTTGGATGGAGGGGAGGATGTTAGCCTGATTATTGATGAGCTCTGTATTGCACAGAGGGGAGGATGTTAGTCTGATTATTGATGAGCTCTGTATTGCACGGAGGGGAGTATGTTAGGCTGATTATTGATGAGCTCTGTATTGCACGGAGGGGAGGAGGGGAGGATATTTGGCAGATTATTGATTTGCTCTGTATTGCACGGAGGGGAGGATGTTAGGATGATTATTGATGAGCTCTGTATTGCACGGAGGGGAGGAGGGGAGGATATTTGGCAGATTATTGATTTGCTCTGTATTGCACGGAGGGGAGGATGTTAGGATGATTATTGATGAGCTCTGTATTGCACGGAGGGGAGGAGGGTTGGATGTTTGGCTGATTATTGATGAGCTCTGTATTGCACAGAGGGGAGGAGGGGAGGATGTTAGGCATTTATTGATAAGCTCACTGTTGCACAGAGCGGATGAGGGGAGAATGTTAGGATGATTATTGATGAGCTCTGTATTGCATGGAGGGGAGGAGGGGAGGATGATAGGCTTATTTTTGATGTTCTGTATTGCACGGAGCGGAGGAAGGGAGGATGTTAGGCTGATTATTGATGAGCTCTGTATTGCATGGAGGGGAGGAGGGGAGGATGTTTGGCTGATTATTGATGAGCTCTGTATTGCACCGAGGGGAGGAGGGGAAGATGATAGGCTGATTATTGATGAGTTCTGTATTGCACGGAGGGGAGGATGTTAGGCTGATTATTGATGAGCTCTGTATTGCACAGAGGGGAGTACTGGAGGATGATAGACTGATTATTGATGAGCTCTGCATTGCACAGAGGGGAGGAGGGGAGGATGTTAGACTGATTATTGATGAGCTCTGTATAGGATGGAGGGAAGGACGGGAGGATTTTAGGGTGATTATTGATGAGCTCTCTATTACAAGGAGGGGAGGAGGGGAGGATGTTAGACTGATTATTGATGAGCTCTGTATTGGATGGAGGGAAGGACGGGAAGATGTTAGGGTGATTATTGATGAGCTCTCTATTACAAGGAGGGGAGGAGGGGAGGATGTTAGACTGATTATTGATGAGCTCTGTATTGGATGGAGATAAGGACGGGAGGATGTTAGGCTGATTATTGATGAGCTCTCTATTACAAGGAGGGGAGGAGGGGAGGATGTTAGACTGATTATTGATGAGCTCTGTATTGGATGGAGGGAAGGACGGGAGGATGTTAGGGTGATTATTGATGAGCTCTCTATTACAAGGAGGGGAGGAGGGGAGGATGTCAGACTGATTATTGATGAGCTCTGTATTGGATGGAGGGAAGGACGGGAGGATGTTAGGCTGATTATTGATGAGCTCTGTATTGCACGGAGGGAAGGACGGGAGGATGTTAGGCTGATTGTTGATGAGCTGTCTATTACAAGGAAGGGAGGACGGGAGAATGTTTGGCTGATTATGGATGAGCTCTGTATTGCACGGAGGGGAGGAAGGGAGGATGTTAGGCTGATTGTTGATGAGCTCTGTATTGCACGGAGGGGAGGAGGGGAGGATGTTAGGCTGATTATTGATGAGCTCTGTATTGCACGGAGGGGAGGAGGGGAGGATTTTAGGCTGATTATTGATGAGCTCTGTATTGCACGGAGGGGAGGAGGGGAGGATGTTAGACTGATTGTTGATGAGGTCTGTATTGCACGGAGGGGAGGAGGGGAGGATGTTAGGCTGATTATTCATCAGCTCTGTATTGCACGGAGGGAAGGAGGGGAGGATGTTAGACTGATTGTTGATGAGCTCTGTATTGCACGGAGGGGAGGAGGGGAGGATGTTCGACTGAATATTGATGAGCTCTGTATTGCATGGAGGGGAGGAGGGGAGGATGTTAGGCTGATTGTTGATGAGCTCTGTATTGCACCGAGGGGAGGAGGGGAAGATGTTAGGCTGATTATTGATGAGTTCTGTATTGCACGTAGGGGAGGATGTTAGGCTGATTATTGATGAGCTCTGTATTGCACAGAGGGGTGGAGTGGAGGATGTTAGACTGATTATTGATGAGCTCTGTATTGCACAGAGGGGAGGAGGGGAGGATGTTAGGCTGATTATTGATGAGCTTTGTATTGGATGGAGGGAAGGACGGGAGGATGTTAGGGTGATTATTGATGAGCTCTCTATTACAAGGAGGGGAGGAGGGGAGGATGTTAGGCTGATTATTGATGAGCTCTGTATTGGATGGAGCGAAGGACGGGAGGCTGTTAGGGTGATTATTGATGAGCTCTCTATTACAAGGAGGGGAGGAGGAGAGGATGTTGGACTCATTATTGATGAGCTCTGTCTTGGATGGAGGGAAGGACGGGAGGATGTTAGGCTGATTATTGATGAGCTCTCGATTACAAGGAGGGGAGGAGGGGAGGATGTTAGACTGATTATTGATGAGCTCTGTATTGGATGGAGGGAAGGACGGGAGGATGTTAGGCTGAATATTGATGAGCTCTCTATTACAAGGAGGGGAGGAGGGGAGGATGTTAGACTGATTATTGATGAGCTCTGTATTGGATGGAGGGAAGGACGGGAGGATGTTAGGCTGATTGTTGATGAGCTCTCTATTACAAGGAGGGGAGGAGGGGAGGATGTTAGGCTGATTATTGATGAGCTCTGTATTGCACGGAGGGGAGGAGGGGAGGATGTTAGACTGATTATTGATGAGCTCTGTATTGCATGGAGGGGAGGAGGGGAAGATGATAGGCTGATTATTGATGTTCTGTATTGCACGGAGCGGAGGAAGGGAGGATGTTAGGCTGATTATTGATGAGCTCTGTATTGCACGGAGGGGAGGAGGGGAGGATGATAGGCTGATTATTGATGAGCTCTGTATTGCACAGAGGGGAGGATGTTAGGCTGATTATTGATGAGCTCTGTATTGCACAGAGGGGAGGATGTTAGTCTGATTATTGATGAGCTCTGTATTGCACGAAGGGGAGTATGTTAGTCTGATTATTGATGAGCTCTGTATTGCACGAAGGGGAGTATGTTAGGCTGATTATTGATGAGCTCTGTATTGCATGGAGGGGAGGAGGGGAGGATATTTGGCAGATTATTGATTTGCTCTGTATTGCACGGAGGGGAGGATGTTAGTCTGATTATTGATGAGCTCTGTATTGCACGTAGGGGAGGAGGGGAGGATATTTGGCAGATTATTGATTTGCTCTGTATTGCACGGAGGGGAGGATGTTAGGATGATTATTGATGAGCTCTGTATTGCACGGAGGGGAGGAGGGTTGGATGTTTGGCTGATTATTGATGAGCTCTGTATTGCACAGAGGGGAGGAGGGGAGGATGTTAGGCATTTATTGATAAGCTCACTGTTGCACAGAGCGGATGAGGGGAGGATGTTAGGATGATTATTGATGAGCTCTGTATTGCATGGAGGGGAGGAGGGGAGGATGATAGGCTTATTTTTGATGTTCTGTATTGCACGGAGCGGAGGAAGGGAGGATGTTAGGCTGATTATTGATGAGCTCTGTATTGCATGGAGGGGAGGAGGGGAGGATGATAGGCTTATTTTTGATGTTCTGTATTGCACGGAGCGGAGGAAGGGAGGATGTTAGGCTGATTATTGATGAGCTCTGTATTGCATGGAGGGGAGGAGGGGAGGATGTTTGGCTGATTATTGATGAGCTCTGTATTGCACCGAGGGGAGGAGGGGAAGATGATAGGCTGATTATTGATGAGTTCTGTATTGCACGGAGGGGAGGATGTTAGGCTGATTATTGATGAGCTCTGTATTGCACAGAGGGGAGTACTGGAGGATGTTAGACTGATTATTGATGAGCTCTGCATTGCACAGAGGGGAGGAGGGGAGGATGTTAGACTGATTATTGATGAGCTCTGTATAGGATGGAGGGAAGGACGGGAGGATTTTAGGGTGATTATTGATGAGCTCTCTATTACAAGGAGGGGAGGAGGGGAGGATGTTAGACTGATTATTGATGAGCTCTGTATTGGATGGAGGGAAGTACGGGAAGATGTTAGGGTGATTATTGATGAGCTCTCTATTACAAGGAGGGGAGGAGGGGAGGATGTTAGACTGATTATTGATGAGCTCTGTATTGGATGGAGGGAAGGACGGGAGGATGTTAGGCTGATTATTGATGAGCTCTCTATTACAAGGAGGGGAGGAGGGGAGGATGTTAGACTGATTATTGATGAGCTCTGTATTGGATGGAGGGAAGGACGGGAGGATGTTAGGGTGATTATTGATGAGCTCTCTATTACAAGGAGGGGAGGAGGGGAGGATGTCAGACTGATTATTGATGAGCTCTGTATTGGATGGAGGGAAGGACGGGAGGATGTTAGGCTGATTATTGATGAGCTCTGTATTGCACGGAGGGAAGGACGGGAGGATGTTAGGCTGATTGTTGATGAGCTGTCTATTACAAGGAAGGGAGGACGGGAGAATGTTTGGCTGATTATGGATGAGCTCTGTATTGCACGGAGGGGAGGAGGGGAGGATGTTAGGCTGATTGTTGATGAGCTCTGTATTGCACGGAGGGGAGGAGGGGAGGATGTTAGGCTGATTATTGATGAGCTCTGTATTGCACGGAGGGGAGGAGGGGAGGATTTTAGGCTGATTATTGATGAGCTCTGTATTGCACGGAGGGGAGGAGGGGAGGATGTTAGACTGATTGTTGATGAGGTCTGTATTGCACGGAGGGGAGGAGGGGAGGATGTTAGGCTGATTATTCATCAGCTCTGTATTGCACGGAGGGAAGGAGGGGAGGATGTTAGGCTGATTGTTGATGAGCTCTGTATTGCACGGAGGGGAGGAGGGGAGGATGTTCGACTGAATATTGATGAGCTCTGTATTGCATGGAGGGGAGGACGGGAGGATGTTAGGCTGATTGTTGATGAGCTCTGTATTGCACCGAGGGGAGGAGGGGAAGATGTTAGGCTGATTATTGATGAGTTCTGTATTGCACGTAGGGGAGGATGTTAGGCTGATTATTGATGAGCTCTGTATTGCACAGAGGGGTGGAGTGGAGGATGTTAGACTGATTATTGATGAGCTCTGTATTGCACAGAGGGGAGGAGGGGAGGATGTTAGGCTGATTATTGATGAGCTTTGTATTGGATGGAGGGAAGGACGGGAGGATGTTAGGGTGATTATTGATGAGCTCTCTATTACAAGGAGGGGAGGAGGGGAGGATGTTAGGCTGATTATTGATGAGCTCTGTATTGGATGGAGCGAAGGACGGGAGGCTGTAAGGGTGATTATTGATGAGCTCTCTATTACAAGGAGGGGAGGAGGAGAGGATGTTGGACTCATTATTGATGAGCTCTGTCTTGGATGGAGGGAAGGACGGGAGGATGTTAGGCTGATTATTGATGAGCTCTCTATTACAAGGAGGGGAGGAGGGGAGGATGTTAGACTGATTGTTGATGAGCTCTGTATTGGATGGAGGGAAGGACGGGAGGATGTTAGGCTGATTATTGATGAGCTCTCTATTACAAGGAGGGGAGGAGGGGAGGATGTTAGACTGATTATTGATGAGCTCTGTATTGGATGGAGGGAAGGACGGGAGGATGTTAGGCTGATTGTTGATGAGCTCTCTATTACAAGGAGGGGAGGAGGGGAGGATGTTAGGCTGATTATTGATGAGCTCTGTATTGCACGGAGGGGAGGAGGGGAGGATGTTAGACTGATTGTTGATGAGGTCTGTATTGCACGGAGGGGAGGAGGGGAGGATGTTAGGCTGATTGTTGATGAGCTCTGTATTGCACGGAGGGGAGGAGGGGAGGATGATAGGCTGATTATTGATGAGCTCTGTATTGCACGGAGGGGAGGATGTTAGGCTGAATATTGATGAGCTCTGTATTGCATGGAGGGGAGTAGAGTAGGATGTTAGGCTGATTATTGATGAGCTCTGTTTTGCATGGAGGGGAGGAGGGGAAGATGATAGGCTGATTATTGATGTTCTGTATTGCACGGAGCGGAGGAAGGGAGGATGTTAGGCTGATTATTGATGAGCTCTGTATTGCACGGAGGGGAGGAGGGGAGGATGATAGGCTGATTATTGATGAGCTCTGTATTGCACGGAGGGGAGGATGTTAGGCTGATTATTGATGAGCTCTGTATTGCACAGAGGGGAGGATGTTAATCTGATTATTGATGAGCTCTGTATTGCACGGAGGGGAGTATGTTAGGCTGATTATTGATGAGCTCTGTATTGCACGGAGGGGAGGAGGGGAGGATGTTAGTCTGATTATTGATGAGCTCTGTATTGCACGTAGGGGAGGAGGGGAGGATATTTGGCAGATTATTGATTTGCTCTGTATTGCACGGAGGGGAGGATGTTAGGATGATTATTGATGAGCTCTGTATTGCACGGATGGGAGGAGGGTTGGATGTTTGGCTGATTATTGATGAGCTCTGTATTGCACAGAGGGGAGGAGGGGAGGATGTTAGGCATTTATTGATAAGCTCACTGTTGCACGGAACGGATGAGGGGAGGATGTTAGGATGATTATTGATGAGCTCTGTATTGCATGGAGGGGAGGAGGGGAGGATGATAGGCTTATTTTTGATGTTCTGTATTGCACGGAGCGGAGGAAGGGAGGATGTTAGGCTGATTATTGATGAGCTCTGTATAGCACCGAGGGGAGGAGGGGAAGATGTTAGGCTGATTATTGATGAGTTCTGTATTGCACGGAGGGGAGGATGTTAGGCTGATTATTGATGAGCTCTGTATTGCACAGAGGGGAGTACTGGAGGATGTTAGACTGATTATTGATGAGCTCTGCATTGCACAGAGGGGGGGAGGGGAGGATGTTAGACTGATTATTGATGAGCTCTGTATAGGATGGAGGGAAGGACGGGAGGATGTTAGGGTGATTATTGATGAGCTCTCTATTACAAGGAGGGGAGGAGGGGAGGATGTTAGACTGATTATTGATGAGCTCTGTATTGGATGGAGGGAAGAAGGGGAAGATGTTAGGGTGATTATTGATGAGCTCTCTATTACAAGGAGGGGAGGAGGGGAGGATGTTAGACTGATTATTGATGAGCTCTGTATTGGATGGAGGTAAGGACGGGAGGATGTTAGGCTGATTATTGATGAGCTCTCTATTACAAGGAGGGGAGGAGGGGAGGATGTTAGACTGATTATTGATGAGCTCTGTATTGGATGGAGGGAAGGACGGGAGGATGTTAGGGTGATTATTGATGAGCTCTCTATTACAAGGAGGGGAGGAGGGGAGGATGTCAGACTGATTATTGATGAGCTCTGTATTGGATTGAGGGAAGGACGGGAGGATGTTAGGCTGATTATTGATGAGCTCTGTATTGCACGGAGGGAAGGACGGGAGGATGTTAGGCTGATTGTTGATGAGCTGTCTATTACAAGGAAGGGAGGACGGGAGAATGTTTGGCTGATTATGGATGAGCTCTGTATTGCACGGAGGGGAGGAGGGGAGGATGTTAGACTGATTGTTGATGAGGTCTGTATTGGATGGAGGGAAGGACGGGAGGATGTTAGGCTGATTATTGATGAGCTCTCTATTACAAGGAGGGGAGGAGGGGAGGATGTTAGACTGATTATTGATGAGCTCTGTATTGGATGGAGGGAAGGACGGGAGGATGTTAGGGTGATTATTGATGAGCTCTCTATTACAAGGAGGGGAGGAGGGGAGGATGTCAGACTGATTATTGATGAGCTCTGTATTGGATGGAGGGAAGGACGGGAGGATGTTAGGCTGATTATTGATGAGCTCTGTATTGCACGGAGGGAAGGACGGGAGGATGTTAGGCTGATTGTTGATGAGCTGTCTATTACAAGGAAGGGAGGACGGGAGAATGTTTGGCTGATTATGGATGAGCTCTGTATTGCACGGAGGGGAGGAGGGGAGGATGTTAGGCTGATTGTTGATGAGCTCTGTATTGCACGGAGGGGAGGAGGGGAGGATGTTAGGCTGATTATTGATGAGCTCTGTATTGCACGGAGGGGAGGAGGGGAGGATTTTAGGCTGATTATTGATGAGCTCTGTATTTCACGGAGGGGAGGAGGGGAGGATGTTAGACTGATTGTTGATGAGGTCTGTATTGCACGGAGGGGAGGAGGGGAGGATGTTAGGCTGATTATTCATCAGCTCTGTATTGCACGGAGGGAAGGAGGGGAGGATGTTAGGCTGATTGTTGATGAGCTCTGTATTGCACGGAGGGGAGGAGGGGAGGATGTTCGACTGAATATTGATGAGCTCTGTATTGCATGGAGGGGAGGACGGGAGGATGTTAGGCTGATTGTTGATGAGCTCTGTATTGCACCGAGGGGAGGAGGGGAAGATGTTAGGCTGATTATTGATGAGTTCTGTATTGCACGTAGGGGAGGATGTTAGGCTGATTATTGATGAGCTCTGTATTGCACAGAGGGGTGGAGTGGAGGATGTTAGACTGATTATTGATGAGCTCTGTATTGCACAGAGGGGAGGAGGGGAGGATGTTAGGCTGATTATTGATGAGCTTTGTATTGGATGGAGGGAAGGACGGGAGGATGTTAGGGTGATTATTGATGAGCTCTCTATTACAAGGAGGGGAGGAGGGGAGGATGTTAGGCTGATTATTGATGAGCTCTGTATTGGATGGAGCGAAGGACGGGAGGCTGTTAGGGTGATTATTGATGAGCTCTCTATTACAAGGAGGGGAGGAGGAGAGGATGTTGGACTCATTATTGATGAGCTCTGTCTTGGATGGAGGGAAGGACGGGAGGATGTTAGGCTGATTATTGATGAGCTCTCTATTACAAGGAGGGGAGGAGGGGAGGATGTTAGACTGATTGTTGATGAGCTCTGTATTGGATGGAGGGAAGGACGGGAGGATGTTAGGCTGATTATTGATGAGCTCTCTATTACAAGGAGGGGAGGAGGGGAGGATGTTAGACTGATTATTGATGAGCTCTGTATTGGATGGAGGGAAGGACGGGAGGATGTTAGGCTGATTGTTGATGAGCTCTCTATTACAAGGAGGGGAGGAGGGGAGGATGTTAGACTGATTGTTGATGAGGTCTGTATTGCACGGAGGGGAGGAGGGGAGGATGTTAGGCTGATTGTTGATGAGCTCTGTATTGCACGGAGGGGAGGAGGGGAGGATGATAGGCTGATTATTGATGAGCTCTGTATTGCACGGAGGGGAGGATGTTAGGCTGAATATTGATGAGCTCTGTATTGCATGGAGGGGAGTAGAGTAGGATGTTAGGCTGATTATTGATGAGCTCTGTATTGCATGGAGGGGAGGAGGGGAAGATGATAGGCTGATTATTGATGTTCTGTATTGCACGGAGCGGAGGAAGGGAGGATGTTAGGCTGATTATTGATGAGCTCTGTATTGCACGGAGGGGAGGAGGGGAGGATGATAGGCTGATTATTGATGAGCTCTGTATTGCACGGAGGGGAGGATGTTAGGCTGATTATTGATGAGCTCTGTATTGCACAGAGGGGAGGATGTTAATCTGATTATTGATGAGCTCTGTATTGCACGGAGGGGAGTATGTTAGGCTGATTATTGATGAGCTCTGTATTGCACGGAGGGGAGGAGGGGAGGATGTTAGTCTGATTATTGATGAGCTCTGTATTGCACGTAGGGGAGGAGGGGAGGATATTTGGCAGATTATTGATTTGCTCTGTATTGCACGGAGGGGAGGATGTTAGGATGATTATTGATGAGCTCTGTATTGCACGGATGGGAGGAGGGTTGGATGTTTGGCTGATTATTGATGAGCTCTGTATTGCACAGAGGGGAGGAGGGGAGGATGTTAGGCATTTATTGATAAGCTCACTGTTGCACGGAACGGATGAGGGGAGGATGTTAGGATGATTATTGATGAGCTCTGTATTGCATGGAGGGGAGGAGGGGAGGATGATAGGCTTATTTTTGATGTTCTGTATTGCACGGAGCGGAGGAAGGGAGGATGTTAGGCTGATTATTGATGAGCTCTGTATAGCACCGAGGGGAGGAGGGGAAGATGTTAGGCTGATTATTGATGAGTTCTGTATTGCACGGAGGGGAGGATGTTAGGCTGATTATTGATGAGCTCTGTATTGCACAGAGGGGAGTACTGGAGGATGTTAGACTGATTATTGATGAGCTCTGCATTGCACAGAGGGGGGGAGGGGAGGATGTTAGACTGATTATTGATGAGCTCTGTATAGGATGGAGGGAAGGATGGGAGGATGTTAGGGTGATTATTGATGAGCTCTCTATTACAAGGAGGGGAGGAGGGGAGGATGTTAGACTGATTATTGATGAGCTCTGTATTGGATGGAGGGAAGGAGGGGAAGATGTTAGGGTGATTATTGATGAGCTCTCTATTACAAGGAGGGGAGGAGGGGAGGATGTTAGACTGATTATTGATGAGCTCTGTATTGGATGGAGGTAAGGACGGGAGGATGTTAGGCTGATTATTGATGAGCTCTCTATTACAAGGAGGGGAGGAGGGGAGGATGTTAGACTGATTATTGATGAGCTCTGTATTGGATGGAGGGAAGGACGGGAGGATGTTAGGGTGATTATTGATGAGCTCTCTATTACAAGGAGGGGAGGAGGGGAGGATGTCAGACTGATTATTGATGAGCTCTGTATTGGATTGAGGGAAGGACGGGAGGATGTTAGGCTGATTATTGATGAGCTCTGTATTGCACGGAGGGAAGGACGGGAGGATGTTAGGCTGATTGTTGATGAGCTGTCTATTACAAGGAAGGGAGGACGGGAGAATGTTTGGCTGATTATGGATGAGCTCTGTATTGCACGGAGGGGAGGAGGGGAGGATGTTAGACTGATTGTTGATGAGGTCTGTATTGCACGGAGGGGAGGAGGGGAGGATGTTAGGCTGATTATTCATCAGCTCTGTATTGCACGGAGGGAAGTAGGGGAGGATGTTAGGCTGATTGTTGATGAGGTCTGTATTGCATGGAGGGGAGGACGGGAGGATGATAGGCTGATTATTGATGAGCTCTGTATTGCACGGAGGGTTGGATGTTAGGCTGATTATTGATGAGCTCTGTATTGCACAGAGGAGAGGAGGGGAGGATGTTAGGCATTTATTGATAAGCTCACTGTTGCACGGAGCGGATGAGGGGAGGATGTTAGGATGATTATTGATGAGCTCTGTATTGCATGGAGGGGAGGAGGGGAGGATGATAGGCTTATTTTTGATGTTCTGTATTGCACGGAGCGGAGGAAGGGAGGATGTTAGGCTGATTATTGATGAGCTCTGTATTGCATGGAGGGGAGAAGGGGAGGATGATAGGCTTATTTTTGATGTTCTGTATTGCACGGAGGGGAGGAGGGGAGGATGTTAGGCTGATTATTGATGAGCTCTCTATTACAAGGAGGGGAGGAGGGCAGGATGTTTGGCTGATTATTGATGAGCTCTGTATTGCATGGAGAGGAGGAGGGGAGGATGATAGGCTTATTTTTGATGTTCTGTATTGCACGGAGGGGAGGAGGGGAGGATGTTAGGCTGATTATTGATGAGCTCTGTATTGCATGGAGGGGAGGAGGGGAGGATGATAGGCTTATTTTTGATGTTCTGTATTGCACGGAGGGGAGGAGGGGAGGATGTTTGGCTGATTATTGATGAGCTCTGTATTGCACCGAGGGGAGGAGGGGAAGATGTTAGGCTGATTATTGATGAGTTCTGTATTGCACGGAGGGGAGGATGTTAGGCTGATTATTGATGAGCTCTGTATTGCACAGAGGGGAGTACTGGAGGATGTTAGACTGATTATTGATGAGCTCTGCATTGCACAGAGGGGAGGAGGGGAGGATGTTAGACTGATTATTGATGAGCTCTGTATAGGATGGAGGGAAGGACGGGAGGATTTTAGGGTGATTATTGATGAGCTCTCTATTACAAGGAGGGGAGGAGGGGAGGATGTTAGACTGATTATTGATGAGCTCCGTATTGGATGGAGGGAAGGACGGGAAGATGTTAGGGTGATTATTGATGAGCTCTCTATTACAAGGAGGGGAGGAGGGGAGGATGTTAGGCTGATTATTGATGAGCTCTGTAATGCACGGAGGGGAGGATGTTAGACTGATTATTGATGAGCTCCGTATTGCACGGAGGGGAGTATGTTAGGCTGATTATTGATGAGCTCTGTATTGCACGTAGGGGAGGAGGGGAGGATGTTAGGCTGATTGTTGATGAGCTCTGTATTGCACGTAGGGGAGGAGGGGAGGATATTTGGCAGATTATTGATGAGCTCTGTATTGCACGGAGGGGAGGAGGGTTGGATGTTTGGCTGATTATTGATGAGCTCTGTATTGCACGGAGGGGAGGAGGGGAGGATGTTAGACTGATTGTTGATGAGGTCTGTATTGCACCGAGGGGAGGACGGGAGGATGTTAGGCTGATTGTTGATGAGCTCTGTATTGCACGGAGGGGAGGAGGGGAGGATGATAGGCTGATTATTGATGAGCTCTGTATTGCACGGAGGGGAGGATGTTAGGCTGAATATTGATGAGCTCTGTATTGCATGGAGGGGAGGAGGGGAAGATGATAGGCTGATTATTGATGTTCTGTATTGCACGGAGCGGAGGAAGGGAGGATGTTAGGCTGATTATTGATGAGCTCTGTATTGCACGGAGGGGAGGATGTTAGGCTGATTATTGATGAGCTCTGTATTGCACAGAGGGGAGGAGGGGAAGATGTTAGTCTGATTATTGATGAGCTCTGTTTTGCACGGAGGGGAGGAGGGGAGGATGTTAGGCTGATTATTGATGAGCTCTGTATTGCACGGAGGGGAGGATGTTAGTCTGATTATTGATGAGCTCTGTATTGCACGTAGGGGAGGAGGGGAGGATATTTGGCAGATTATTGATTTGCTCTGTATTGCACGGAGGGGAGGATGTTAGGATGATTATTGATGAGCTCTGTATTGCACGGAGGGGAGGAGGGTTGGATGTTTGGCTGATTATTGATGAGCTCTGTATTGCACAGAGGGGAGGAGGGGAGGATGTTAGGCATTTATTGATAAGCTCACTGTTGCACGGAGCGGATGAGGGGAGGATGTTAGGATGATTATTGATGAGCTCTGTATTGCACGGAGGGGAGGAGGGGAGGATGATAGGCTTATTTTTGATGTTCTGTATTGCACGGAGCGGAGGAAGGGAGGATGTTAGGCTGATTGTTGATGAGCTCTGTATTGCACGGAGGGGAGGAGGGGAGGATGTTCGACTGAATATTGATGAGCTCTGTATTGCATGGAGGGGAGGACGGGAGGATGTTAGGCTGATTGTTGATGAGCTCTGTATTGCACCGAGGGGAGGAGGGGAAGATGTTAGGCTGATTATTGATGAGTTCTGTATTGCACGTAGGGGAGGATGTTAGGCTGATTATTGATGAGCTCTGTATTGCACAGAGGGGTGGAGTGGAGGATGTTAGACTGATTATTGATGAGCTCTGTATTGCACAGAGGGGAGGAGGGGAGGATGTTAGGCTGATTATTGATGAGCTTTGTATTGGATGGAGGGAAGGACGGGAGGATGTTAGGGTGATTATTGATGAGCTCTCTATTACAAGGAGGGGAGGAGGGGAGGATGTTAGGCTGATTATTGATGAGCTCTGTATTGGATGGAGCGAAGGACGGGAGGCTGTTAGGGTGATTATTGATGAGCTCTCTATTACAAGGAGGGGAGGAGGAGAGGATGTTGGACTCATTATTGATGAGCTCTGTCTTGGATGGAGGGAAGGACGGGAGGATGTTAGGCTGATTATTGATGAGCTCTCTATTACAAGGAGGGGAGGAGGGGAGGATGTTAGACTGATTGTTGATGAGCTCTGTATTGGATGGAGGGAAGGACGGGAGGATGTTAGGCTGATTATTGATGAGCTCTCTATTACAAGGAGGGGAGGAGGGGAGGATGTTAGACTGATTATTGATGAGCTCTGTATTGGATGGAGGGAAGGACGGGAGGATGTTAGGCTGATTGTTGATGAGCTCTCTATTACAAGGAGGGGAGGAGGGGAGGATGTTAGACTGATTGTTGATGAGGTCTGTATTGCACGGAGGGGAGGAGGGGAGGATGTTAGGCTGATTGTTGATGAGCTCTGTATTGCACGGAGGGGAGGAGGGGAGGATGATAGGCTGATTATTGATGAGCTCTGTATTGCACGGAGGGGAGGATGTTAGGCTGAATATTGATGAGCTCTGTATTGCATGGAGGGGAGTAGAGTAGGATGTTAGGCTGATTATTGATGAGCTCTGTATTGCATGGAGGGGAGGAGGGGAAGATGATAGGCTGATTATTGATGTTCTGTATTGCACGGAGCGGAGGAAGGGAGGATGTTAGGCTGATTATTGATGAGCTCTGTATTGCACGGAGGGGAGGAGGGGAGGATGATAGGCTGATTATTGATGAGCTCTGTATTGCACGGAGGGGAGGATGTTAGGCTGATTATTGATGAGCTCTGTATTGCACAGAGGGGAGGATGTTAATCTGATTATTGATGAGCTCTGTATTGCACGGAGGGGAGTATGTTAGGCTGATTATTGATGAGCTCTGTATTGCACGGAGGGGAGGAGGGGAGGATGTTAGTCTGATTATTGATGAGCTCTGTATTGCACGTAGGGGAGGAGGGGAGGATATTTGGCAGATTATTGATTTGCTCTGTATTGCACGGAGGGGAGGATGTTAGGATGATTATTGATGAGCTCTGTATTGCACGGATGGGAGGAGGGTTGGATGTTTGGCTGATTATTGATGAGCTCTGTATTGCACAGAGGGGAGGAGGGGAGGATGTTAGGCATTTATTGATAAGCTCACTGTTGCACGGAACGGATGAGGGGAGGATGTTAGGATGATTATTGATGAGCTCTGTATTGCATGGAGGGGAGGAGGGGAGGATGATAGGCTTATTTTTGATGTTCTGTATTGCACGGAGCGGAGGAAGGGAGGATGTTAGGCTGATTATTGATGAGCTCTGTATAGCACCGAGGGGAGGAGGGGAAGATGTTAGGCTGATTATTGATGAGTTCTGTATTGCACGGAGGGGAGGATGTTAGGCTGATTATTGATGAGCTCTGTATTGCACAGAGGGGAGTACTGGAGGATGTTAGACTGATTATTGATGAGCTCTGCATTGCACAGAGGGGGGGAGGGGAGGATGTTAGACTGATTATTGATGAGCTCTGTATAGGATGGAGGGAAGGATGGGAGGATGTTAGGGTGATTATTGATGAGCTCTCTATTACAAGGAGGGGAGGAGGGGAGGATGTTAGACTGATTATTGATGAGCTCTGTATTGGATGGAGGGAAGGAGGGGAAGATGTTAGGGTGATTATTGATGAGCTCTCTATTACAAGGAGGGGAGGAGGGGAGGATGTTAGACTGATTATTGATGAGCTCTGTATTGGATGGAGGTAAGGACGGGAGGATGTTAGGCTGATTATTGATGAGCTCTCTATTACAAGGAGGGGAGGAGGGGAGGATGTTAGACTGATTATTGATGAGCTCTGTATTGGATGGAGGGAAGGACGGGAGGATGTTAGGGTGATTATTGATGAGCTCTCTATTACAAGGAGGGGAGGAGGGGAGGATGTCAGACTGATTATTGATGAGCTCTGTATTGGATTGAGGGAAGGACGGGAGGATGTTAGGCTGATTATTGATGAGCTCTGTATTGCACGGAGGGAAGGACGGGAGGATGTTAGGCTGATTGTTGATGAGCTGTCTATTACAAGGAAGGGAGGACGGGAGAATGTTTGGCTGATTATGGATGAGCTCTGTATTGCACGGAGGGGAGGAGGGGAGGATGTTAGACTGATTGTTGATGAGGTCTGTATTGCACGGAGGGGAGGAGGGGAGGATGTTAGGCTGATTATTCATCAGCTCTGTATTGCACGGAGGGAAGTAGGGGAGGATGTTAGGCTGATTGTTGATGAGGTCTGTATTGCATGGAGGGGAGGACGGGAGGATGATAGGCTGATTATTGATGAGCTCTGTATTGCACGGAGGGTTGGATGTTAGGCTGATTATTGATGAGCTCTGTATTGCACAGAGGAGAGGAGGGGAGGATGTTAGGCATTTATTGATAAGCTCACTGTTGCACGGAGCGGATGAGGGGAGGATGTTAGGATGATTATTGATGAGCTCTGTATTGCATGGAGGGGAGGAGGGGAGGATGATAGGCTTATTTTTGATGTTCTGTATTGCACGGAGCGGAGGAAGGGAGGATGTTAGGCTGATTATTGATGAGCTCTGTATTGCATGGAGGGGAGAAGGGGAGGATGATAGGCTTATTTTTGATGTTCTGTATTGCACGGAGGGGAGGAGGGGAGGATGTTAGGCTGATTATTGATGAGCTCTCTATTACAAGGAGGGGAGGAGGGCAGGATGTTTGGCTGATTATTGATGAGCTCTGTATTGCATGGAGAGGAGGAGGGGAGGATGATAGGCTTATTTTTGATGTTCTGTATTGCACGGAGGGGAGGAGGGGAGGATGTTAGGCTGATTATTGATGAGCTCTGTATTGCATGGAGGGGAGGAGGGGAGGATGATAGGCTTATTTTTGATGTTCTGTATTGCACGGAGGGGAGGAGGGGAGGATGTTTGGCTGATTATTGATGAGCTCTGTATTGCACCGAGGGGAGGAGGGGAAGATGTTAGGCTGATTATTGATGAGTTCTGTATTGCACGGAGGGGAGGATGTTAGGCTGATTATTGATGAGCTCTGTATTGCACAGAGGGGAGTACTGGAGGATGTTAGACTGATTATTGATGAGCTCTGCATTGCACAGAGGGGAGGAGGGGAGGATGTTAGACTGATTATTGATGAGCTCTGTATAGGATGGAGGGAAGGACGGGAGGATTTTAGGGTGATTATTGATGAGCTCTCTATTACAAGGAGGGGAGGAGGGGAGGATGTTAGACTGATTATTGATGAGCTCCGTATTGGATGGAGGGAAGGACGGGAAGATGTTAGGGTGATTATTGATGAGCTCTCTATTACAAGGAGGGGAGGAGGGGAGGATGTTAGGCTGATTATTGATGAGCTCTGTAATGCACGGAGGGGAGGATGTTAGACTGATTATTGATGAGCTCCGTATTGCACGGAGGGGAGTATGTTAGGCTGATTATTGATGAGCTCTGTATTGCACGTAGGGGAGGAGGGGAGGATGTTAGGCTGATTGTTGATGAGCTCTGTATTGCACGTAGGGGAGGAGGGGAGGATATTTGGCAGATTATTGATGAGCTCTGTATTGCACGGAGGGGAGGAGGGTTGGATGTTTGGCTGATTATTGATGAGCTCTGTATTGCACGGAGGGGAGGAGGGGAGGATGTTAGACTGATTGTTGATGAGGTCTGTATTGCACCGAGGGGAGGACGGGAGGATGTTAGGCTGATTGTTGATGAGCTCTGTATTGCACGGAGGGGAGGAGGGGAGGATGATAGGCTGATTATTGATGAGCTCTGTATTGCACGGAGGGGAGGATGTTAGGCTGAATATTGATGAGCTCTGTATTGCATGGAGGGGAGGAGGGGAAGATGATAGGCTGATTATTGATGTTCTGTATTGCACGGAGCGGAGGAAGGGAGGATGTTAGGCTGATTATTGATGAGCTCTGTATTGCACGGAGGGGAGGATGTTAGGCTGATTATTGATGAGCTCTGTATTGCACAGAGGGGAGGAGGGGAAGATGTTAGTCTGATTATTGATGAGCTCTGTTTTGCACGGAGGGGAGGAGGGGAGGATGTTAGGCTGATTATTGATGAGCTCTGTATTGCACGGAGGGGAGGATGTTAGTCTGATTATTGATGAGCTCTGTATTGCACGTAGGGGAGGAGGGGAGGATATTTGGCAGATTATTGATTTGCTCTGTATTGCACGGAGGGGAGGATGTTAGGATGATTATTGATGAGCTCTGTATTGCACGGAGGGGAGGAGGGTTGGATGTTTGGCTGATTATTGATGAGCTCTGTATTGCACAGAGGTGAGGAGGGGAGGATGTTAGGCATTTATTGATAAGCTCACTGTTGCACGGAGCGGATGAGGGGAGGATGTTAGGATGATTATTGATGAGCTCTGTATTGCATGGAGGGGAGGAGGGGAGGATGATAGGCTTATTTTTGATGTTCTGTATTGCACGGAGCGGAGGAAGGGAGGATGTTAGGCTGATTATTGATGAGCTCTGTATTGCATGGAGGGGAGGAGGGGAGGATGTTTGGCTGATTATTGATGAGATCTGTATTGCACCGAGGGGAGGAGGGGAAGATGTTAGGCTGATTATTGATGAGTTCTGTATTGCACGGAGGGGAGGATGTTAGGCTGATTATTGATGAGCTCTTTATTGCACAGAGGGGAGTACTGGAGGATGTTAGACTGATTATTGATGAGCTCTGCATTGCACAGAGGGGGGGAGGGGAGGATGTTAGACTGATTATTGATGAGCTCTGTATAGGATGGAGGGAAGGACGGGAGGATGTTAGGGTGATTATTGATGAGCTCTCTATTACAAGGAGGGGAGGAGGGGAGGATGTTAGACTGATTATTGATGAGCTCTGTATTGGATGGAGGGAAGGACGGGAAGATGTTAGGGTGATTATTGATGAGCTCTCTATTACAAGGAGGGGAGGAGGGGAGGATGTTAGACTGATTATTGATGAGCTCTGTATTGGATGGAGGTAAGGACGGGAGGATGTTAGGCTGATTATTGATGAGCTCTCTATTACAAGGAGGGGAGGAGGGGAGGATGTTAGACTTATTATTGATGAGCTCTGTATTGGATGGAGGGAAGGAAGGGAGGATGTTAGGGTGATTATTGATGAGCTCTCTATTACAAGGAGGGGAGGAGGGGAGGATGTCAGACTGATTATTGATGAGCTCTGTATTGGATGGAGGGAAGGACGGGAGGATGTTAGGCTGATTGTTGATGAGCTGTCTATTACAAGGAAGGGAGGACGGGAGAATGTTTGGCTGATTATGGATGAGCTCTGTATTGCACGGAGGGGAGGAGGGGAGGATGTTAGGCTGATTGTTGATGAGCTCTGTATTGCACGGAGGGGAGGAGGGGAGGATGTTAGGCTGATTATTGATGAGCTCTGTATTGCACGGAGGGGAGGAGGGGAGGATGTTAGGCTGATTATTGATGAGCTCTGTATTGCACGGAGGGGAGGAGGGGACGATGTTAGACTGATTGTTGATGAGGTCTGTATTGCACGGAGGGGAGGAGGGGAGGATGTTCGACTGAATATTGATGAGCTCTGTATTGCATGGAGGGGAGGACGGGAGGATGATAGGCTGATTATTGATAAGCTCTGTATTGCACGGAGGGGAGGATGTTAGGCTGAATATTGATGAGCTCTGTATTGCATGGTGGGGAGTAGAGTAGGATGTTAGGCTGATTATTGATGTGCTCTGTATTGCATGGAGGGGAGGAGGGGAGGATGTTAGACTGATTATTGATGAGCTCTGTATTGGATGGAGGGAAGGGCGGGAGGATGTTAGGCTGATTATTGATGAGCTCTGTCTTGCACTGAGGGGAGGATGTTTGGCTGATTATTGATGAGCTCTGTATTGCACGGAGGGAAGGACGGGAGGATGTTAGGCTGATTGTTGATGAGCTCTCTATTACAAGGAGGGGAGGACGGGAGAATGTTTGGCTGATTATTGATGAGCTCTGTATTGCACGGAGGGGAGGAGGCGAGGATGTTAGGCTGATTATTGATGAGCTCTGTATTGCACGGAGGGGAGGAGGGGAGGATGTTAGGCTGATTATTGATCAGCTCTGTATTGCACGGAGGGAAGGAGGGGAGGATGTTAGGCTGATTGTTGATGAGCTCTGTATTGCACAGAGGGGAGGAGGGGAGGATGTTAGGCTGATTATTGATGAGCGCTGTATTGCACGGAGGGGAGAATATTATGCTGATTGTTGATGAGCTCTGTATTGCACCGAGGGGAGGACGGGAGGATGATAGGCTGATTATTGATGAGCTCTGTATTGCACGGAGGGGAGGATGTTAGGCTGAATATTGATGAGCTCTGTATTGCATGGAGGGTAGTAGAGTAGGATGTTAGGCTGATTATTGATGAGCTCTGTATTGCACGGAGGGGAGGATTTTAGGCTGAATATTGATGAGCTCTGTATTGCATGGAGGGGAGGAGGGGAGGATGTTAGGCTGATTATTGATGAGCTCTGTATTGCATGGAGGGGAGGAGGGGAAGATGATAGGCTGATTATTGATGTTCTGTATTGCACGGAGCGGAGGAAGGGAGGATGTTAGGCTGATTATTGATGAGCTCTGTATTGCACGGAGGGGAGGAGCGGAGGATTTTAGGCTGATTATTTATGAGCTCTGTATTGCACGGAGGGGAGGATGTGAGGATGATTATTGATGAGCTCTGTATTGCACGCAGGCGAGGAGGGCAGGATGTTAGGCTGATTATTGATGAGCTCTGTATTGCACGGAGGGGAGGAGGGTTGGATGTTTGGCTGATTATTGATGAGCTCTGTATTGCACAGAGGGGAGGAGGGGAGGATGTTAGGCATTTATTGATAAGCTCACTGTTGCACGGAGCGGATGAGGGGAGGATGTTAGGATGATTATTGATGAGCTCTGTATTGCATGGAGGGGAGGATGTTAGGCTGATTATTGATTAGCTCTGTATTGCACGGAGGGGAGGATGTTAGTCTGATTATTGATGAGCTCTGTATTGCACGGATGGGAGGATGTTACGCTGATTATTGCTGAGCTCTGTGTTGCACCGAGGAGAGGATGTTAGTCTGATTATTGATGAGCTCTGTATTGCACGTAGGGGAGGAGGGGAGGATATTTGGCTGATTATTGATGAGCTCTGTATTGCACGGAGGGGAGGATGTTAGGCTGAATTTTGATGAGCTCTGTATTGCATGGAGGGGAGTAGAGTAGGATGTTAGGCTGATTATTGATGAGCTCTGTATTGCATGGAGGGGAGGAGGGGAAGATGATAGGCTGATTATTGATGTTCTGTATTGCACGGAGCGGAGGAAGGGAGGATGTTAGGCTGATTATTGATGAGCTCTGTATTGCACGGAGGGGAGGAGGGGAGGATGATAGGCTGATTATTGATGAGCTCTGTATTGCACGGAGGGGAGGATGTTAGGCTGATTATTGATGAGCTCTGTATTGCACAGAGGGGAGGATGTTAGTCTGATTATTGATGAGCTCTGTATTGCACGGAGGGGAGGATGTTAGGCTGATTATTCATGAGCTCTGTATTGCACGTAGGGGAGGAGGGGAGGATATTTGGCAGATTATTGATTTGCTCTGTATTGCACGGAGGGGAGGATGTTAGGATGATTATTGATGAGCTCTGTATTGCACGGAGGGGAGGAGGGTTGGATGTTTGGCTGATTATTGATGAGCTCTGTATTGCACAGAGGGGAGGAGGGGAGAATGTTAGGCTGATTATTGATGAGCTCTGTATTGCACAGAGGGGAGGAGGGGAGGATGTTAGGCATTTATTGATAAGCTCACTGTTGCACGGAGCGGATGAGGGGAGGATGTTAGGATGATTATTGATGAGCTCTGTATTGCATGGAGGGGAGGAGGGGAGGATAATAGGCTTATTTTTGATGTTCTGTATTGCACGGAGCGAAGGAAGGGAGGATGTTAGGCTGATTATTGATGAGCTCTGTATTGCATGGACGGGAGGAGGGGAGGATGTTTGGCTGATTATTGATGAGCTCTGTATTGCACCGAGGGGAGGAGGGGAAGATGTTAGGCTGATTATTGATGAGTTCTGTATTGCACGGAGGGGAGGATGTTAGGCTGATTATTGATGAGCTCTGTATTGCACAGAGGGGAGTACTGGAGGATGTTAGACTGATTATTGATGAGCTCTGCATTGCACAGAGGGGGGGAGGGGAGGATGTTAGACTGATTATTGATGAGCTCTGTATTGGATGGAGGGAAGGACGGGAAGATGTTAGGGTGATTATTGATGAGCTCTCTATTACAAGGAGGGGAGGAGGGGAGGATGTTAGACTGATTATTGATGAGCTCTGTATTGGATGGAGGTAAGGACGGGAGGATGTTAGGCTGATTATTGATGAGCTCTCTATTACAAGGAGGGGAGGAGGGGAGGATGTTAGACTGATTATTGATGAGCTCTGTATTGGATGGAGGGAAGGACGGGAGAATGTTAGGGTGATTATTGATGAGCTCTCTATTACAAGGAGGGGAGGAGGGGAGGATGTCAGACTGATTATTGATGAGCTCTGTATTGGATGGAGGGAAGGACGGGAGGATGTTAGGCTGATTATTGATGAGCTCTGTATTGCACGGAGGGAAGGACGGGAGGATGTTAGGCTGATTGTTGATGAGCTGTCTATTACAAGGAAGGGAGGATGGGAGAATGTTTGGCTGATTATGGATGAGCTCTGTATTGCACGGAGGGGAGGAGGGGAGGATGTTAGGCTGATTGTTGATGAGCTCTGTATTGCACGGAGGGGAGGAGGGGAGGATGTTAGGCTGATTATTGATGAGCTCTGTATTGCACGGAGGGGAGGAGGGGAGGATGTTAGGCTGATTATTGATGAGCTCTGTATTGCACGGAGGGGAGGAGCGGAGGATTTTAGGCTGATTATTGATGAGCTCTGTATTGCACGGAGGGGAGGATGTGAGGCTGATTATTGATGAGCTCTGTATTGCACGCAGGCGAGGAGGGCAGGATGTTAGGCTGATTATTGATGAGCTCTGTATTGCACGGAGGGGAGGAGGGTTGGATGTTTGGCTGATTATTGATGAGCTCTGTATTGCACAGAGGGGAGGAGGGGAGGATGTTAGGCATTTATTGATAAGCTCACTGTTGCACGGAGCGGATGAGGGGAGGATGTTAGGATGATTATTGATGAGCTCTGTATTGCATGGAGGGGAGGATGTTAGGCTGATTATTGATTAGCTCTGTATTGCACGGAGGGGAGGATGTTAGTCTGATTATTGATGAGCTCTGTATTGCACGGATGGGAGGATGTTACGCTGATTATTGATGAGCTCTGTATTGCACGGAGGAGAGGATGTTAGTCTGATTATTGATGAGCTCTGTATTGCACGGAGTGGAGGATGTTAGGCTGACTATTGATGAGCTCTGTATTGCACGTAGGGGAGGAGCGGAGGATATTTGGCTGATTATTGATGAGCTCTGTATTGCACGGAGGGGAGGATGTTAGGCTGAATATTGATGAGCTCTGTATTGCACGGAGGGGAGGAGGGGAGGATGATAGGCTGATTATTGATGAGCTCTGTATTGCACGGAGGGGAGGATGTTAGGCTGAATATTGATGAGCTCTGTATTGCATGGAGGGGAGTAGAGTAGGATGTTAGGCTGATTATTGATGAGCTCTGTATTGCATGGAGGGGAGGAGGGGAAGATGATAGGCTGATTATTGATGTTCTGTATTGCACGGAGCGGAGGAAGGGAGGATGTTAGGCTGATTATTGATGAGCTCTGTATTGCACGGAGGGGAGGAGGGGAGGATGATAGGCTGATTATTGATGAGCTCTGTATTGCACGGAGGGGAGGATGTTAGGCTGATTATTGATGAGCTCTGTATTGCACAGAGGGGAGGATGTTAGTCTGATTATTGATGAGCTCTGTATTGCACGGAGGGGAGGATGTTAGGCTGATTATTGATGAGCTCTGTTTTGCACGGAGGGGAGGAGGGGAGGATGTTAGGCTGATTATTGATGAGCTCTGTATTGCACGGAGGGGAGGAGGGGAGGATGTTAGGCTGATTATTGATGAGCTCTGTATTGCACGGAGGGGAGGATGTTAGTCTGATTACTGATGAGCTCTGTATTGCACGTAGGGGAGGAGGGGAGGATATTTGGCAGATTATTGATTTGCTCTGTATTGCACGGAGGGGAGGATGTTAGGATGATTATTGATGAGCTCTGTATTGCACGGAGGGGAGGAGGGTTGGATGTTTGGCTGATTATTGATGAGCTCTGTATTGCACAGAGGGGAGGAGGGGAGGATGTTAGGCATTTATTGATAAGCTCACTGTTGCACGGAGCGGATGAGGGGAGGATGTTAGGATGATTATTGATGAGCTCTGTATTGCATGGAGGGGAGGAGGGGGGGATGATAGGATTATTTTTGATGTTCTGTATTGCACGGAGCGGAGGAAGGGAGGATGTTAGGCTGATTATTGATGAGCTCTGTATTGCATGGAGGGGAGGAGGGGAGGATGTTTGGCTGATTATTGATGAGCTCTGTATTGCACCGAGGGGAGGAGGGGAAGATGTTAGGCTGATTATTGATGAGTTCTGTATTGCACGGAGGGGAGGATGTTAGGCTGATTATTGATGAGCTCTGTATTGCACAGAGGGGAGTACTGGAGGATGTTAGACTGATTATTGATGAGCTCTGCATTGCACAGAGGGGGGGAGGGGAGGATGTTAGACTGATTATTGATGAGCTCTGTATTGGATGGAGGGAAGGACGGGAGGATGTTAGGGTGATTATTCATGAGCTCTCTATTACAAGGAGGGGAGGAGGGGAGGATGTCAGACTGATTATTGATGAGCTCTGTATTGGATGGAGGGAAGGACGGGAGGATGTTAGGCTGATTATTGATGAGCTCTGTATTGCACGGAGGGAAGGACGGGAGGATGTTAGGCTGATTGTTGATGAGCTGTCTATTACAAGGAAGGGAGGACGGGAGAATGTTTGGCTGATTATGGATGAGCTCTGTATTGCACGGAGGGGAGGAGGGGAGGATGTTAGGCTGATTGTTGATGAGCTCTGTATTGCACGGAGGGGAGGAGGGGAGGATGTTAGGATGATTATTGATGAGCTCTGTATTGCACGGAGGGGAGGAGGGGAGGATGTTAGACTGATTGTTGATGAGGTCTGTATTGCACTGAGGGGAGGAGGGGAGGATGTTAGGCTGATTATTCATCAGCTCTGTATTGCACGGAGGGGAGGAGGGGAGGATGTTAGGCTGATTATTGATGAGCTCTGTATTGCATGGAGGGGAGGAGGGGAGGATGTTAGGCTGATTATTGATGAGCTCTGTATTGCACGGAGGGGAGGAGGGGAGGATGTTAGGCTGATTATTGATGAGCTCTGTATTGCATGGAGGGGAGGAGGGGAGGATGTGAGGCTGATTATTGATGAGCTCTGTATTGCACGGAGGGGAGGAGGGGAGGATGTTAGGCTGATTATTGATGAGCTCTGTATTGCACGGAGGCGAGGAGGGGAGGATGTTAGACTGATTGTTGATGAGGTCTGTATTGCACGGAGGGAAGGAGGGGAGGATGTTAGGCTGATTGTTGATGAGCTCTGTATTGCACGGAGGGGAGGAGGGGAGGATGTTCGACTGAATATTGATGAGCTCTGTATTGCATGGAGGGGAGGACGGGAGGATGATAGGCTGATTATTGATGAGCTCTGTATTGCACGGAGGGGAGGATGTTAGGCTGAATATTGATGAGCTCTGTATTGCATGGTGGGGAGTAGAGTAGGATGTTAGGCTGATTATTGATGTGCTCTGTATTGCACGGAGGGGAGGAGGGGAGGATGTTAGGCTGATTATTGATGTTCTGTATAGCACGGAGCGGAGGAGGGGAGGATGTTAGACTGATTATTGATGAGCTCTGTATTGGATGGAGGGAAGGGCGGGAGGATGTTAGGCTGATTATTGATGAGCTCTGTCTTGCACTGAGGGGAGGATGTTTGGCTGATTATTGATGAGCTCTGTATTGCACGGAGGGAAGGACGGGAGGATGTTAGGCTGATTGTTGATGAGCTCTCTATTACAAGGAGGGGAGGACGGGAGAATGTTTGGCTGATTATTGATGAGCTCTGTATTGCACGGAGGGGAGGAGGCGAGGATGTTAGGCTGATTATTGATGAGCTTTGTATTGCACGGAGGGGAGGAGGGGAGGATGTTAGGCTGATTATTGATCAGCTCTGTATTGCACAGAGGGGAGGAGGGGAGGATGTTAGGCTGAATATTGATGAGCTCTGTATTGCACGGAGGGGAGAATATTAGGCTGATTGTTGATGAGCTCTGTATTGCACCGAGGGGAGGACGGGAGGATGATAGGCTGATTATTGATGAGCTCTGTATTGCACGGAGGGGAGGATGTTAGGATGATTATTGATGAGCTCTGTATTGCACGGAGGGGAGGATGTTAGGCTGAATATTGATGAGCTCTGTATTGCATGGAGGGTAGTAGAGTAGGATGTTAGGCTGATTATTGATGAGCTCTGTATTGCACGGAGGGGAGGATGTTAGGCTGAATATTGATGAGCTCTGTATTGCATGGAGGGGAGTAGAGTAGGATGTTAGGCTGATTATTGATGAGCTCTGTATTGCACGGAGGGGAGGAGCGGAGGATTTTAGGCTGATTATTGATGAGCTCTGTATTGCACGGAGGGGAGGATGTGAGGCTGATTATTGATGAGCTCTGTATTGCACGCAGGCGAGGAGGGCAGGATGTTAGGCTGATTATTGATGAGCTCTGTATTGCACGGAGGGGAGGAGGGTTGGATGTTTGGCTGATTATTGATGAGCTCTGTATTGCACAGAGGGGAGGAGGGGAGGATGTTAGGCATTTATTGATAAGCTCACTGTTGCACGGAGCGGATGAGGGGAGGATGTTAGGATGATTATTGATGAGCTCTGTATTGCATGGAGGGGAGGATGTTAGGCTGATTATTGATTAGCTCTGTATTGCACGGAGGGGAGGATGTTAGTCTGATTATTGATGAGCTCTGTATTGCACGGATGGGAGGATGTTACACTGATTATTGATGAGCTCTGTATTGCACGGAGGAGAGGATGTTAGTCTGATTATTGATGAGCTCTGTATTGCACGGAGTGGAGGATGTTAGGCTGACTATTGATGAGCTCTGTATTGCACGTAGGGGAGGAGGGGAGGATATTTGGCTGATTATTGATGAGCTCTGTATTGCACGGAGGGGAGGATGTTAGGCTGAATATTGATGAGCTCTGTATTGCACGGAGGGGAGGAGGGGAGGATGATAGGCTGATTATTGATGAGCTCTGTATTGCACGGAGGGGAGGATGTTAGGCTGAATATTGATGAGCTCTGTATTGCATGGAGGGGAGTAGAGTAGGATGTTAGGCTGATTATTGATGAGCTCTGTATTGCATGGAGGGGAGGAGGGGAAGATGATAGGCTGATTATTGATGTTCTGTATTGCACGGAGCGGAGGAAGGGAGGATGTTAGGCTGATTATTGATGAGCTCTGTATTGCACGGAGGGGAGGAGGGGAGGATGATAGGCTGATTATTGATGAGCTCTGTATTGCACGGAGGGGAGGATGTTAGGCTGATTATTGATGAGCTCTGTATTGCACGTAGGGGAGGAGGGGAGGATATTTGGCAGATTATTGATTTGCTCTGTATTGCACGGAGGGGAGGATGTTAGGATGATTATTGATGAGCTCTGTATTGCACAAAGGGGAGGAGGGGAGGATGTTAGGCATTTATTGATAAGCTCACTGTTGCACGGAGCGGATGAGGGGAGGATGTTAGGATGATTATTGATGAGCTCTGTATTGCATGGAGGGGAGGAGGGGAGGATGATAGGCTTATTTTTGATGAGCACTGTATTGGATGGAGGGAAGGACGGGAGGATGTTAGGCTGATTATTGATGAGCTCTCTATTACAAGGAGGGGAGGAGGGGAGGATGTTAGACTGATTATTGATGAGCTCTGTATTGGATGGAGGGAAGGACGGGAGGATGTTAGGCTGATTATTGATGAGCTCTCTATTACAAGGAGGGGAGGAGGGGAGGATGTTAGACTGATTATTGATGAGCTCTGTATTGGATGGAGGGACGGACGGGAAGATGTTAGGGTGATTATTGATGAGCTCTCTATTACAAGGAGGGGAGGAGGGGAGGATTTTAGACTTATTATTGATGAGCTCTGTATTGGATGGACGGGAGGATGTTAGGCTGATTATTGATGAGCTCTCTATTACAAGGAGGGGAGGAGGGGAGGATGTTAGACTGATTATTGATGAGCTCTGTATTGGATGGAGGGAAGGACGGGAGGATGTTAGGCTGATTATTGATGAGCTCTGTATTGCACGGAGGGAAGGACGGGAGGATGTTAGGCTGATTGTTGATGAGCTGTCTATTACAAGGAAGGGAGGACGGGAGAATGTTTGGCTGATTATGGATGAGCTCTGTATTGCACGGAGGGGAGTAGGGGAGGATGTTAGGCTGATTGTTGATGAGCTCTGTATTGCACGGAGGGGAGGAGGGGAGGATGTTAGGCTGATTGTTGATGAGCTCTGTATTGCACGGAGGGGAGGAGGGGAGGATGTTAGGCTGATTATTGATGAGCTCTGTATTGCACGGAGGGGAGGAGGGGAGGATGTTAGACTGATTGTTGATGAGCTCTGTATTGCACGGAGGGGAGTAGGGGAGGATGTTAGGCTGATTGTTGATGAGCTCTGTATTGCACGGAGGGGAGGAGGGGAGGATGTTAGGCTGATTGTTGATGAGCTCTGTATTGCACGGAGGGGAGGAGGGGAGGATGTTAGGCTGATTATTGATGAGCTCTGTATTGCACGGAGGGGAGGAGGGGAGGATGTTAGACTGATTGTTGATGAGCTCTGTATTGCACGGAGGGGAGTAGGGGAGGATGTTAGGCTGATTGTTGATGAGCTCTGTATTGCACGGAGGGGAGGAGGGGAGGATGTTAGGCTGATTGTTGATGAGCTCTGTATTGCACGGAGGGGAGGAGGGGAGGATGTTAGGCTGATTATTGATGAGCTCTGTATTGCATGGAGGGGAGGAGGGGAGGATGTTAGGCTGATTATTGATGAGCTCTGTATTGCACGGAGGGGAAGAGGGGAGGATGTTAGGCTGATTATTGATGAGCTCTGTATTGCACGGAGGGGAGGAGGGGAGGATGTTAGACTGATTGTTGATGAGGTCTGTATTGCACGGAGGGAAGGAGGGGAGGATGTTAGGCTGATTGTTGATGAGCTCTGTATTGCACGGAGGGGAGGAGGGGAGGATGTTCGACTGAATATTGATGAACTCTGTATTGCATGGAGGGGAGGACGGGAGGATGATAGGCTGATTATTGATGAGCTCTGTATTGCACGGAGGGGAGGATGTTAGGCTGAATATTGATGAGCTCTGTATTGCATGGTGGGGAGTAGAGTAGGATGTTAGGCTGATTATTGATGTGCTCTGTATTGCACGGAGGGGAGGAGGGGAGGATGTTAGGCTGATTATTGATGTTCTGTATAGCACGGAGCGGAGGAGGGGAGGATGTTAGACTGATTATTGATGAGCTCTGTATTGGATGGAGGGAAGGGCGGGAGGATGTTAGGCTGATTATTGATGAGCTCTGTCTTGCACTGAGGGGAGGATGTTTGGCTGATTATTGATGAGCTCTGTATTGCACGGAGGGAAGTACGGGAGGATGTTAGGCTGATTGTTGATGAGCTCTCTATTACAAGGAGGGGAGGACGGGAGAATGTTTGGCTGATTATTGATGAGCTCTGTATTGCACGGAGGGGAGGAGGCGAGGATGTTAGGCTGATTATTGATGAGCTCTGTATTGCACGGAGGGGAGGAGGGGAGGATGTTAGGCTGATTATTGATCAGCTCTGTATTGCACAGAGGGGAGGAGGGGAGGATGTTAGGCTGAATATTGATGAGCTCTGTATTGCACGGAGGGGAGAATATTAGGCTGATTGTTGATGAGCTCTGTATTGCACCGAGGGGAGGACGGGAGGATGACAGGCTGATTATTGATGAGCTCTGTATTGCACGGAGGGGAGGATGTTAGGATGATTATTGATGAGCTCTGTATTGCACGGAGGGGAGGATGTTAGGCTGAATATTGATGAGCTCTGTATTGCATGGAGGGTAGTAGAGTAGGATGTTAGGCTGATTATTGATGAGCTCTGTATTGCACGGAGGGGAGGATGTTAGGCTGAATATTGATGAGCTCTGTATTGCATGGAGGGGAGTAGAGTAGGATGTTAGGCTGATTATTGATGAGCTCTGTATTGCACGGAGGGGAGGAGCGGAGGATTTAAGGCTGATTATTGATGAGCTCTGTATTGCACGGAGGGGAGGATGTGAGGCTGATTATTGATGAGCTCTGTATTGCACGGAGGGGAGGAGGCGAGGATGTTAGGCTGATTATTGATGAGCTCTGTATTGCACGGAGGGGAGGAGGGGAGGATGTTAGGCTGATTATTGATCAGCTCTGTATTGCACAGAGGGGAGGAGGGGAGGATGTTAGGCTGAATATTGATGAGCTCTGTATTGCACGGAGGGGAGAATATTAGGCTGATTGTTGATGAGCTCTGTATTGCACCGAGGGGAGGACGGGAGGATGATAGGCTGATTATTGATGAGCTCTGTATTGCACGGAGGGGAGGATGTTAGGATGATTATTGATGAGCTCTGTATTGCACGGAGGGGAGGATGTTAGGCTGAATATTGATGAGCTCTGTATTGCATGGAGGGTAGTAGAGTAGGATGTTAGGCTGATTATTGATGAGCTCTGTATTGCACGGAGGGGAGGATGTTAGGCTGAATATTGATGAGCTCTGTATTGCATGGAGGGGAGTAGAGTAGGATGTTAGGCTGATTATTGATGAGCTCTGTATTGCACGGAGGGGAGGAGCGGAGGATTTTAGGCTGATTATTGATGAGCTCTGTATTGCACGGAGGGGAGGATGTGAGGCTGATTATTGATGAGCTCTGTATTGCACGCAGGCGAGGAGGGCAGGATGTTAGGCTGATTATTGATGAGCTCTGTATTGCACGGAGGGGAGGAGGGTTGGATGTTTGGCTGATTATTGATGAGCTCTGTATTGCACAGAGGGGAGGAGGGGATGATGTTAGGCATTTATTGATAAGCTCACTGTTGCACGGAGCGGATGAGGGGAGGATGTTAGGATGATTATTGATGAGCTCTGTATTGCATGGAGGGGAGGATGTTAGGCTGATTATTGATTAGCTCTGTATTGCACGGAGGGGAGGATGTTAGTCTGATTATTGATGAGCTCTGTATTGCACGGATGGGAGGATGTTACGCTGATTATTGATGAGCTCTGTATTGCACGGAGGAGAGGATGTTAGTCTGATTATTGATGAGCTCTGTATTGCACGGAGTGGAGGATGTTAGGCTGACTATTGATGAGCTCTGTATTGCACGTAGGGGAGGAGGGGAGGATATTTGGCTGATTATTGATGAGCTCTGTATTGCACGGAGGGGAGGATGTTAGGCTGAATATTGATGAGCTCTGTATTGCACGGAGGGGAGGAGGGGAGGATGATAGGCTGATTATTGATGAGCTCTGTATTGCACGGAGGGGAGGATGTTAGGCTGAATATTGATGAGCTCTGTATTGCATGGAGGGGAGTAGAGTAGGATGTTAGGCTGATTATTGATGAGCTCTGTATTGCATGGAGGGGAGGAGGGGAGGATGTTAGGCTGATTATTGATGAGCTCTGTATTGCACGGAGGGGAGGAGGGGAGGATGTTAGACTGATTGTTGATGAGGTCTGTATTGCACTGAGGGGAGGAGGGGAGGATGTTAGGCTGATTATTCATCAGCTCTGTATTGCACGGAGGGGAGGAGGGGAGGATGTTAGGCTGATTATTGATGAGCTCTGTATTGCATGGAGGGGAGGAGGGGAGGATGTTAGGCTGATTATTGATGAGCTCTGTATTGCACGGAGGGGAGGAGGGGAGGATGTTAGGCTGATTATTGATGAGCTCTGTATTGCACGGAGGGGAGGAGGGGAGGATGTTAGACTGATTGTTGATGAGGTCTGTATTGCACGGAGGGAAGGAGGGGAGGATGTTAGGCTGATTGTTGATGAGCTCTGTATTGCACGGAGGGGAGGAGGGGAGGATGTTCGACTGAATATTGATGAACTCTGTATTGCATGGAGGGGAGGACGGGAGGATGATAGGCTGATTATTGATGAGCTCTGTATTGCACGGAGGGGAGGATGTTAGGCTGAATATTGATGAGCTCTGTATTGCATGGTGGGGAGTAGAGTAGGATGTTAGGCTGATTATTGATGTGCTCTGTATTGCACGGAGGGGAGGAGGGGAGGATGTTATGCTGATTATTGATGTTCTGTATAGCACGGAGCGGAGGAGGGGAGGATGTTAGACTGATTATTGATGAGCTCTGTATTGGATGGAGGGAAGGGCGGGAGGATGTTAGGCTGATTATTGATGAGCTCTGTCTTGCACTGAGGGGAGGATGTTTGGCTGATTATTGATGAGCTCTGTATTGCACGGAGGGAAGTACGGGAGGATGTTAGGCTGATTGTTGATGAGCTCTCTATTACAAGGAGGGGAGGACGGGAGAATGTTTGGCTGATTATTGATGAGCTCTGTATTGCACGGAGGGGAGGAGGCGAGGATGTTAGGCTGATTATTGATGAGCTCTGTATTGCACGGAGGGGAGGAGGGGAGGATGTTAGGCTGATTATTGATCAGCTCTGTATTGCACAGAGGGGAGGAGGGGAGGATGTTAGGCTGAATATTGATGAGCTCTGTATTGCACGGAGGGGAGAATATTAGGCTGATTGTTGATGAGCACTGTATTGCACCGAGGGGAGGATGTGAGGCTGATTATTGATGAGCTCTGTATTGCACGCAGGCGAGGAGGGCAGGATGTTAGGCTGATTATTGATGAGCTCTGTATTGCACGGAGGGGAGGAGGGTTGGATGTTTGGCTGATTATTGATGAGCTCTGTATTGCACAGAGGGGAGGAGGGGAGGATGTTAGGCATTTATTGATAAGCTCACTGTTGCACGGAGCGGATGAGGGGAGGATGTTAGGATGATTATTGATGAGCTCTGTATTGCATGGAGGGGAGGATGTTAGGCTGATTATTGATTAGCTCTGTATTGCACGGAGGGGAGGATGTTAGTCTGATTATTGATGAGCTCTGTATTGCACGGATGGGAGGATGTTACGCTGATTATTGATGAGCTCTGTATTGCACGGAGGAGAGGATGTTAGTCTGATTATTGATGAGCTCTGTATTGCACGGAGTGGAGGATGTTAGGCTGACTATTGATGAGCTCTGTATTGCACGTAGGGGAGGAGGGGAGGATATTTGGCTGATTATTGATGAGCTCTGTATTGCACGGAGGGGAGGATGTTAGGCTGAATATTGATGAGCTCTGTATTGCACGGAGGGGAGGAGGGGAGGATGATAGGCTGATTATTGATGAGCTCTGTATTGCACGGAGGGGAGGATGTTAGGCTGAATATTGATGAGCTCTGTATTGCATGGAGGGGAGTAGAGTAGGATGTTAGGCTGATTATTGATGAGCTCTGTATTGCATGGAGGGGAGGAGGGGAGGATGTTAGGCTGATTATTGATGAGCTCTGTATTGCACGGAGGGGAGGAGGGGAGGATGTTAGACTGATTGTTGATGAGGTCTGTATTGCACTGAGGGGAGGAGGGGAGGATGTTAGGCTGATTATTCATCAGCTCTGTATTGCACGGAGGGGAGGAGGGGAGGATGTTAGGCTGATTATTGATGAGCTCTGTATTGCATGGAGGGGAGGAGGGGAGGATGTTAGGCTGATTATTGATGAGCTCTGTATTGCACGGAGGGGAGGAGGGGAGGATGTTAGGCTGATTATTGATGAGCTCTGTATTGCACGGAGGGGAGGAGGGGAGGATGTTAGACTGATTGTTGATGAGGTCTGTATTGCACGGAGGGAAGGAGGGGAGGATGTTAGGCTGATTGTTGATGAGCTCTGTATTGCACGGAGGGGAGGAGGGGAGGATGTTCGACTGAATATTGATGAACTCTGTATTGCATGGAGGGGAGGACGGGAGGATGATAGGCTGATTATTGATGAGCTCTGTATTGCACGGAGGGGAGGATGTTAGGCTGAATATTGATGAGCTCTGTATTGCATGGTGGGGAGTAGAGTAGGATGTTAGGCTGATTATTGATGTGCTCTGTATTGCACGGAGGGGAGGAGGGGAGGATGTTAGGCTGATTATTGATGTTCTGTATAGCACGGAGCGGAGGAGGGGAGGATGTTATACTGATTATTGATGAGCTCTGTATTGGATGGAGGGAAGGGCGGGAGGATGTTAGGCTGATTATTGATGAGCTCTGTCTTGCACTGAGGGGAGGATGTTTGGCTGATTATTGATGAGCTCTGTATTGCACGGAGGGAAGTACGGGAGGATGTTAGGCTGATTGTTGATGAGCTCTCTATTACAAGGAGGGGAGGACGGGAGAATGTTTGGCTGATTATTGATGAGCTCTGTATTGCACGGAGGGGAGGAGGCGAGGATGTTAGGCTGATTATTGATGAGCTCTGTATTGCACGGAGGGGAGGAGGGGAGGATGTTAGGCTGATTATTGATCAGCTCTGTATTGCACAGAGGGGAGGAGGGGAGGATGTTAGGCTGAATATTGATGAGCTCTGTATTGCACGGAGGGGAGAATATTAGGCTGATTGTTGATGAGCACTGTATTGCACCGAGGGGAGGACGGGAGGATGATAGGCTGATTATTGATGAGCTCTGTATTGCACGGAGGGGAGGATGTTAGGATGATTATTGATGAGCTCTGTATTGCACGGAGGGGAGGATGTTAGGCTGAATATTGATGAGCTCTGTATTGCATGGAGGGTAGTAGAGTAGGATGTTAGGCTGATTATTGATGAGCTCTGTATTGCACGGAGGGGAGGATGTTAGGCTGAATATTGATGAGCTCTGTATTGCATGGAGGGGAGTAGAGTAGGATGTTAGGCTGATTATTGATGAGCTCTGTATTGCACGGAGGGGAGGAGCGGAGGATTTTAGGCTGATTATTGATGAGCTCTGTATTGCACGGAGCGGAGGATGTGAGGCTGATTATTGATGAGCTCTGTATTGCACGCAGGCGAGGAGGGCAGGATGTTAGGCTGATTATTGATGAGCTCTGTATTGCACGGAGGGGAGGAGGGTTGGATGTTTGGCTGATTATTGATGAGCTCTGTATTGCACAGAGGGGAGGAGGGGAGGATGTTAGGCATTTATTGATAAGCTCACTGTTGCACGGAGCGGATGAGGGGAGGATGTTAGGATGATTATTGATGAGCTCTGTATTGCATGGAGGGGAGGATGTTAGGCTGATTATTGATTAGCTCTGTATTGCACGGAGGGGAGAATGTTAGTCTGATTATTGATGAGCTCTGTATTGCACGGATGGGAGGATGTTACGCTGATTATTGATGAGCTCTGTATTGCACGGAGGAGAGGATGTTAGTCTGATTATTGATGAGCTCTGTATTGCACGGAGTGGAGGTTGTTAGGCTGACTATTGATGAGCTCTGTATTGCACGTAGGGGAGGAGGGGAGGATATTTGGCTGATTATTGATGAGCTCTGTATTGCACGGAGGGGAGGATGTTAGGCTGAATATTGATGAGCTCTGTATTGCACGGAGGGGAGGAGGGGAGGATGATAGGCTGATTATTGATGAGCTCTGTATTGCACGGAGGGGAGGATGTTAGGCTGAATATTGATGAGCTCTGTATTGCATGGAGGGGAGTAGAGTAGGATGTTAGGCTGATTATTGATGAGCTCTGTATTGCATGGAGGGGAGGAGGGGAAGATGATAGGCTGATTATTGATGTTCTGTATTGCACGGAGCGGAGGAAGGGAGGATGTTAGGCTGATTATTGATGAGCTCTGTATTGCACGGAGGGGAGGAGGGGAGGATGATAGGCTGATTATTGATGAGCTCTGTATTGCACGGAGGGGAGGAGGGGAGGCTGATTATTGATGAGCTCTGTATTGCACAGAGGGGAGGATGTTAGTCTGATTATTGATGAGCTCTGTATTGCACGGAGGGGAGGAGGGGAGGATATTTGGCAGATTATTGATTTGCTCTGTATTGCACAGAGGGGAGGATGTTAGGATGATTATTGATGAGCTCTGTATTGCACGGAGGGGAGGAGGGTTGGATGTTTGGCTGATTATTGATGAGCACTGTATTGCACGGAGGGGATGAGGGGAGGATGTTAGGATGATTATTGATGAGCTCTGTATTGCATGGAGGGGAGGAGGGGAGGATGATAGGCTTATTTTTGATGTTCTGTATTGCACGGAGCGGAGGAAGGGAGGATGTTAGGCTGATTATTGATGAGCACTATATTGCACGGAGGGGAGGAGGGGAGGATGTTAGGCTGATTATTGATGAGCTCTGTATTGCATGGAGGGGAGGAGGGGAGGATGTTTGGCTGATTATTGATGAGCTCTGTATTGCACGGAGGGGAGGATGTTAGGCTGATTATTGATGAGCTCTGTATTGCACAGAGGTGAGTACTGGAGGATGTTAGACTGATTATTGATGAGCTCTCTATTACAAGGAGGGGAGGAGGGGAGGATGTTAGACTGATTATTGATGAGCTCTGTATAGGATGGAGGGAAGGACAGGAGGATGTTAGGGTGATTATTGATGAGCTCTCTATTACAAGGAGGGGAGGAGGGGAGGATGTTAGACTGATTATTGATGAGCTCTGTATTGGATGGAGGGAAGGACGGGAAGATGTTAGGGTGATTATTGATGAGCTCTCTATTACAAGGAGGGGAGGAGGGGAGGATTTTAGACTTATTATTGATGAGCTCTGTATTGGATGGAGGTAAGGACGGGAGGATGTTAGGCTGATTATTGATGAGCTCTCTATTACAAGGAGGGGAGGAGGGGAGGATGTTAGACTGATTATTGATGAGCTCTGTATTGGATGGAGGGAAGGACGGGAGGATGTTAGGGTGATTATTGATGAGCTCTCTATTACAAGGAGGGGAGGAGGGGAGGATGTCAGACTGATTATTGATGAGCTCTGTATTGGATGGAGGGAAGGACGGGAGGATGTTAGGCTGATTATTGATGAGCTCTGTATTGCACGGAGGGAAGGACGGGAGGATGTTAGGCTGATTGTTGATGAGCTGTCTATTACAAGGAAGGGAGGACGGGAGAATGTTTGGCTGATTATGGATGAGCTCTGTATTGCACGGAGGGGAGCAGGGGAGGATGTTAGGCTGATTATTGATGAGCTCTGTATTGCACGGAGGGGAGGAGGGGAGGATGTTAGACTGATTGTTGATGAGGTCTGTATTGCACGGAGGGGAGGAGGGGAGGATGTTAGGCTGATTATTCATCAGCTCTGTATTGCACGGAGGGGAGGAGGGGAGGATGTTAGGCTGATTATTGATGAGCTCTGTATTGCACGGAGGGGAGGAGGGGAGGATGTTAGGCTGATTATTGATGAGCTCTGTATTGCACGGAGGGGAGGAGGGGAGGATGTTAGGCTGATTATTGATGAGCTCTGTATTGCATGGAGGGGAGGAGGGGAGGATGTGAGGCTGATTATTGATGAGCTCTGTATTGCACGGAGGGGAGGAGGGGAGGATGTTAGGCTGATTATTGATGAGCTCTGTATTGCACGGAGGGGAGGAGGGGAGGATGTTAGACTGATTGTTGATGAGGTCTGTATTGCACGGAGGGAAGGAGGGGAGGATGTTAGGCTGATTGTTGATGAGCTCTGTATTGCACGGAGGGGAGGAGGGGAGGATGTTCGACTGAATATTGATGAGCTCTGTATTGCACGGAGGGAAGGATGTTAGGCTGATTGTTGATGAGCTCTGTATTGCACGGAGGGAAGGAGGGGAGGATGTTAGGCTGATTGTTGATGAGCTCTGTATTGCACGGAGGGGAGGAGGGGAGGATGTTCGACTGATTATTGATTAGCTCTGTATTGCACGGAGGGGAGGATGTTAGGCTGATTATTGATGAGCTCTGTATTGCACGGAGGGGAGGATGTTAGGCTGAATATTGATGAGCTCTGTATAGCATGGTGGGGAGTAGAGTAGGATGTTAGGCTGATTATTGATGTGCTCTGTATTGCACGGAGGGGAGTAGGGGAGGATGTTAGGCTGATTATTGATGTTCTGTATAGCACGGAGCGGAGGAGGGGAGGATGTTAGACTGATTATTGATGAGCTCTGTATTGGATGGAGGGAAGTGCGGGAGGATGTTAGGCTGATTATTGATGAGCTCTGTCTTGCACTGAGGGGAGGATGTTTGGCTGATTATTGATGAGCTCTGTATTGCACGGAGGGGAGGAGGGGAGGATTTTAGGCTGATTATTGATCAGCTCTGTATTGCACAGAGGGGAGGAGGGGAGGATGTTAGGCTGAATATTGATGAGCTCTGTATTGCACGGAGGGGAGAATATTAGGCTGATTGTTGATGAGCTCTGTATTGCACCGAGGGGAGGACGGGAGGATGATAGGCTGATTATTGATGAGCTCTGTATTGCACGGAGGGGAGGATGTTAGGATGATTATTGATGAGCTCTGTATTGCACGGAGGGGAGGATGTTAGGCTGAATATTGATGAGCTCTGTATTGCATGGAGGGTAGTAGAGTAGGATGTTAGGCTGATTATTGATGAGCTCTGTATTGCACGGAGGGGAGGATGTTAGGCTGAATATTGATGAGCTCTGTATTGCACGGAGGGGAGGAGCGGAGGATTTTAGGCTGATTATTGATGAGCTCTGTATTGCACGGAGGGGAGGATGTGAGGCTGATTATTGATGAGCTCTGTATTGCACGCAGGCGAGGAGGGCAAGATGTTAGGCTGATTATTGATGAGCTCTGTATTGCACGGAGGGGAGGAGGGTTGGATGTTTGGCTGATTATTGATGAGCTCTGTATTGCACAGAGGGGAGGAGGGGAGGATGTTAGGCATTTATTGATAAGCTCACTGTTGCACGGAGCGGATGAGGGGAGGATGTTAGGATGATTATTGATGAGCTCTGTATTGCATGGAGGGGAGGATGTTAGGCTGATTATTGATTAGCTCTGTATTGCACGGAGGGGAGGATGTTAGTCTGATTATTGATGAGCTCTGTATTGCACGGATGGGAGGATGTTACGCTGATTATTGATGAGCTCTGTATTGCACGGAGGAGAGGATGTTAGTCTGATTATTGATGAGCTCTGTATTGCACGGAGTGGAGGATGTTAGGCTGACTATTGATGAGGTGGGGTAAGAAGGGGAGGAGGGGCATTAACGGAAGTCATTTATTTATTTATTATCCCCCCTTTTGTCCTCTCTCTTTTTTTCTCTCTCTGCCCCTCTCACAATCACTCCTTGCCTGCTTTCCATCTCCCTCTGGTGCTCCCTCGGCCTCCCATCCCATGATCCTTTCCCTTCTCCAGCTCTGTATCCCTTTAGCCAATCACCTTTCCAGCTCTTAGCTTTGTCCCCTCCTGTCTTCTCCTATCATTTCTGATTTCCCCCTCCTCCTCCCACTTTCAAATCTCTTACTATCTTTTCTTTCAGTTAGTCCTGACGAAGGGTCTCGGCCCAAAATATCAACTGTGCTTCTCCCTATAGATGCTGCCTGGCCTGCTGTGTTCCACCAGCATTTTGTGTGTGTTGTTTGAATTTCCAGCATCTGTAGATTTCCTCATGTTGCGCTGTCACAACACACTGCTTCAACATTATAAGTAATTTTTCATGTTGTAAATAGCATTACTTAAAATCAATTTACAACCTTCATTTAAATTAAATCTATCAAGTCTACCTTTAGAAAAAGTAAATCCCATTTTGGCTTAAGCCAGTTCTTTAACAGAAATATATTCTGTTTGCCTTATGAGTTTTTAAAATTTATGAAAGGGAAAGAAAGAAATTAATTTCCAGAAAGGCAAGCCAAGCTTAACTACCTGTTTTTTTCAAGAAAGGTTGTCTAAAAATTCATTCTCTACTCAAAAATGCATTGACAATTATTTTTGAATTATTATATCTACAACTTACTGCTCACGCTAATGTATCGTGAGCTGTAGATTTAATAGTTTTTATGCAGGAGTTCCTTGAGCCTTGAAAATTATTTCGGGGTTTTCTCCAGGGCAACAAGATTGAGAAAGGATTTTCCACAGTTTGTTGTCTTTTGCACACTGCCTGTCCATCCTGTTGGGATGGTCTTTCATTGAGTCTATTATGGTCACAGGATTTATTGAGTATGCCCACAAAAAATTAATCTCAGGGTTGGCAATGGTGACATGTGTGTACTTTGGTAATCAATTTACTTTGAACTTTGAACTGTACTCATTGGAGTTCGGAGGAATGAGGGGGGATCTCAGTGAACACCACTGAATATTGAAAGGCCTCAGTAGAGTGGACATAGAGAGTATGATTGCTATAGCTGGGGGTCTCCAGGACCAGAGGGCACAGCCTCAGAATATAAGGACATTTTTGGAATAGAGATGATGATTGCCACAGACTGTTCTGGAAGCCAAATCAATGGGTATATTGAAAGTGGAGGCTGATAAGTTCTTGATTAGCAAAGGTGTCAAAGATTATAGTGAGATGCCCGGAGATGGAGTTGAGAAGGATAATAATCAGCCACGATGGAATGGCAGAGCAGACTCAATGGTCAAAATGGCCGAATCCTGCTCTTATGCTCTAACTGCCATGGTCCAGCAAGTTTCGAATCGCTTGTGAGATTAATACTAATCAGCTCTTTATAACTAAGTTTTAAACTTAACAATGATCTGTACTAGGTTAAAAAAAGATTAGCTTTATTTGTCACATGTACATGAAAACATGCACAGATACGTGCCGTTTGCATCAACAGCCAACACAGACCGCAAGGGCCTGCTTCAGGGCACCCGCAAGTGCCACCATGCTTCAGACAGCAGCGTAGTAAGCCCACAGCTCGCTAGCCCCAATCCGCACACCCTCCGCAATTTGGGGGCAACAGGAGCAGCTGGAGAAAACCCATGTAGTCATGGGGAAACCATACAGACAGTGGCAGGAATTGAGCCCTGACCTTCCAGTTGTTGGTGCTACACTAATCTGTCGCTAATTAACCTTACAGCTCAATTTTTAAAACTTCAGCTGACAGCTTCGAGAAACCTCAGACGAGGGGTAGTTCTTGGAACTCCTGGTGTCAAATGCTTTTTGTTACATGGGGTGCCAAGGTTGAAATCAGTCAAGGAGGAGGGTGATGCGAGTCAGAGAGTAAGCTGGTCATGGACAAAGTTAATGCCTTTGTTCTTCACTGTTTATAGGAAGGCAATTGCAACCATTTTTAAAAAGTGCCCAAGAATAAATCTTCTTTGATAAAGAAGATAAAGAAGCTTGGGCAAAAAGAACTATGTCTTTCCTTTGGCAATGATCAGATGAGTAAGGGGCACCAAATGTTTCTCAGCTTGAAAGCAGAGGAGAAGAAGAGGGAAATTATGTCAGTTCACCCAAAACTATGATTCACATTTGTCATGGTCACAATCTATTTCATTTGGACACTGGACAGGAAAGGGGGGTTGGAATTGGAAAGATTGGGGCTTGAGTATTGATTTGCGAATGTAATGCCCTGGTTAAGACATGCTGTGGGGTAATTTATAGAGGCTGTTTTCTGTAAAAAGCAGTGTGCCATACAGGAAAGTGTGTTTTGGCTTCCGCTAAGATATAAGCACATGTTGTCCAGCTTAGGAATGTGAGTCAGCCAATCCAGATGGTGGAATGTGAGAGAAGGTTCTAGAGAGCTGTGGGGAAAAGTTTTCTGAAGGGCAATAGTCTGTTTTCAGGGTCTTTGGGAGGAAGCTGCAGAGCGGGGCAGAAGGGCAGATGCTGCAGAATGCCGTTGGGAGAAGTGCTTTGTGCAGATGAATGACTCCAAGGAGGAAGGGCCAATACTCCTGAGGGAGAGAGCCCGTTCATTCGAGGTGGTTCCGAGGGAGTTTGAAAATGTGATGGTGTTTTCACACAGACTGTGGGTCCAGTGTGAGAGTAAGAGATACACCCCAGAATACTCCAGTATGAGCTCCAATGGTTCTGTGCAAATTGGACTGGTTTAACTGTAACGGGCCTTTTTCTTTTTCCTGTTAACTGTTTAATAAAGCTGGCAAATATACATACTTTCCTTATAATTTTATGCGGTGTATAATCTGTTACTTCTTGTCAACTGATAATTGTGTATGGGTAGTATTTACACAGCATTCACTCAAATCGAGGTTCCGTTAATTGGAACGTCCCAACTTTCCTGTTTGGTTGAACCCAAAATCGTTATTGAGACAAGTTTTCATACGAGCTCAGTGAGAGGGTTACACAAAGATAGAGTTTGCAGGGAGATATGGAAAAGTGAGAAGGTCAGGGATGATGGGGTCTTAGGGATTGTCAAAGAACAGAGGGAACCTGCATTAGAAATGCAACAGTCCATGAAAGTCACAGCACATTAGATAAAATGGTGACGAAGGCAACGGCCACATGAACATAAGATATAGGAGCAGAATTAGGCCATTTGGCCCTTCGAATCTGCTTTCCCATTTCATCATGGCTGATCCATTACCCTCTCAGCCCCACTCTCCTGCATTCTCCCCGTAACCCTTCATGCCTGACTAATCAAGAATCTATCAACCTCTGCTTTAAATACTTAAATATGCCTAATGACTCAGCCTCCACTGCTGCCTGTAGTAACGATTCCACAAACTTATCACTCTCTGGCTAAAGAAATTCTTTCTTATCTCCATTCTAAATGGATGACTCTCTATTCTGAGGCTGTGCCCTCTGGTCTTAGGCTCCCCCGCCATATGAAACATCCTCTGCACATCCACTCTATCGAGAGGATACTGCCTTCATTAGCCAGTGCTTTCTACAGTTCTGGTGGACACACTATAGGAGGATCAGGTTTACACTGGAGAGGGTGCAGAGGAGATTAACAAGTTGTTGTCTAGGGTGGACATTTCAAGTAAGAAGGAAGACCCAAAAGGCTGAATCTGTTTTCCTTAAAACAGAGGAGGTGGGTCAGGGTGGGAGGGTAAGTGGGGGAAGGGGCTGACTTAATCAAGGTATACAAGATTATGAAGGGAATAAATAGGTAGATATAACAGTGTTTTCATTTTCACAGAGGTGTCTAAACTATGAGCTTGGGGTACAGTGTAAGAGGATTACAGGAGATCTGAGGAACAATTTTATCACACAAAGAATGATTGGAAGCTAAAATGCACTGTCTGAGTAGGTGACGGAGGCAGGTGCTCTCACAATATTTAAGGCAGAGACATAAATGGGCCATATGATGGTCAGTAAATGACCTGTTTCTGTGCAGTGCGACTCGATTATATGATGTCAGGGCCAGGATGGTGCCAGTGCAGAGAATGGCCTGGGCGGTGAATAATGAGCAAATTCTTTTATTGTACTAAGCAGGGAACCCCTGCCAGCTTTCTTACATAGTTGCAAGGAGGGTCTGTATTCCATGTGTTACATACCTGCAGCGGTGAGACACAGAAACAAGCACTCCTCTTCTTCCAGGTCAGGATCACTCTGAGGAAAATGGGCACTCCTTATTGGTCTTCTATGGAACAGACAAATTCCCATTGAAATGGGGGTGCACTGTTCGTTGCTATCAACCCTAGCATATTTACACATTTAAACATAGTAGGCAATTGGTGTTGAGCTTATGTAAGTGCATCAAGCCTCTGGAGTTCCGTGATGCGTTTTCATTGTCAGTTCCATGGATGCATTGTTTTATCTATCACAAAGGATCACATTATAGAATGTCTAGCCAGTTGTATCTGTAACCAGCCTAGTTATCAATTTGTTGCCTCAATTGGATTGATCCTCAACCTCTTAAAGAACACAACCTGTTCCCACAATTTGCTTCTTCTATCGCGGTGTTGTTTTGGTGAATCTGTACTCCAAGGCCATGACATAGTCCTTAATGTAGGCGGAGTTCAAATGCAACTCTACATAAACTTCCCTGTTTTTGCATTTGAATCCTTTGAAACATTGAATTAAACATCCTGATTTCTTTTTATCTCTGAGTGTAAGAGTTTAGTTATTTGTACATTCAGACCAAAATCACTTTTCTGTAAATCTGCACACCCAGTTTTACATTAGTACAAAAATATTTGACTTCAGCTTTCGCAAGCCAGAGTAGAAGCTAAACCCTTTCTATATTAAACTCCAACTGGCAGCTTTTTCTCAGTTCCATCCACACAACATTGTATTAGTGAAATACTTGGACCCTCAACTAGGCATTGATCTATCCAAGTAATTAATTTATGGTGGAAAACTAACCTAAAAAATTACTAGAAAAAGCTAACTTTTCATGTTTTTGCATTCATCCTTTTTGTCCCCTACACCCTATTGCATTATTGAAGTGTCACAATTGTGTCTCCAAATCCTTTACTAGAGATGAGAATCTTTCAAAGTTTTTCCGAAGCCAGAGACTTTTTCCCATAGAAGGATGATCAAAACAAGAGAGCATACATTTAAAGTGAGATGAAGAAGGAAGGGGATCTGAGGGGAAAGATTTTCTTTCTCAGAGTCGTTGATATCTGTAATAAGTTGCAAGAGGAGCTGGTGGAATCAGATACAATTACTACTTTAAAGAGACATTTAGACTGCACTTGGTTGGAAGGACACAGAACTAAAGGAGGCAAATGGAATTAGTGTAGATCAATATGAACATGGTGGGTGCTGCACCATTCTATGACTCTGAGTCTCTGAGTTCTGTGTGTAATAATCAGGTCTTTTTATATAGTTACAAGTTCCTATAGCCACCTTCCACCTACACTCCTTACCAATCATTCTAGTGATCTCCTCAGAAATAAATCAGTCAGGCATAACCTGTGCTTCTCTTTCCAAATGTCTATAACCCAAAGTCTGTGCTTTCATAAGCAGACCAAATATAGGTTGTGAGCACATGGTTCAAAATTTAAGAAGGTTCACCGCATGAAGGTACAATTACTCAGAATCCAATCCTTCTTTCTCCTAATCATTCTCTTCCAGCTACTACATTAACCTTTATACACTGTGGAATTCTATTACTGTATCTAAAGTATGCATATTATTTTAATTCATTTCTGGCCTTTTGACACATTGCAACATCTGATATGCTTTATCTTTTGCTGCAGGACATTGTTGCAATAATTTTAAATCATTGTCAATCAATTCTCCAGTTCCTTTTTATTTTTCACAGATATTGCTTGATTTCCACTTCAAGTGATGGTCCTTTCTGACTGTGAACCATTTTTAAATTTCACCATTCCAAATTTATTCAAATCCTCTTTTCCCTTTATCTGTTCAGTTTTGGAATCAGTCACCTTTATTAACATATATCATCCGTAACTTTAGTCAATGTTCTTGTATAATCCTGATTATTTATAAAGGTGTTAAGCAAAATAGGTCACAAAAGTGGCTTTGCTTGTGATAGTTCATTGCCAGAGCAACCAGAACCCAATGGCCTCCATCAGTTGAATACAAACCAAGCATAGTGCAGATGTTTCAAAGGAGAGCTGGTTTATGTTAGTTTCCCCACATGTCTGAGGCCTACACATCCAGGCACGTCCCTGTCTCCACCTAGCTAATAAGATCCGCCCGCCACTCATTCCAGACTCATCACCTACAGCCTATTTAACCCCAATTCGCATCCACTCATTGAACCAGCCAGCCTCAACCTGTTGTTCCTAGCTTTCACTCTAAAGTTTAGCTTGTTGCCTGTTGTATTTAGTTTCTGTTCTCTCTTGTTTTGACGCCCCTTGTGGCTTGTTATTTTTCAGTCTATTAGTATTGTTTATTACTGCATAATCTCTGCTGCTCTACTTTTGGGTCAAGCCTCCTCTACATTTCCTGACAACTTGTTCTTTCTCACTTCTGCAACTTCTAAAAAATACGGCCGCTTGAACCACAAAAACATGCAGAAAACAAAAACTAAATTGAGCTTGAGAGTGGGCACATCATGTTCTGAAAGTAAGATTGACCAGTGAATATTTATATTTCTGGAGGCTGCCTTGACACATTTTTATTCGCATTCCAGTACTCCACTGAATGGTCTTGTGCTCGGCAAAGTCAGACTGATATGAGGTTCTATAGAACAGAGAAATGACGAATCTAGTCAAAGCTGTGTCTTCTCTTCATTCCATGAAGCAAATTTTTTACATCCTCATTAGTGTAAAGATGAAACTTTACCCATTTTACATAGGACTGCTGTCTAGAAAAATTTATAGTCTTAGGATAATAAATCTGGATCTGGCTTTAAAGCTAAATTTATTCAAGGTTCAAAGTAAATTTACTATCAGAGTGTGTGTACACACACACACACACACACACACACACACACACACACACACACACACACACACACACACACACACACACACACACACACACATCACCATATGCAACCTCAAGAATCATTTTCCTGCAGGCATACTCAATAAAGCCATAATAGAATAATAACCATAACAGAATCAATGAGAGACTACACCAACCAGATGTGCAAAAGACTGCACAAATACAAAAAGAAAGACATAATTAATAAATAAATAAACAAACAAACAAACAAGCAAGCAATAACTAGCAAGACCATGAGATAAAGAGCTTTGAAAGTGAAGCATAGGCTGTGGGAACAGTTCAGTGATGGGGCAAGTGAAGTTGAGTAATGTTATCCCCTTTGGTTCAAGAGCCTGATGATTGCGGTGTAACAACTGTTCCTGAATCTGGTGGTGTGGGTCCTGAGGCTCCTGTACCCTCACCTGATGGCAGCAGTGGGAAGAGAACGTGTCCTGTGTGGTGGGGGTCCCTGATGATAGATGACGCTTTCTTGCAACAGCATTTCGTGATGATGTGGGCAGTAGTGGGGAGGGTTTTACCTGTCATGGACTGGGCTGTATCCACTACTCTTTTTGTAGGATTTTCCATTCAAGAGTGTTTGTGTGATTCAGCCAGTCGATATACTCTGCACTGCACATCAGTAGAGGTCTGACCAAGTTTTAGATGTTATACCGAATCTCTGCAAACTTCTAAGGAAGTGCTGCCATGCTGCCGTGATTGGGCCAGGATTGGTCCTCCGAGATAATAACACCAAGGAATTTAAAGTTGCTGATCCTCTCCATCTCTGATCCTCCAATGATTACTGGCTCACGGATCTCTGGTTTCCTTCTCCTGAAATTAAAGATCGGTCCTTGGTCTTGCTGACATTGAGAAAGAGGTTGTTGTCATGACACCACTCAGCCAGATTTTCAATCTCCCTCCTATATGCTGATTCATCACCATCTCTGATTCTGCCTACGACAGTGGTGTCATCAGCAAACTTGAATATGTGCTTAGCCTCACAGTGGTAAGTGTAAAGCGAGTAGAGCAGGGCTAAGCACACGGCCTTGTGGTGTTCCCGTGCTGATAGAGTTCATGGAGGAGATGTTGTTGCCAATCGAGATTGACTGGGAAGTGAGGAAATATTTTATTTACCGATACAGCTTCCGGACCTTGAGCAACGCCACCCCAGCAACCTCCGACGACCTCGACTTAACCCTTATCTAACCATGGAACAATTTACAGTGACCGATTAACCGACTCACCAGTACGTCTTTGGACTGTGAGAAGAATCTGGAGCACCAGGAGGAAGCCCCTCCCCTCCATGGGGAGGACGCACAGGCCCCTCATAACCCTCAGGCTCGACCAGCACACGTTCCATGGGGAGGACGCACAGGCCTCTCATAACCCTCAGGCTCGACCAGCACACGTTCCACGGGGAGGACACACAGACCCCTCATAACCCTCAGGCTCAGCCAGCACACGTTCCATGGGGAGGACGCACAGGCCCCTCATAACCCTCAGGCTCGACCAGCACACGTTCCACGGGGAGGACACACAGACCCCTCATAACCCTCAGGCTCGGCCAGCTCACGTTCCACGGGGAGGACACACAGACCCCTCATAACCCTCAGGCTCGGCCAGCTCACGTTCCACGGGGAGGACACACAGACCGTTTCTAAACCTCAGGCTCGGCCAGTACACGTTCCACGGGGAGGACACACAGACCGTTTGTAACCCTCAGGCTCAGCCAGCACACGTTCCACGGGGAGGACACACAGACCCCTCATAACCCTCAGGCTCGGCCAGCTCACATTCCACGGGGAGGACACACAGACCGTTTCTAAACCTCAGGCTCGGCCAGTACACGTTCCACGGGGAGGTCACACAGACCGTTTGTAACCCTCAGGCTCGGCCAGCACACGTTCCACGGGGAGGACACACAGACCGTTTGTAACCCTCAGGCTCGGCCAGCACACGTTCCACAGGGAGGACGCACAGACCCCTCATAACCCTCAGGCTCAGCCAGCACACATTCCATGGGGAGGACGCACAGAACCCTCATAACCCTCAGGCTCAGCCAGCACACGTTCCACGGGGAGGACACACAGACCGTTTGTAACCCTCAGACTCGGCCAGGACACGTTCCACGGGGAGGACACACAGACCCCTCATAAACCTCAGGCTCGGCCAGCACACGTTCCACGGGGAGGACACACAGACCCCTCATAACCCTCAGGCTCGGCCAGCACACGTTCCACGGGGAGGACACACAGACCGTTTGTAACCCTCAGGCTCGGCCAGTACACGTTCCACGGGGAGGACACACAGACCGTTTGTAACCCTCAGGCTCGGCCAGCACACGTTCCACGGGGAGGACACACAGACCGTTTGTAACCCTCAGGCTCGGCCAGCACACGTTCCACAGGGAGGACGCACAGACCCCTCATAACCCTCAGGCTCAGCCAGCACACATTCCATGGGGAGGACGCACAGAACCCTCATAACCCTCAGGCTCAGCCAGCACACGTTCCACGGGGAGGACACACAGACCGTTTGTAACCCTCAGACTCGGCCAGGACACGTTCCACGGGGAGGACACACAGACCCCTCATAACCCTCAGGCTCGGCCAGCACACGTTCCACGGGGAGGACACACAGACCGTTTGTAACCCTCAGGCTCGGCCAGCACACGTTCCACGGGGAGGACACACAGACCGTTTGTAACCCTCAGGCTCGGCCAGCACACGTTCCACAGGGAGGACGCACAGAACCCTCATAACCCTCAGGCTCAGCCAGCTCACATTCCACGGGGAGGACGCACAGAACCCTCATAACCCTCAGGCTCAGCCAGCACACGTTCCATGGGGAGGACGCACAGAACCCTCATAACCCTCAGGCTCAGCCAGCACACGTTCCACGGGGAGGACACACAGACCATTTGTAACCCTCAGACTCGGCCAGGACACGTTCCACGGGGAGGACACACAGACCCCTCATAACCCTCAGGCTCGGCCAGCCCACGTTCCACGGGGAGGACACACAGACCCCTCATAACCCACAGGCTCAGACAGCACACGTTCCACGGGGAGGACACACAGACCCCTCATAACCCTCAGGCTCGGCCAGCACACGTTCCACGGGGAGGACACACAGACCGTTTGTAACCCTCAGGGTCAGCCAGCACACGTTCCACGGGGAGGACACACAGACCCCTCATAACCCTCAGGCTCGGCCAGCACACGTTCCACGGGGAGGACACACAGACCGTTTGTAACCCTCAGGCTCGACCAGCACACGTTCCACGGGGAGGACACACAGACCGTTTGTAACCCTCAGGCTCAGCCAGGACATGTTCCATGGGGAGGACGCACAGACCCCTCATAACCCTCAGGCTCAGCCAGCACATGTTCCACGGGGAGGACGCACAGACCCCTCATAACCCTTAGGCTCATCCAGCACACGTTCCACAGGGAGGACACAGAGACCCCTCATAACCCTCAGGCTCGGCCAGCACACGTTCCACGGGGAGGACACACAGACCCCTCATAACTCTCAGGCTCAGCCAGCTCACGTTCCACGGGGAGGACACACAGACCGTTTGTAACCCTCAGGCTCGGCTAGCACACGTTCCACGAGGAGGACGCACAGACCCCTCATAACCCTCAGGCTCGGCCAGCACACGTTCCATGGGGAGGACGCACAGAACCCTCATAACCCTCAGGCTCAGCCAGCACACGTTCCACGAGGAGGACGCACAGACCCCTCATAACCCTCAGGCTCGGCTAGCACACGTTCCACGAGGAGGACGCACAGACCCCTCATAACCCTCAGGCTCGGCCAGCACACGTTCCACGAGGAGGACGCACAGACCCCTCATAACCCTCAGGCTCGGCCAGCACACGTTCCACGGGGAGGACGCACAGACCCCTCATAACCCTCAGGCTCGGCCAGCTCACGTTCCACGGGGAGGACACACAGACCGTTTGTAACCCTCAGGCTCGGCCAGCACACGTTCCACGGGGAGGACACACAGACCGTTTGTAACCCTCAGGCTCGGCCAGCACACGTTCCACAGGGAGGACACACAGACCGTTTGTAACCCTCAGGCTCGGCCAGCACACGTTCCACGGGGAGGACACACAGACCGTTTGTAACCCTCAGGCTCGGCCAGCACACGTTCCACGGGGAGGACACACAGACCGTTTGTAACCCTCAGGCTCAGCCAGCACACGTTCCACGGGGAGGACACACAGACCGTTTGTAACCCTCAGGCTCGGCCAGCACACGTTCCACGGGGAGGACGCACAGACCCCTCATAACCCTCAGGCTCGGCCAGCACACATTCCACGGGGAGGACACACAGACCATTTGTAACCCTCAGGCTCGGCCAGCACACGTTCCACGGGGAGGACACACAGACCGTTTGTAACCCTCAGGCTCGGCCAGCACACGTTCCACAGGGAGGACACACAGACCGTTTGTAACCCTCAGGCTCAGCCAGCACACGTTCCACGGGGAGGACGCACAGACCCCTCATAACCCTCAGGCTCGGCCAGCACACATTCCACGGGGAGGACCCACAGACCCCTCATAACCCTCAGGCTCGGCCAGGACACGTTCCACAGGGAGGACACACAGACCCCTCATAACCCTCAGGCTCAGCCAGCACACGTTCCACGGGGAGGACACACAGACCCCTCATAACCCTCAGGCTCGGCCAGCACACGTTCCACGGGGAGGACACACGGACCGTTTGTAACCGTCAGGCTCGGCCAGCACACGTTCCACGGGGAGGACACACAGACCCCTCATAACCCTCAGGCTCAGCCAGCACACGTTCCACGGGGAGGACACACAGACCCCTCATAAACCTCAGGCTCGGCCAGCACAGGTTCCACGGGGAGGTCACACAGACCGTTTGTAACCCTCAGGCTCAGCCAGCACACGTTCCACGGGGAGGACACACAGACCGTTTGTAACCCTCAGGCTCGGCCAGCACACGTTCCACGGGGAGGACGCACAGACCCCTTTGGCCAGCACATATTTGTCCAGGGGAAAACAACTCCTGGCCCCACCAAACTGAGAAATCTTGTTTGTGTGGATGCTGCCTGATGTGTTGCCTGGTTACATCTCTGTACTGCAAATGATCAGACAGTACACCATATGCAATTAAATGATTGAACTTTTTAAATTTTAATCTGAATATTGGGTTAGTAAAGAAAATAAAAAGAAAAAGGGCCCATTTTAAGGAAAAGAAGTCAAAAGTGCACGTTAGATCAGACTGATATGGCTATTCATCAACCATTGACCTCCTCCGAGTGTAGCCAGCCCTCAGACCCTCACTCCTCAGTTCCCTCCATCCTGTGGTCTTCTGACTCTCTCCATTCGCATCCTCTCTCTCCATCGCTCCCCGACGAAAGACCGTGAAAAACCCGGCTTCCAGACACACAAGAAAGAACAACATTCCCTCATTGGTTAAACCCTGCATTCCAAAGTCCCGTTATCTCCAGTCATAACCCAAACATTGCTGCTACAGAGAAACCATTACTTTAACAGTGGAACGTTACATAGAAGCCATTACATTAGCCTTAGCAGCGAAACCTTACAGCGTGTTACAGGGGAAGCTGGGATTGAACCCTGAACTCCGATGCCCTGAGCTGTAAGAATTTCACATTAACTGCTATGCTTACGTGGCATCTATCTCTTGGAGGTCCTTGTGCATTCGGACAGGACAAGGTATAGCTCTAAACTATTGTGAAGATACATTTTCCTGTCGAAGGGCTTCTGCTCAAAACGTCAACAATACTCTTTTCCACAGATGCTGCCTGGCCTGCTGAGTTCCTCCAGCATTTTGTGCGTGTTGCTACATTTTCAAACTCACCTTTCAACTTTAAGAGTGTTCTCTTGTCACTAACATTAGCGTAAAGCCTTTCTGGAGTGAAGCATAGCCTCATAGATTTATCCATATTATTGTGTTCACAGGAACCAGTCAGAGACTGGATTCTCCAATAACTTTGATACTGTTGCCTGGAATGTGGGAAGAGATTGGATAGGCTGGGCTAGTTTTCCGTGGAGTAAAGCAGACTGAAGAGTGACCAGATAGAGGCGTATAAAATTATGATGCCTGGATAGGGTAGTCAGTCAGAATCAGTTCTCCCCATAATAGATGTATTAAAACAAAAGAACATCGATTTAAGGTAAGATGAAGGAGTTTTAAAGAGAATTTGAGGCAAAGTGTTTCACACAAAGTGCTTGGTATCTGGAATGAACTGCCAGAGGAAATGGTGGAATAGGATACAATCACTACATTTAAGCTAAACTTAGACAAATTCTTGAATAAGCAAGGCTTAACAAGATGAGACAATGTAGGCATTTGGGATCAATATAGATGAGAAAGTGGTTAGCATAGATGTGTGGGCTGAAGGGCCTGTTCTCATGATGTTCAACTCTGGCTCCAATTATCACTGTTGAAGTTGACTCCAGGTAATTCCCACAGGCCAAAGTGAACAGTGGCCCCAGTTGGAGAAGACTTGTAATTGGATTGCCTTGGGTGTTGTGTCTACACAAACGCAGTTCCATTTTTGCTCAACGTTTCTACAAAACCTTCTCCATGCGATGTATTTGTTATTTTTGCACTCCAGGGTTGCACAAAAAGAGTTTGACCTCTGGCATCAAGAATCCAGCTTCCAATGGTCAGGAGCCATCTCCTGTGAAAACACAGGCACTTTTTCCAAAGTGAAATACGTTGCAGCCAAAGGCAGGTTCGGCTGCAATCTAGCGGCTAGGAGATACTAACATCACACTGCGTTGTCTACAGCACTGACCCAAGCATATGACCCTTAGTGTCACACCTGGAAAAACACATACCCAACATCCCATGGGAGAATTAATTAAGCTTCAGGTAAAATTAATCCACTTCTTAAACCAAGGACCCAGGATGCCATCAGATTGCTCTAAAAAGAACCATACATGACTTAAAACCGATTTCAAGCACTGACACTTAGCTCTTGCAATGTAACATCCAATCGGCCACAGTAAGATGTCAAAACCTTGTCTGCAGAAAGAGTTAGGATAGTGCAAGATAATGTGGGCTGTGAACTGCAGACTTAAGTAGCAGGAAAGGACAGTATATAATTAAGACTGCTCTAACTGGCTGATCTCTTTATTGGGCTATTAAAGGCAGGTGGCTTCATCTGCTTATTTAAACCACAATAAAAAAATTGAAGATAAATGAAGGTCACAGGGGCTGATGCACAGTCTGTCTTCCTTCACCTCTGCTACTGAATTAATTTGAAGCATTGTACTTGCTCATCACCATCAACATAGTTCCAGATGGCCAAGCAGCCCATGTCAGCCCAATTACCAGTCCATTGACTCTCTCATTTGACTTAGCAGCAATTTCACACCCAGCACCGGCCCCTTGATTTACTGTATATAACTGTACTGAAACTGCAATAAAACTCCTGTGGGTTGGGATGGTTTTTATTGAAGGAATCACAGGCTGTAAAAAGTGATCATCATAGGGAGGCCTGTATTAGTGCTTAGCAATATCACTTCTGTTTTTTTTTGGAAACTGTTACAGTAGGCAATAATGTGCATTGTTCAAAACTCAAAATGCCACTCGTTTGGTATTGTGAAAAGGTGACTGTGCATCTTTGGATTTCTGTACAAGCGGTCTAAATAAAACCAAATTAGAAATGCTGTTGAAACAGTGCAAATTGTCTGAAAGGTCAGTATGTTGGCTGGACAGCTTCAGAAGTATTTTTAGGCCACGGTTTAGGATAGGGCTATGGTGTTACTGAGGAACGTGGGGAACAGTGTAGTCCGAAGTTGAAGGATATTGGAGGTGCAATACACACAAGAGACAGAAGATAGAAATTTCCCCATTGTCACCCAGCTGGGACTGGATAGGTACAGATTTGCATAGTGTTAACTGAATACTAAATGGGCCCCTGATGGAAAGAGAAAGAAAGAATTTGCATTTATATAGTTCCTTTCACAACCTCAGAATGTCACAAAGCATTTACAGCAATTATGTACTTTTAAAGTGCAGTCCCTGTATTACTGAAGGAAGAGAGTGCATTATAATAATTATACTCCATGGTCTTATCCTTTACATCTTTGACAGAATATTCTAGAAATCAGGAGATGCCTCTGCCAAACGATGGTGGCATTATAACAGTTTAACATTTCCACGCTCTGATCAACAGATTTTTGATTAAATATGGAGGGATGTTGTGTGAAGTTCAGGTAAAAGCTTGACAATAATCTGATTGGATGGAAGGACAGAGCTGATGGTTTCAAGGTCTTACTCCTGATCATCCGTTACCAGCTGGAAAGCCATTGAAAACTCACAGATGTGGATGCAGCCATGAAGCAGTGAAGCCAATGCTCAAAAGCAGAGGAGTTCTCAAATGCATGTCAAGTCCTGATGAAGACATTGGAACTTCTCTGCAATGTTCCTGATGCTTAAGTGGAAAGACCGTGGCCTTCCTGTGAAATGAGGACATCTAGGAAGTAGAGCAGGGCCAAGAGACGTAATACCACTATCCAAAGGGCTCAGGAAGAACAGCATTTCTTCTCCATAAGGAAATCTAATGCATCTAGAACTTCCCTCCCTTCCTGAAAATGAGACTTTCAGGAGATGATTCTGGAAGCCAGTTCCAGAACCCTCTATGTGTTGGTGAACAGTGTCTAGGACGTGGGACTTGCATGTGCCTCATTTCTGGAGCAGTGAAGGAAAGCCCAAGCCCCTCCCTATTTCTTTATCCAAACAAAACTAGATAACGTCAGCACTGTGAAAACCAGCATTGACGCTTGTCTTCCCAGCTGGCCTGGTGGCCGTATGAGGACTGGAGAAAGGAGAAACTTTCCTCAGAGCTGTGGGTGCTTTATAGATGTCACTGATAATGCTGAAGTGGTCTGCGGCTGACCCTGAAAAATACTGAGCATGTTGTAAACTGCAGAAGCCAAACTTCTAATATGTTGGGTTAGTGACTTCAATGCAATCTACTCATCTATCCCACCTTCATGAGTTTGAAAATAGTAGCATCTTAGTATCAATCCAACTCACTACCACCTTGTCCTTCGTCTCCCACATTATTATTACGTCCAACAGCACCTGATGTTTTGATTAGGCAGCCTTCAGTTCAACAGCGCACGTACCTCTGTTAGACTATTGTTTATTGTATACAGGTCCACTTTCAGTACATAAATTCCAAGCAAACTCATCTCGAAGCTCCTAAACCTGGTACTCAATACCTCCCTTTGCAACTGGATCTATTACTTCTGACTGACAGAAGTTTAGATGTGAACACCTATGTTGGATATGTTTGAGGATATGTTTATCCTCAAAACGTATGTCCTACAAGGCTGCATCCTCAGCCCTCTTCTTTACTCCCTATATGCTGACAACTGTGTGCCAGATTCTGCCCTAGCTCCATCTACAAATTTGCAGATGACACCAGCGCAGCCGGCTGAATTTCAAATAACGAGTTAGAGGATAGAATCAGAATCAGGTTTATTATCACCGGCATGTGACGTAAAATTTGTTAACTTAGCAGCAGCAGTTCAATGCAATACATAATCTAGCAGAGAGAGAAAATAATAATAAATTAAATAAAACATAATAAATAAGTAAATCAATTACGTATATTGAATAGATTATTTTTAAAATGTGCAAAAACAGAAATACTGTATATTATAAAAGTGAGGTAGTGTCCAAAGCTTCAGAGTCCATTTAGGAATCGGATGGCAGAGAGGAAGAAGCTGTTCCTGAATCGCTGAGTGTGTGCCTTCAGGCTTCTGTATCTCCTACCTGATGGTAACAGTGAGTAAAGGGCATGCCCTGGGTGCTGGAAGTTTTTAATAATGGACACTGCCTTTCTGAGACACCGCTCCCTAAAGATGTCCTGGGTACTTTGTAGGCTAGTGCCCAAGATGAAGCTGACTAGACTTACAACCTTCTGCAGCTTCTTTCAGTCCTGTGCAGTAGCCCCTCCATACCAGACAGAGATGCAGCCTGTCAGAATGCTCTCCATGGTACAACTATAGAAATTTTTGAGCATAGTTGTTGACATGCCAAACCTCTTCAAACTCCAAATAAAGTATAGCCACTGCCTTGCCTTCTTTATGACTACATCAATATGTTGGGACCAGGTTAGTTCCTCAGAGATCTTGACACCCAGGAACTTGAAGCTGCTCACTCTCTCCACTTCTGATCCCTCTTTGAGGATTGTTATGTGTTCCTACGTCATACCCTTCCTGGAGTTGATAGTCGACAGGAAGGCGATAGAAACCTTAGTGGCATGGTGTCAAGGCAACAAACTTTCCTTTGATGTCAGCAAAATCAGAGAGCTGGTTATTGACCAGGGAGGCGAGTAGTTCGCATGCTCCTCTCTACATCAATGGTGCTGAGATTGAGCGGGTTGAGAGCTTCAAATTCCAAGGAGTGAACACCACGAATGGCCAGTTCTGGTCCAACCACGTAGACACCGCGGCCAAGAAAGATGCCAATGCCTCTAATTCCTCAGAAGGCAAAACAAAATTGGCATGTTCCCTTAATCCTGACCATTTTTTTAATATTGATCTCAGAAAGCATTCTATCCAGATATTTCATGGCATTGGTATGGAAACTACTCTGCAGGATCTCAGGAAACTGCAGATGGTTGTGGCTAAAGTTCAGCACATGACAGAAACCAGGATTCTCCATGGATTCTGTTCCACTTCTTGCTGCCACACTAAAGCAGCCAACATAATCAAAAACCACACCTAACACGGTCATTTTCTCCTCTCTCCTCATCTATTAGGCAGAAGGCACTAAAGCCTGAAAGCACATACACCACACTCAAGAACAACTTCTATCCACTGTTATAAAACCATTGAATAATCTCTATCAGTCCTCAATCGACGGCTCAAAGGAGGAATATATCCAGTGTCCCTGCTACAACATTTGCTGCCCCTTCACATGTGATCATATTCTCTCCTTGTACTTGTTACCTACAGAACTATAAGATAAAATTAACTTTATTTATCACATGTACATCAAAGCATACAGTGAAAAGCATTGTTTTGTGAGAAATCCAATCTGAGATCTGCTGAGTGCGGCCTGCAAGTGTCACCAAAATAACATGCCCACAACTTACTAGCTCTAACCTGTACATCTTTGGAGCATGGGAGGAAACCCATAGAATACGTACACAACGCTGGAAGAACTCAGCAGGTCAGGCAGCATCCGTGAGAAAAGAGTAGCCAACGTTTCGGGCCGAGACCCTTCATCAGGAAACCCGTGTTGGGTCACGTACAAACTCCTAACAGACAGCTGCGAGAATTGAACCCTGATCTTAAAGCTGGAGCTATACTCTGTTACACTAACCGCTACACTACCATGCCATTGTAACAGAAAGCTAAAAGGAAATACGTAACTCAATTTAAGCACAAGTTAACACTTTGTCCTGGATATTACTTGCTTATTGAGTTGCATCATCTTACTGCACATTACAAAAGAACTGCAGTGTGAAAGAGTGAACAATAACTTTCGATGCAAGTTTCAATGGCAAAATCTCAAAGGTGACTTAATGCAGAAAGTAAAAGTTGAGGCTCTAGCACAGGTGCCCCTGAGAGACAACTTGTTGCATCTTGTCAGTCTGAAGATCCACCAATGCCAGATTATCTTGGGTTGTTAAATGGGTCCTTCCTTGGGTGGAGCAAACTTCGTAAAATTAAAATCCACGCATCAGCAAACTCGATACCCTTTGCTTCTAAGATCCTTGAATGAAATTCATCAGGACCGAGCAACATATTAGTCCTCGGCTTTGACAACTTGCTCAGTAGAACTAGCCTTGCGTGTGATCTGTGTTATCTGCAAACTCCCCTTTATCCCATCCGTACTGCTAAAATAACTTGTTTGACATGCTAGCTAGAGCTGTTTTAAAGCATTCATGGTGCTACTATCCCATTTTGCCCATTTCTCTGTGATGCTATCAGCCATATGCATAAAAAACAGAAATCAGCCCCCAAAACTTGCTTCACTATTATACAAGATCAAGACTGAGCCAATCTTGGCCTTAATACCACTTTTGTGCTCTCTCCTTATACCTTTTAACAGGCTTCACTTGGTGTATTGTGAATAGTTTTGGGCTCCTTATCTAAGAAAAGATGTGTTGGCATTGGAGAGGGTCCAAAGGAGACTTGCAAGGATGATTTCAGGAATGAAAGGGCTAATGTATGTGGAACGTTTGTGGCAATCGGCTTGTACTCTTTGGTGTTTAGTAGAATGAGGTGGTCTCATTCTTGTCTTGTCTTGCCCATACTGCACCAACCTCCACCACTGGGCTATGAATGTGCAGGAGCAGTGTGTGGTTATGTGCCTTGCTCAAGGACACACATGCTGCCTCAGCTGAGGCTCGAACTAACAACCTTCAGATCGCCAGCCCACAGCCTTAACCACTTGGTCATGCACCAACAAACCATTCAAACCTGTGACTATTGAAAGGCCAAGACAGAGTGATGTGAAGAGGATGTTTCCTGTAGGTGGGTCAAATGGCACAACTTTAGAATAGATGGACACCCATTTAGAACAGAGATGAGGAGGAATTTCTTTAGCCAGAGGGTGGTGAATCTATGGAATTTATTGCGTCAGACAGCTGTGAGTCCAAACAAAGTTTGATAGGTTCCTGATCAGTCAGGACATCAAAAGGTTATGGGGAGAAGGCAGGTAAGTTGTGGGCATCATAGAAAACTATGATGGAATGGCAGAGCAAATTTGATGGGTCAAATGCCCTAATTTTGCTTTTACATCTTGTGGACATATAGTTTAAATATCTATCAGTCTCCATCTTGAATAAATTCATTGACTTCACTTCCACAGCTATCTGGAGAATAGAATTCCAAAGATTTACAATCACTGAGAAGAAAATCATCCATTTTAAATCGGTGACTTTTCTAAACTATGACCTTTACCAAAACACCTTTTTTTTAACCCCAAGGAGGCAGGTTCACAGCACTAACATAATATCTGTCCCATTAGTTTTCCTGAATATTTTTTATCTGATGATGGAGATTATTTTAAGTTACTCCCTCTTCCTTAATTATCTACAATTATTAGGAAGGTATTAGTGTCCTAGTGTGAAAAACTGATCTTAAATAATTACTTGGAATCTCTTCCATTTCCCTATTTACCTTTAATTGTCTGGCCTCATCACTGAAGTGACCAGCATTTTATTTACTTCCCCAGTGCCATTTGGAATCTGCTTCATTTCCAGAAGATGGACTAGGTATCCATCTAGACTGTGTATTCTCTGTTCGTCACTCAGACCTAGAGGGATGAGCCGAAAACTCTGGCCCCAATTTAATGTGATCATGGCTGATCTGCCACAGGCCTCAATTCCCTTTCAATGTTTCCTGATCTTTCAAAATATTCTCTTTAAATATTCCCAATAATCTAACCTTTTCTTGATCTCATTTTCTTATGTTTTTTTATGTAATGGACAAAATTATGAAGAAGACGTTACTTTTTTTTCTCTTTTTCTGTATTTTTTTCATAGTCCCCCTTTTCCATCTGTCCATGGGGAGTTTTCAGCTTATCCCACTACTTCTGGATAAAGAGCATGCAGTGAATTATCTGGAAAAAGAGCTAGCCAACAGTGGCATCAACTGGGAATGGACCAGAATTCCAATGGCACTGGGAAGTACAGTAATCAAAGATCTCACCCATTCTCCCTGCACCCCGTCCCACTGAACCTGAAAACACGTAACACCACCTCAAGGACCCTATCCCATTGCCATAAAATTTTTGAACAGACCTCTTGTACAATAAAATAGACTTGACCTCAGTTTAGCTCACCATAGCTTGCATCATGTTGTTTGCCTGCACTGTACTTCTGTAATTGGAGCAATATATTCTACACTCTGTTACTGCAGATCCCTCTGGTTTAGAGAATTCCAGAACTCCCCAGTTAGTGCAAACATTTCCAAATTTCCCCTGTCATAACCCTTAGGATCTTGTTGATTCAAAAGGATCCACCCTTACTTCTTCCGATCTCCAGCGAACATGCAGATCTAATTTCTGCAGTCGCTCATGACAGGATAACCCTCTATTCCCAGGAATTGGCCGACTGAAGTTCTTCTGTTTCTCAGGTCAGTTTTTCCTGCACTTATTAGGAACTCTAGCATCACTGGAAGTTTGAACTGTATCACTGCGTTACATTATCATTCCAGATCTGAAACATATTAGCCAAATTTTAAAGTGTACGAAATGTAAATCTCATATTTCAATTAACCTAGAGGTTTGTCTCTAACTGCTGAAAACCAAATCTAATAATTTCCAAAGCATGAATCATCAATTAAAATTGGAATAAAGATTATATGCTTCCTTCAGTGCTTATCAGGTAAAGAGGCTGCTTATGGGGGAATGAAACTCTGGAGGTTTGACTAGCTGATCCTGGTTTGGGAAGAGGGAATGCAAGTTGTTTAGAAAAGGGAATAGCCCTTTGCCTCTGAATCCTCATATTCTGCATGCACAGATACAAAGAATGGGCTTTAATCCCCTTTATGTTCACAATCACTGAGAAGGAAATCCTCCATTTTAAACGGTGACTCTTTATTCTGAACTATGACCTTTAGCCAAAACACTTTTTTTAACCCTAGGAGGCAGGTGATAAGGTTCGCAGCACTAACATAATATCTGTCCTGTTAGTTTTCCTGAATATTTTTTATCTGATGATGGAGATTATTTTAAGTTACTTCCTCCTCCTTGATTATCTACAATTAACAGGATAGTATTAGTGTATCCTAGTGTATAGGAAGGTATTAGATATTAGTGGGTTGTTTCTGAATTCCAAGGGCCAAAAGGCCTGTTTCTGTGCTATAATGTTCTATGGTTCTGTGGTTCCAATGTTTTATTTTGGTAACTCGGTCCCTGATGATATGGTTCCCTCACACTCAAGCAACAAGTAATAAGCTTAAATTTAAAACATGAGCGGAGAGAAAACAGGGCCACGTTATTGAGTTGGCAGCATTGGGAGAAAGGCTTGCTAGCAGCCTGCACCTTCCTGTGTGAATGCAATCCCATCAAATGTTATACCCTATCAGTGACAGCGTGTCAGAGAAGTAAGAAATGTAATCAATTATGTTTATATCCATAACTAACATCAATAACTAGATGATAATCTTTTTGTATATATCTTGTGAAATGTAAAGAGATGGCTACCAAAAATGTAGTGAATGGAAGGCAGATCTGAAACCAATCTCCAGTATGTCCTTCCTAAGTAGAAACCGAGTGTTCAGCATACTGGTGTAGCAGTTAACGCTGCCACCTCACAGCTGTTGAGTTTGATCCTGAAATTGGGTGCTGTCGATGTGGAATTTACATATTCCGCCCGGGCTTCTTCCAAGGTGCTCCAGTTCTCTCCCACATCAAAGTCGATTGCTGTACACCTGGTGAAAGGGACAAGAGATTACAGAAGCTGGAATCTACAGTATCAACCAAAATGCTGCAGGTCCGCAGCAGGCCGAGCAGCACTTGTGGCGGGAGAGGAAATGCCAAGATCTTAGGTTGAAACTGTGCATCAGGACTCAGTAAGAGTTAGATACTGGAGAGTGGGCTTGGGGCAATACCAGGATAGAGACGGTGGATGGAAGACCAGGAGATGGTGGCCTGGTGTTTATCAAAGTCCAGGGGTTTGTATGAGGAAGTATCTGAGAGTTGTATCTGGCCTCTGCAGGTAGAGGTCAGTCTGGCAGACTACAACAGCATAGGTTCCTAGTCTACAGATTTGGTGACGAGGTTGAGACTGGTGCAAAGTGAGTGTGGGGCTGCATTTTCAGAAGGGATCGGAGTGGGTCAGGGAGTGGAGAGAGGAAGGTGGGCGATATCATGGATGCAAATGGGGATGAAGCAGTCCCGAAATGGTAAAAGGCCCAAAGGGGATATCCAAGAGGAAGTGGAATGTTAGAGACCTCAGAAGGGTTCGTGATGTAGGGTTTTAACCCAATATGTCAACAATTCCTTTTCCCCCACAGACGCTGTTCGACCCACTGAGCTCCCGCAAAAGATTATTCCTTATTTGCATCATATATGATAGGTAATGGCAAAAAGAATCAAAGAGAAGTTGATGGCTATTTATGAGAGAACATGTTGTAGGGGTACAGAGAAATATGGACAGGGGGAGAGGGCTGTTTCTCTGAGAGCCAATATGGACCAGATGTACTGAATAATCTCCCTCTATGTTGCTACTAGATATCAGTTTGGTGAATTGATGAAATGTCAAATCCAGATGAAGGATGTTGACTCAAATCATCAATTCTCCATTTCCCTCTACAAATGTCGCCTGACCCACCAAGTTCCTCCAACAGTTTGGTTTCATTTTGTTCCAGATTCCATTATCTGCACTCTTTCCCATCTTCAAATGTTACCGCTGCTCTTCCTTTCACAGACGTTGTGTAATGTTCAAAGTATTTCCACCTTTATTTGTTTTACTTTAGATGCTCTCCCAGTGTCCTGGCCAACGTTATTCCTTCAAACTAAACCAATTATCTACCAATTGTCAAAGCTGTTAGGAGCTTATTTTCTGCCATGTTTCCCTTCATTACAATAGTGACTACACTTCTAAGGTACATACCGTAGATGTCGGATTATAAGCCGCTACTTTTTTCCCACATTTTGAACAGCTTTGAACACTGCGGCCTTTACTATGGTGCGGCTAATGCATGATTTTTTTTCATGCCGCCAAAAACATTTTGCCTCGTAACAGTAGACCAATAAAATTGATGAGTAGTTCACAGAGGTCCAATGAAATTGTACGATAAATCAAGCGCACTTTCACAATTAAATTATTGTAAATCAGTCATTTGTACTCACCCTCATCAACATGGAAAACACTCGAAGAAAAGCATTGTGCTGCCTTTATGGCAGTTATTTAGTTTATAATATTTTCGCTTAGTAATTCATTTGTTAGTAATTTCTAGTTAAAGTTAGAAGTGTTTTAACTATATTTGTTTTCTGTACTACATCGCGGGATGCTATGACGTCACACCCGGTTTCGCCGCGTCTTGTGGGAAATACCAGTTTGCGATAAACGGGAAGGTGGGGGCGAGCGGCATTAGATCTGAGCGAACGCTGCTTTTAAGTTAAAGGCGATCAATAACTTTTCCTGGTAGGCTGCAGTATATATATTTTTTACCAGTCGTTAGGAGATATTGGAATGTTGTTCAGTAAAAAAGTATACGCAACGTATATTTAAAAGTAGCCGCGTTACAGGCACGGTTCGAAAAAAAGCATTTGCAATATGTATTTGTTTATGTTACCATATGGATTTAATTAAAAGTTAAAAAATCCTCACGTGTAATATCTTTCTGTGTAAATATCTCATATTACAACGTGGGACACCTGCGGCCGAAAATCCGGTGCGGCCTAAAATCCGGTGCGGCTTGTACAAGTACAAAATTGATTTTCTTTCTAAAATTAGAGCCAGCGGCTTTTAATCAGGTGCGCTCTGTAGTGCGAAATCTACGGTAATTCTGTGAAACAAGCTCAGTAAAAGCTATTTTTTTTTCACCTTTTGCTTCCCCCTTTCTCTCTCTATCCTCTCAGAACCATCATGAAAACTGCCTCATTGTCCAATTATTGGCTGATTTTGAATGGGTGGGGCATCTTATGTTTTGTTTAATGTTCTATAGACATTCAGAAAATGAGAGAGTCTAGGACTAGAGGGTGCAGCCTCAGAATAGAAGGATGTCCCTTTAGAATAGAGATGAGGAGGAATTTCTTTAACAAGAGAATGGTAATTAATTTCCACAGATCGCTGTGAAGGTGATGCACCATCAATAACTCTCTCTGAGACGTAAAGGCGAGATATCGGCTCTTATTGACTGGAAGAAGGAACAAGCAGTGGTTGACCACCATACTACATCCTGGAGACAGAGAGGCCGGGCTCAGACTTCAATCGCCTTTATACAGGGGTCTGTGAGAGGAGCCACAGGAGCAGTCAGCAGGGGGCGTGTCCAGACAGGTATATGTAGTTCACCACAGAAGGCTAATTATTGGATATATTTAAAGTGGAGGTTGATAAATTCTTGATTAGTATGGGTGTCAAAGGTTACAGGGAAAGACAAGAGATTGGGATTGAGAGGGAAGATAAATCAGCTAAGATTGAATGGTGGAGCAGACTCGATGGGACAAATGACATAAACCTGCTCCTACGTCTTATGGTCGAATGGTCTGATAATTTAGTTGTTAACATTTTTGATCAAAGCGTCTGCGTTATCTTAATTTTGTAATAGAATGGCAAGAGCCCAATGGCATTTGGGTGAGCAACAGATCAAGCTGTGAAAATATAGAGAATGAGGATGAAATGGGTCAGATGTAATCAAAGCCAACTTCAGTATAGCAAATGAACTAAAGGGAAACAGATGTTAGACAAAGGAGCTAGAGAAATGAGAGAGAAAGAGGGAAAAGTAAGAAAAAAGTATTTTTTAAAAACCAGTATTTTAAAAATCTTCGACAACAATTGTCAAACAGGGCCAAATTATCTACTTTAACTGTTCATTTTCTAAAGAAGAAAAGTTGAATACCTGACATTAAATGCTTTCTTATGTTGTGTATTACTTCACATTCTGAGGTTTAATGTGTAAGATCAAGGATTTTAATAAATTCCACTCCTCCCACCTTCTAACTCTGGCTCCTCATCTCTTTTTTCCAGTCCTGCTGAAGGGTTTCAGCCCAAAACGTTGACTGTACTCTTTTCCAAGGATGCTGCCTGGCCTGCTGAGATCCTCCAGCATTTTGAGTGTGTTTTGTTTTGATTTTAATAAAATGATTAGAATATTAAAGTAAGGACCCTCCATGCAGAGCTAATAGTAGAGTGGTACAGATCAGCCAGTAATCTGTGGGCATCATGATTCATGAGGTCTCTCTTCTTCAATACAAGATACGGAATAATCTGTGCATATCATTTTGACACTACTAGTCTTCATACATTCTAGATCAAAACCAGTTTATTTAATTCACCGACTTATTTTTCATCACTCCTCTGTAAGGTGCTGGTTAAATTCAACTTGGCGTTGTTTATGTTGTAATATTTAGCTCCTTTATTTAACTGACTTGCGAACCCTATATTGGCTCCAGCCCTTCCTCACTGGCACAATACTTTCTCCCCTGACAGTGTCATTAACACTCAGTCGAAACGAAATCACACTGTGTGATATTAACATATAAACATGTGCGCATATTCAGATGAAATTTCTTTGTCTGCTGATGATCACACCATCATTTCCAAGTTCAACCACAGATGAAAAAGCAGACAAAGTTCCTTTGGAAATGTAATTCCATGGAGTAACTATTTTTTAAACTGGATTGCTGATGGTGAAACTGCTTTCACTGTTTTATAAATATTTGTTGCTTGTGTAAATGATTCCTTTGCCTGACTCTATGTTAAACAGTTTCCACCCAATTAGCATGTCTGCACCTTTTATTAATATTAATATGGTTTGCTCAACTTCTGCTAATTATTATCTTTTGACATTTGCTCAGGAAGGAAGAATAGCGATTTCAAGAAACAGAGGAACTGAAATGTCTACAACAAAGAATTAGTGCAAAGAAACTGACTGAAAACCACGGAATGGTTCATTATTTCAGGCCTGGGTCAAAATACATCAGCACTCTCTAGATCACATGGTACATTTGAATGAGTGAAACCATTCACCCTTTTCTGCTACATACACCCAGCACAATTCCACATTTCCTCTTCGCAGTGGCTGTTTGTTTCTAAAATATTCCAGGGCTGTCATCACCCACAGTGTCCAATCCAATTAGTGAACATTTTTTAAGAAGAAACATCCTTTTATATTAAAAAGAAAGAGTTGCACTTGTATAAGATTATATAAACATTTATTAACCACTCTCACTCATACACTAAAGTGTAGTCTTTGTTTTTCATGGGGCAGGAGGGTTTAATGTTTGATGTTTTTATGTGAACAGGTTGGTTCCTTGCTTCTTCTTTGTTTTGTGACTGTCTGTGGGGAAGACCAATTTCAGGGCTCCATACTGCATACATACTTCGGTAATAAATGTACTTTGAACTTTGAACTTTTCCTACTGTGATTACAATTTGAAGGTACAAGTGAATGGTACATAAACAGCCTTGTTGTCCTTTATGTACTGAACAATCAAGTACCTAATTTGTTTTGGCGAGCACAAGAATAGTAGTGTTTCTACCACTGAGATTGTTTCTGCACCACCTTCTCCTATCAAAACTCTCCCAACACCACCCTATCCTCCATATGATTTCTTGGGTCTGCGTGCCAACAGGGTCATACTCTCCATGGCACTTTTCAGTCAACAGACAGTGGATAGAATACCCATTGACCGAGTTACATATCATCTCACATGCTGGCCAACTATCGAATACCTTCAGAGAGTTGGTCCAGATAATTGAATCAAATAGCCTCTCTTTGTGCTAGAACATTTTCAAATGAACAATACTGTCACAGCTACCACTTACTCCCTTTGTTACTTACTTACTTCTCTTTGTTCTGAGAAGGTAGCAAGCCTCTTGAATTGCTATCTGATAGACAGAGCAGTTACTTGCATCATCACAGAAGAAATTAATTCAACATATTGCAACACTGGGTGACGGAGTAGAAATACATCTCTACCAAAGGAGGCATAAGGCCCTCCTTCCCTTGGCTAGCCAGCAGATCACCCTTCGGCAAACTGCAGCACTTGCTCAGTTCCCCAATCAGGGTCACATGAAGCCATGGGAGCAGGAGGTAGATGGTCATATGAGCAGCTGGTGCATATCGCAAGTCCTGGTTATGTGACCACTGATGTCAGGCAGACAATCTTTGAAGAGTATTGATGATGTCTGGGGTCACCCATCTTGTAAAGACACTGCCCAGAAGAAGGCAATGGGCAAACCACTTCTGGAGAAAAATTAGGCAAGAACAATCGTGGAAAGAGCATGATCACCCATGTCTTATGATATGGTACGTAATGAAGGAACAAATGATTGCACAATATATTGGCCATACTAAGTACCTTCGATAAATAACTGTACCACCTTGCAGATTTAGCCCATTAACAAAGCTATTGTGACACCATTACACTGCAAAATAAACCTAAAATTATGTCAAAATGGAAAAATTAACATTTTGTAATACGAATCCTCATTCGAACAGAAAACACAAAGTGGATTTTTCAAAACATGGATTGGCAGGGGTGGAGGGGACAGTGGGAAGGATTTGCAAAAAGCTTGTGTCATGAGCCCTTCAGACCAGTTAGGGAGAGGTCTCGACACACCTAACATCATTTATTTGAGTTTGTCAAAGTTGTTTAATGACTACTTTTACCATTAAGCTGTCACTGTATTTTTCAGGATGCTTGTTATGTGAATACAGTTTCCTTATGCTTCTCAGTTAATAGACAATAGACAATCGGTGCTGGAGTAGGCCATTTGGCCCTTCAAGCCAGCACCGCCATTCAATGTGATCATGGCTGATCATCCACAATTAGTACCCCGTTCCTGCCTTCTCCCCATATCCCTTGACTCCGCTATCTTTAAGAGCTCTATGTAACTCTTTCTTGAAAGCATCCAGAGAATTGGCCTCCACTGCCTTCTGAGGCAGAGCATTCCATAGATCCACAACTCTCTGGGTGAAAACTCCGTTCTAAATGGCCTACCCCTTATTCTTAAACTGCGGCCTCTGGTTCTGGACTCACCCAACATCGGGAACATGTTTCCTGCCTCTAATGTGCCCAATCCTTTAATAATCTTATATGTTTCAATCAGACTCCCTCTCATCCTTCTAAATTCCAGAGTGTACAAGCCCAGTCGCTCCAATCTTTCAACATATGACAGTCCCGCCATCCCAGGAATTAACCTCGTGAACCTACACTGCTCTCCCTCAATAGCAAGAATGTCCTTCCTCAAAATTGGAGACCAAAACTGAACATGATATTCCAGGTGTGGTCTCACCAGGGCCCTGTACAACTGCAGAAGAACTTCTTTGCTCCTATACTCAATTCCCCTTGTTGTGAAGGCCAACATGCCATTAGCCTTAAGTGATTAGTTTTTGATTTCGACCCGCACGTGTTCCCTGTGTTCTATGTTCTATTTACAGTTATTCTGGACCAACACTCATCACTGAGTCCGGATTTGAATTCTGTGTGAACCACCGTTCCGTGTGCTCAAGTCCCAAGTGAGTGAGCTCTTAGTTTGATTATTCCCCGTGTCATTCTCCAAATAAATCTTCATCGTTAATCTCTACTACTGAGTCCTGAGTTTACCCCACACCTGGGTCCACTTATCTGAAGATCGTTACTGCAGAACTCTGCCAGTCATGGACTCAATGGAGATCGATCAGCTTTGCATGGCATTGGCCTGCCAAGTTCAGGCAACTGGACAACATGAGCAGCTTCTCCAAGACAGATTTGTATCTTTGCCAAAGGACTCTGATTTCAAGCATTCGCCTGTGTTTCCTGCTACATGTTCCCAGAACTATTGTGGAGAGTCAATCATCCTGCCGGCCACTCAGCGATACAATGAGGACCCCCTGGGTCTTGCTGAGGGTTCTCAAATCAATGCTCTCTACTCTTCGAATTACACCCTGAAAGGTTCCCCTCAGACAAGAGTAAGATGGTCTTTCTAATTTCCCTCCTCTCAGGCAGGGCCCTTTCATGGACAACACAAAGTACGCTGCAGATGCTGTGGCCAAATCAACACGGACAACACGCTGGAGGAACTCAACAGGTCAGGCAGCATCTGACGAAGGGTCTCGGCCCGAAACATTGACTGCTTGTTTCCACAGATGCTGTCCGACCTGCTGAGTTCCTCCAGCGTGTTGTCCTTTCATGGACAATGGCTTTATGTGAGAAGGACACTCCTGTGTGTTCTAATATAAATTTATTTCTAAGGATGATGAGCAGGGTAGTTTTTCATCACACCAAGGGCTCAGAGGCAACCAGCAGGGAACGTAACCATGGCCGACTATTCCATACTCTAGTGGCAGAAAGTGGATGGAACAATAAGGCGTTAGCTGCTCTGTTTAGACAGGAGTTAACTGACCAGCTTAAAGGCTTTCTTGTGACCAAGGGAC